>NC_087268.1:4603846-4910769 GCF_015220805.1 Pogoniulus pusillus
GGAATAAGCACTCAGTACTGTCTGAAAACCAGACTCATTTAATATGCTACCAGTGACTTTTGAAAAACACAGGCTATTCTCTCTGCCCATCATCTCCAGCAAGCAAAATAAAGTTGCAGTCACATAATCAAAAATGTGCTGTTTGCATTTGTCTAAACGTGCCTTGACATTTCCAGTGCTCAGTATGCCACCATTTCCTTCCTGAAGCAGTTCCCCACTTTCATCTCCAAAATACTCAGCTAAAAATCACAACTCGGTGGCTGGAATTACTCTATATGATAGCTGAACACTTCTGAAGTTTGATTTTCTTCCTTCCTAGTGTTGTACAACCAGCTCCATATTTTCCTACAGCATCTTTCTTTTTCTTTTTTACACACTAACCCATGAAAATCTCAAAGGAGCATAAACCAACTACATCACTGCCATAACTCTTTGCTGCCAACCACTCCTTACAGACTTTGCCACACGTGGCTCACGACACAGGAAACACCTCCAGTTTTCTTGTGCCCTAGCCCCAGTTGGGATGTGCTATTCCTTCATGGGTTGCATCATCAGCCTTTTTACTCCCAGATTTTAAAACACCAAACTGCTACACAGATTTTAGTATTTCTTGCAATGGTTTGCTTTAAATCACTTCATACAAGCAGCTTAACCAACCAGATAATATATGAGCAGAGAAGACTTGTCCATCTTTTTCTCAGCATTATGAATACCAGAAAAGCATAGGTGTCACTTTGGAACCTATAAAGAAAACAGCATTCAAGCATAACTTCAGAAAGAGTTTTAGCCATTGAAACCCAACAGCCCAGGGCAACGGAAACTTCCCATGGATTTAAAATTCACAGAACTGGCTGACCTTTTGTAGAAGAAAGGGGTAAAGTTCATGCATTTCATAGCTTCACTAGCTCCAAGAAACAACAGTGCCTTTATGTACTCCTGAGCTTTTCTATAGAAGAGATCCTTCCGTAGCTAGCAGAGATAAGAAATACTGCAACACAGATACAATACTCCTGTATTTCTGAGCTGTGTAGCTTCTAAACACATTCATCTGCTTGGTCAGCAGATATTCTGTACCTTTGACTGAATTTAAAAGTTTTAATAGTAAAAAGCTGTCTGCCACTTGGAAGAAACACAAGCTGCCTTTTGCACTTCAAACCCCCGTTAGTTGTGTGAAGAAGTAGCTCTGCTCAAAATGGATGCCTGGGAAGACAGAGCAGTCTGAATAATCAAGCCCCAATAGGGGTCTGGCAACAAAACCCAGGGAAGAAGTTAAAAGGATTAGCACTGTAACACTGTTGAGCATCAGTACTTCTCCCTCTCTCAGTCTGACCCAAACCCATCTTCCTCCTACTAAGTCCACCCTTCATAATTTTTTGCTGTGCTCAGAACATCTAAATTCACTCATTTGTAACTTAACCTCCTCACTTCAGGGATAATCATAGCATTGAGCCTTACGAGGGGTTCGAGTGTGACTCTCTCATTAGCTTTATCTGCACTGTTAACATTATCGCTCAGGATAAGCCTGGTTTGGAAAGCACTATTAGGGAAATGAGCAGTTCAAATATCCATGCCATGGCAAAACAGAAGCCCCTCTGCTTGCTCTATGCCTTCCCATTAGTGCTTTACTTCAGGTCATGAGAACATTCTTAAACAACCTTCCAATCCTCCACTAAGTGCCTCATCCAGTCTCCTCTTGAACACCTCCAGGGATGGTGACTCCACCACCTCCCTGGGCAGCCCATTCCAATGCCAATCACTCTCTCTGTGAAGAATTTCCTCCTAAAATCCAGTCTAGACGTCCCCTGGCACAACTTGAGACTGTGTCCCTTTGTTCTGTTGCTGCTTGCCTGGGAGAAGAGACCAACCCCCACCTGGCTACAGCCTCCCTTCAGGTAGTTGTAGACAGCAATGAGGTCCCCCCTGAGCCTCCTCTTCTCCAGGCTAAACACCCCCAGCTCCCTCAGCCTCTCCTCATAGGGTTTGTGTTCCAGGCCCCTCACCAGCTTTGTTGCCCTTCTCTGGACACCTTCCAGCACCTCAACATCTGTCTTGAATTGAGGGGCCCAGAACTGGACACAGGACTCAAGGTGCAGCCTGGCATCTGGCATAGCACCAACCAATGGCACAAACTTTGACCAAAATACATGCAGAAAGACTAAAGGATATTTTCAAGCTTAGCACTGTCATGGAGAATTTCCAGTTCCAATTCAGTGATAGGGGAGAGAGGGACAGAGTGAGGCAGGGCTACCAATTTTCTCATTATTTGCCATGTTCAAACTTCCAGCTGCACACTGAGACAGCAGTCTTAGGTTGGTAAAGCTTACCTCCCTAATGTGATGGCATATTTGAAAAGTAGAGTGAGATGGCATTTCCCCTCTTTATTCAAGAACCCTTTCTTCCCTCTGAGTTTGGCCTGTTCTGTTCTAGTGCTGTCCAGATGCCTGGGGAAGGAGTATGAGTTTAAATACCGAGGTCCAAAAATTAGGGACAGGGAACTGAGGAGGGAGTAATACAAATCCTAGAGCAGTGTCAGGGTGGGAGGCAGCAAGCATTGATCCAAGAAGATAAAGAAACCACTTGACTATGACAATGTACTGGAATTGTGTCCAGTTCTGGGCCCCTCAATTCAAGAAAGATGTTGAGGTGCTGGAACATGTCCAGAGAAGGGCAACAAAGCTGGTCAGGGGCCTGGAACACAAATCCTATAAGGAGAGGTTGAGGGAGCTGGGGTTGTTTAGCCTGGAGAAGAGGAGGCTCAGGGGTGATCTTATTACTGTCTACAACTACCTGAAGGGGCATTGTAGCCAGGTGGGGGGTGGCCTCTTCTGCCAGGCAACCAGCAATAGAGCAAGGGGACACAGTCTCAAGTTGTGCCAGGGTAGGTATAGGCTGGATATTAGGAAGAAGTTCTTCACAGAGGAGCGATTTCCCATTGGAATGGGCTGCCCAGGGAGGTGGTGGAGGCACCGTCCCTGGGGGTCTTCAAGCAAAGCCTGGATGAGGCACTTAGTGCCATGGTCTAGTTGATTGGCTAGGACTGGGTGCTAGGTTGGCCTGGATGATCTTGGAGGTCTCTTCCAACCTGGTTGATTCTATGATTCTATGATTCTAATTAGTCTGGAAACTCAAGGGAACCTTAGAGGAAAAAATCAGCAACACTGTTTTTTAGTTTCTCTTGGGGCATAGCTACCTCATTAGCTCAAGACAAACTGGGAAATGAAGTGCATTTCTCCATGAACTTGCTTTCTCCAGTAACGCTTTCCAGATTTTCTAGATCATGACAACACAATCTGTCTTCCTGCAGCTTAGGCCTTTAAAATATTTACAGGTATAAAATCACAGAAACAAAGAGAAAAAATCCTGGAAATTGACAAATTAGACAAGATCCATGATCTAATAGTCCAGGATTTCTGGTCTACAAAGATAGATGATGCTTGAGAAACAAGCCTTGAAATAAGATCAAGCTAAAAGGGGAGGCCAGCAAGACTCTCTTGGAGACTGTGAAGTAACTTTCTCAACACAGCTGTAACACAAACTCTAACAAAGATAAATGTATTGTCCTGCACCTGGAAAGAAGTAATCCAAAGCAGCAGCACAAGCTGGGGACTGCCAGGATGAAAGGGACCCAGGGTTGGTGACAGACACTGACCAGTTGTGTGCACTGGTAGGCAAGGTGGCCAGCAGTCTCCTGGGCTGCATCCATAAGAGATGAATATTTCAGTCTACTTGACATTTATTAGGCCACAACTGAAATACTATTACCAGCTTTGGTTGCCTTGGTTGGGGAAGTTGTGGAGGGTCCAGCAGAAGCCAGCAGATCATTAGGAGGTTGGATAATGTGACATATGAAGAAAGGCTGGAGGAACCAGTTTTGCACCACCTGGAGAATAGGAGGCTTAAGGGTAATCTAATCACACCTCCTGACTGCCCATAAAGACAGTTATAGAGCAAATGGAGCTACTATCCACAAGGATGCCTACTGATCTGTTTCAAGGGAACTTCTATATGGAGAATTTATTTTTTTTTTAATCTTCCCTGTGAGAGTAGCTGAAGATTGGAAAACACTGCCCAAGAAGTGGTAAACTCATGCTGGAAATGCTCAAGATTGATTGAAGTTGCTGTAGTGACATGTATTGGAGAGAAAGCTGGGGCAGATAATCTCTAGAGTCCAATCAGAGCTTTCTCTGATTCTCCATCCATGCAGTCTTCCTATCCATGTGAATAACACTGTCAGTCCACAACCATCTTCTCTCTCAAGCATGAGGCTTCTAATACTCTGGGGATACATGACATTTATTTCCAGTTGTTGCTAGTCTCTCATGAGCTGTTTCCACTGTAATTCTCTTTAAAGAGAGGAGGAGTGTGGAAGGCAATAGAAGACTTCTCCCATGACAGTTTCTTTTGCAGTCAAGACATTCGAGGAGGCTGGGAAAACATCTAAGTGCTACCTTTTGAAGATGTATTTGTGAAAAAAATGGTAAGGAATTTATACAGCTCTTGCATCATTGAACTACCTCAAATGCTGCAAGGAACAAGCTCATGTTGAAACTCCTTTTCTTGTTATTCAAGAAAATATGAAAAGAAAAATAATACAAAGTTAACATTAAAAAACAACTTGGGCAAGAGAGTCTGGGTTTGCTCTTACATTATAACCTGGGCTGCTCAGCATTTTTCACAGAGGGGCAAATTTACTCACAGACTGACTAAAATAACACAGTATTTGAAAAGGGAATCCACTCCATATTCCCAATACCACAGACTTCAGCATAAGCAAAATCAGGATTCAGAGATGCTCTCTTTGGATCAAGAAAGGCCAAGGAGCAAAAGGTGCAACCTTGCAGTGACCTAAATTGGTTACACACCGATAAGCAGCATAGCTGCAGGTGGATAGGTGAAACTAAGGAAAAGGCAGAGCTTTCCCACGTTAGTACTTAGCTAAATACTGTAAGAGCAACAGATTGTTTTTCCATTAGAGTAAAAAACTCCAGTTGTTCCCCGATGGACCACAATTTGACTCCTGGAAAACACAAAGTCTAGCCTCTACAAGTCCAGATAATAGCAAAGAAAAAGCACAGTGTAAATGTAAATGTGAAGGGAAGACTTAGTGATTTTTTCCTGAACACTGAAAAAAAAGCCACCTCATGTTTTCCCTGAGAAATACAGATTACTTCATACAAGACCTGACGTTTCATAAGGAAAACAGATGACATGATTCCTTTAATCCACTCTATTTCACATAAGCATCCAGGTAGCAATGACAAACCTGCACAGGAAAGGTGGATGTGGCTTTAGGAGTTAGCACTGTCATCCTTTATTCCTTATTTTTAATGAGATTTACGAGCAAAAGGGGCAAGACACTTTTCAGAATTTGCAGCTATGATTTTGCTGTGATTAAATTTGCTCCTTTTTTTGTTCCACACACCACATCTATAAAAGGAAAAAAACGGTTTCAGGAGGTTTTGTTTTATATCAGTTTTCCCCCAGATCTCTAGAATAAGCCTGAAGGGTCCTTTTAGAGAACAAGTAAATATATATCAAATATTAGGACAACACTGCAATGCAAAAAGGATGTTAAATTGCTCATCCAAGGAGATGACATAACAAATACTGACATAATTTCCAAGCAGCAAAGGAAAAGTAGGTCAAATCACATTGACCTATCTAACATAATAAGCCCTTTTTTTTTCAGATTTTTACAATGTAGACTGTGTCTGCAGGCATTAATGTCCCCTGTTATCAATGTATAGTGTTGTCACTCTGCTTTAATGTCTTATCACCATGTTGTGTTAATTAGACCAAAACAATATCGTGCACTTTTGAACTGCTTAAATCTCAGTTTGAAATCTCTGCCTAAACTATACATCTGAGGTTATCCAGTTAGAAATGAAGCCATTAACTCTTTACAGTCAGTTGTTCCAATAGGTGCTTCCAAGGCTGGTGAAACAGCATCATTTTGGATGCAGTTCAAAATCTAAGCTTTAAAATTGGCACATTATTTATCAAATCCAAGGTCTAAATAGCTAACATCTGTCAAGGAGCAAAGCACGCACTGTTTTCATGCTATTTAACACAAGGCAGAACCCAGGCATTTACACTCTCTTGAGTGTCAGATGGACAAACCTGCTCTGTGCTTGGCCATCGCATGTCTCTGCCCAAGAGCTTTACCCACATGCCATGTTAAAAGCAACAACCTTTTTCTCTTGCTCAAAGCACCCTTCCCTTTCCTCTTGTTGCTCCTTTGCACATCAGATTTACAGCATGCTTATTTTTCAACGATACTATTAACAGAGTTGTGTAGGTTTCTGCCTACAGCCTCTCATAACTTTCACAAGAACAGAAAAACAAAGAGTCTATCTGTACCCCTGCCTCCAGAATCGAGGTGGGACCAGAAGATCAAGCTGAGAGCAGGAAGCTGGAGCTGGTCAGGAAGGAGGTAAGAAAAGCTGAGGCAGCAGGCATATACAGCCCTTGGTGGTCCATAAAGCAGAAACTGTCAATAGAGTTCATAAATTCCCTTTAAATATATCTTGCAATGAGGGCATAATCTTAGAAGGTATTTGGATGTTTCCCTTATTGATAGGTCTCCTCCAACACTTTTGAAGCTTGCCTGGTGATGGAGAGTACCTTGAAATTGTGATATTTGCTGTTCTTATGATGGAGTGGCTCAATCCAGCAACTCCAGTTTTATATATATATATATATATATATATATATATATATATATATATGCATATATGTAAGGTGTAGTCTATTTCTTTTTGTTTTCTTTTACTTTTTTTAATGTCTCCAGTTAGAAAAAAAACAAGCATAAAAACAAACCCCAAAACCCACAACCAGTGATACCCAAAAACTAACTTAAAAAAGGAGGGGGGGAAAATTATGTTTCACAGTATCACAGTATCACAGTATCATCAGGGTTGGAAGAGACCTCACAGATCATCAAGTCCAACCCTTTAACACAGAGCTCAAGGCTAGACCATGGCACCAAGTGCCACGTCCAACCTTGCCTTGAACAGCTCCAGGGATGGCGACTCCACCACCTCCCCGGGCAGCCCATTCCAGTGTCCAATGACTCTCTCAGGGAAGAACTTTCTCCTCACCTCCAGCCTAAATCTCCCCTGGCATAGCCTGAGGCTGTGTCCTCTTGTTCTGGTGCTGGCCACCTGAGAGAAGAGAGCAACCTCCTCCTGGCCACAACCAACCCTCAGGTAGTTGTAGACAGCAATAAGGTCACCCCTGAGCCTCCTCTTCTCCAGGCTAACCAATCCCAGCTCCCTCAGCCTCTCCTCGTAGGGCTGTGCTCAAGGCCTCTCCCCAGCCTCGTCGCCCTTCTCTGGACACGCTCAAGCATCTCAATGTCCCTCCTAAACTGGGGGGCCCAGAATTGAACACAGTACTCAAGGTGTGGTGTAACCAGTGCAGAGTACAGGGGCAGAATGACCTCCCTGCTCCTGCTGGCCACACCATTCCTGATGCAGGCCAGGATGCCACTGGCCCTTTTGGCCACCTGGGCACACTGCTGGCTCATGTTCAGGTGGGTATCAATCAGCACCCCCAGATCCCTTTCTGTTTGGCTGCTCTCCAGCCACTCCGACCCCAGCCTGTATCTCTGCATGGGGTTGTTGTGGCCAAAGTGCAGCACCCTGCACTTGGAGCTATTGAACCACATCCCATTCGACTCTGCCCATCTGTTTCCATACAAGACACCTTCTGGAGAACAAGGCAATGTTGATTTTGTTTTTGGTTCTGGGTTTTTTTTAAGATCTATTTTGCCATAAAATACTGATTTCTCAGGTTTGGGGGTTTTATTGTTGGTTAGGTGCTTTTTGGGGTTTTTTTGTTTGGTTTGGGTTTTGTTGTTTTCTAGGAAGAGCAAGTCTCAGCTAATGCTTAAATTTAAAACCAGAAAAACACTACCAGAAAGGGAGATCCTAGAGATGAGAGTGGGGGGAGGTGTCTCATCTGAGCCATCCAGCTCTTCACCTGAGTACAGGTAGTGTATTCAGCTCACCAGTATCACAAATAAATCTAACTTACTGCTCTGAGGGGTGGTCTCTCTGAGCTCCTACTGCAGCTGCCCAGTAATTAAATACTGGCAAGTTAATGCCATTAGACATGGGCACCTGCTGGGGATTCAGGGGTGCCAAGGGGAGGTGGTGGGCAATGCTGTGGGCCCACAGGTGCACGTGAGGCACAAGGTGGCCAGGGTGCAGTGTGACAAGAAAGCTGTTATCACCACCAAAGGCATGAGAAATATGCCAGCCACCTCAGCCCAAAATGTGGAGTGACTATCATAGCACATCACTAGCTCCTTTTTGCAGTTGTAAAATATCCCTCCATAACTATTTTCACTGCCATCTCTCACACTACAATGAAAAATCTTACCAACCTTGCAGATCTCATTTACTATCCCACTAAGACAGGAGAAAAAGCCTGGACTCTCTTTTGGTTTTGACCTATCTCAAAACCATTCTTGTACCACCTATCTCAACACTTGTGCAATCAAAAGAAGTTTTACCCTTCTTCAGGGCCAAACAGACACTGCCTATTTGCCATTTTTTTTGTCCTCCCACAAGCCCCCTGGGAAGATACAACTAATAACGACAATGAACCATGACAGAATGACAAATAGAAAAGAATTCTAAAGAATTAAGAGCTATTTTTGTTGTTTAGAAAAGAGATCAAAATCGGCTTCCTACCCTTTAGTGCCTTTGCCATCTTACAGTCAGGGTGGATTCTGCACTGCAAACCAGGGAAATAGAGTAATTCCTCACAGCTTGCCAAAGCATTACATGCTCTAAGCTGCACAACTGCAATAAAAGATTTCGATCCCAAGAACAGGCTAAAGAATGAAGTACCCTAAGAAGTCTGAAATTCAGTTCAAATAAACTCTGGTGCACATTCCAAAGGCTACTCACGTGACTGTATCTGTAGGATACAGACCTACTCCTTTCTCAGTTCACCCTCAACCAAATTGAATTGTTTATTTCTCCAAACTGTTTAACCAAATGACAAAGCATTTACTGAGCTTCAACATATTCCCTGAGTACATCACCAGCAGCCACTCATTCCCAGCAGTTCACTTTCCTTGACCCCAAGCTCCAGCAGAACTCCTTACCTCTGGTGCTATTCCGTAGAGGAATTCTGAGATCTGACAACTTTTTTCCAGAGCTCAGAAGCTGTTGCAGCCCTCCCTGCTGCTGCCTGCCTCCCAGCCCTCCCCAGCAGGGAAGTGCTGGGACCAGGCAGCCAGCAGAGTGCCAGGCAGGAGGGAGGCAGGCAGCCAGAGACAGATCTCATCAAAGGTAAGAGGCCTGGTGGGGATCAGAGAAAGGGAGATAGATACCTAAATAATTCAGGTGCTAATAAAAGCTTTAGGCAGGATTCAGTTGAAGACAGGAGATGAAGCTGAATTTCAATGTATTTCAGGCTGCCATCAATGCAGAAAGTGGTGCTACTTAACAACCTGACATCGACAAAACAACATTATTTCAGGAGTATTCCACACAAAGTTAACAAGGAAAGTGGCTATGCCAGATTTTGCATTTTTACAGCTTTAGGTTGAAATTCTATCATGTGAAGATTTGGAGAACTTCAAGTCTGACCTCTACAGGTAGGCCACTGGAATAGGTACCGTATCTTTTGATTGCAAGTGGTACAGAGGAGCTTTTATAAACTGGAGAAAGGTAATGGATCAGATGTGCTATGTAACATCAGGTTATTATCACTGCACCTCTAAAGCCAGATTCTAAAGACACTACAGCTGCGGTAATTTGGTTCCTACAAATACTTTCTTGAAACACACATAATTAGTGCAGCAACACCAGAAAAGGCACATCCAGCATGTACATTTTTACATTCAGAAGTGCTATGGGGGCTTTGCTCCTGCTTTTTATTATCCCTCTTCCTCCCCAATCTTCCCTATGATCTGCTCCTTCAGAGCTAGAGAAACAGACGCTACTTTGAAACTGATAACATCCATTTGCGTTTTGCAAAACCGATGTTTTTAAATGCCCTGATTGGTGCCACCTTTTTCTAATCAGAACCAACCACTCTAACAAACTACCCTTTGTCCAGAGGCTCCCATCCCCTCTGTTCCCACCAACCTATAGCACATGTTGCTATAGCTACCCTGCACGTCTATTTACCACACAAGTGATCAAAGAGAGCAGACAACACACACACAAAAACCCTCCCCAGCCTTCCTACCATGCAATGTCCAGCCACTAATTAACTGATACACTCCCAGCCTGTGGGCTTGGTACACTTGTTTTCTTTATTCTGCACAGCACACAAAAAAATAAAGCAGCATTCTCCAAGATGCTCATTCTTCTCTTACAGGCAAAACAACCAACCCACGATGAACTTTAGAAGAGAGTTTCCTAAAGCAAAGCTAAGGATTACAGCACTCCAGGATTAAATACAGCTTTACTACTAAGGAACATATCCAGAATTTGAAGAAGGTATGAAAAAGAAAATGGGAAATACAAAACACATGCTAAGAACTTAAACAACTGTAAGGAAGGAAGATTTCACATTTTGCATGTGTTCTGTACCGAAATAGTATGCAGTGTTTATTCACTTGAATTATATGCACCCTAAAAAGCTGTATGATTGCAGCTAAAGTAATTGCAATGGTCTTATACGCCTTAAAAGCACCCTTTGTCATTTTTGAAGTGGCCTGTCAGTTAACAGCAATTTTGTTCAACCTCTTTATGTGACAAAGGGCTCAAGTCTGCCTTGATGGAAGTCAATGGGACTTGAATAGGAAGAGGCCAAAATAAGGAGCTGCGTTTGTTGTCAATGCCATTCCCACAAGCCACACTTCAGGGATATGTTGTGGGCTAAAGTGAGTGAAAATGAACTATCAGAATTCATCGAATATTTGATTTTTCAGTGACGTGTGCATAGAGAACTTAAAAGAGAGCCCACAGTGCCCTCTCCAGTTCTGCAGCAAACAGGGAATCAAGCCACTTAACAGCGTCCAGCCACACAAAACTGCCACTCCACCACATGAACGCTGAGCATCTTCTCAGGAATTTCTATCACTTGCAACATTCCTTACTTAGGAATTTCTTTTTAATAGTAATAAACTGAACCAAGTACTCAGCAAAGCATAAAATGTATTGCCTGCAAATGATTTTTTCTTATCAGGTTGTTCACTTCTTCTGGTCTTGCAGTTATATTAGATAGCTTTTAAAAAGCTGCACTTCTGTTTCCTAACACGAGGTTTATAGCATGCTAGCACACCTGAATGTGTACATTTCGTGTGGATGCTTAAACTTTCCCAGGTACATTGTGCTCAGCATACTTTTCCAGATGTTGCAAGCAGAGCAATAGGATAGAAATGTTCCCATTTGGTTATATGTGATTCCCATTTGGTTGTAGGTGAGGTCACTCTTATCAGACAGCAAGGAGATGCCTCTTGCTGAGGTTTTCAATCACTACCTACAAAGGTCTGCTTCTTTATAGCATCTGATTTAAAAATCTTGACTCAAGATTTACTCCAACTTGTTACCTGTTGGCATGGCACAGTGATAAAGTAGGTTGAATCTTAAGTAACATGCACTCTGCTGAGTTGATTTCTACAGTAATTCTTTCACTTGCGTTGGGGAAATTAGTGCCTTCACCTTGCTTTGTGCCACCGTTCAGTACTTGTGGGCTGCCTTTGGGCCAGATCAGTCACCAGCATAATGCATTGCTTCATTCCAATGAAACCAACACCCACAAACACACTGCCTGTTTGATGGTCACCTCTGCAACCCCAAATGAAGCAATATCCCTAGACTTGATGTGGCCCTAGACAGCCTGTTCAAGATCGAGGTGTCCCTGCTCACTGCAGGGGCGCTGGACAAGGGGAGCTTTGAGGGTCCCTTCCAACCCAATTCAATCTGTGAATCTGTAAGAGCCTCTCAAAGTGGGAGCATTAGCTTCAGAGCCCGATAAGCAGAAGGACTTAACTCGCTCACTGTCTCATGGCTAAGCAATCGAAAGGGTGGGGAAAGGAGCACCACGGAAGGGCAAGGAAAGCAACAGGAAAGGTAGGAAGAGGGGATTCAAGGCAGAAGCATTGCTTTAAAAAGCCTTCTATAGCTTTAAATAGAGGTGAGCCATTGAAGTCAACAGAAAAATCATCTTCTATTAGTCTAACAGTTTCCAACCAGAAGCAGGAGAAAGAGTCTGCTCTAAGGGATTTTCTAAACATTTCATACAATTAGTTCAGAGCTCATGACGATCTCCAATTGCCTCTAAAACAAAGCCTGCTGCCGAGGGGGCAATGTTCGCAGTGGCTCTGCCCTCCGCGACTGCCAGCTCCCTGGACTGTGTCCCTTCAGCCGAGCAGCGCGCACAGACTCCCTGCCGATCCGAGCATCCTTGCGTACAGCAAGCCTGCCAGGCCTGCGCGCGGCACGGCAGGGAGAGCGCCCGTCCTGGCAGGCAGGTGCCGAAACAAACTATGGCAGCGCTTCAGCAGGCACTCCCGACACACGCCCCCGCTCCTCCCTCTGCGGGGACGGGGGGAGGGGGCGACGGCAGCGGCGGGAACGCGGGAAAGGAGGAGGGAAGCCAGCCCGCCGCGGGAACGCGCATACCCCTGCTGGCTGCGCTCCGGCTGGGGAGAAGGAGCCGGGCAGGCACCCACGGGGACGGGACGGGCTCGGCAAGAATAAGCCCGCCTGTGCCTGCACCTTTTTAGGCTGGAATGTCTCCCTCTCCCTCCTCCTCTCTTGGGGCAGGGAGGGTTCTCGTGTGCATTAACGTCCGTCGTCCCCTCCCTGCCCCTCTCTATTTCGATTTCTTTGCGTCTCATCTTTAACTCACCATCTATGAATCTTCATTACTCACGAAGCCTTATGCCTTAGGCAAAAATATGTCAGGAGAGTAAAGTGCACGTTTCAAAGAGCACTTTACTTTTTATTATTTCTCTCCTGTAACATTCCTGCTGCTTTCTTGCTCCTCGTTGGCAACCCTCTGTGCCGAAGTACTCTCTTGCAGTGGTAATGATTTCTGATGACAACATGCATCCAACTGACCCTCTTGAGCTATGCATTCTAGAAACGACCTTCATTTTGCTTCACAAGGACAAGAATTCCCCTCTCTCTTTAAAGAGCTATAAAAGTTGTGTGTGTGTGGTGTTTTGGCTAGTGGAAGAAATACCTTCTCTACTTCCATCACCTCTATTGTTTCTTTCTTTACTCTTCCTCACTTTCTGTAACTTACAGAAAAATGGTATAAGGAAACCAAGATTTCCCACCGTGGTTTCAGAAAGGGAACAGAAAACAAATGCTCCATTTGCACTACAGGTGCAAAATCCTCACACATGCTTTTCCTGGACATGTACTATAAAAGTCCCACTGAGGGCTGAATGAATTACACCCACACAGAAAAGAACGTAGAAAACTTCTCTCATTTCCCTGTATTTACCCATTGCCTACCTAAATAATATGTGAAGTGCAAGTTTTGGAAGTGGACTGGCAACGCTTTTTAAACTAGGACAGATCTCTGATTCATTCTTAAGATACAGTCCAGCCAGTTTTCCTTGCTCCCACAAGGCTCTTCTAACCCTACATTGTTGTAAAACTATGAAAGAGAATCAACACCATTTTGCCACTGTGCCTTTTAACTGTGAGAATAAAGAATAAAAGCTCCTTTTGTCTCCTCAGGTGAATAGAGGTCTTAAAAAAAAAAAAAATCTCATTTGAATAATCTTAGGAAAAAAAATCCCTAGAAAACCAATCTTAAAGTACTTTTGTGAAGCTGTAAGACAGCTTGAAACTACTACATTTTAAAACCATCAGAAGATTAAAGCACTGGCAGGCAAGGAACTCATGCAGAGCTGTTTAATAAATTATCCTCGGGATGAATTATTGGCATATTTAAGCTTACAACACAGCAAGTTCTTTCCTTTCGCATGTCACAAACAAGGCTTTGAGACAGTCTACACAATGCATTTAAACCATGGCAAACTGGAATTGATTTACATCCCTCGCAAGCCTTTTTTCACGTCCCACACAAACCCCAAACGCACAATGACCTGTATGGGCATCACTGCCTGCCGAGAGGATTAAGCAATAACTCTCAGATCGGTTTTGTTGTTTTGTTGTTTTTTTTTCCTTTTCCACACTGGACACTTACTTTGACAAAGATAAGAAACAAAAAGCCGAGAAAACCAAAACAGCATCCGGAGCTCCAAAGGGGTTGGTACCGGTGCTACCCGGGGCCGGCAAAGCGAGCCGGAAGAGCCCGGGACGGGCTCGTCTCGCCAGAGGGCAGCGACTCCTTACCTGCCTCATGGTGAGATTCCCATCATCCATCCAGCCGGCAAGGGGCTGCTTACACTGCACTGCTGTCGGCAGGGCAGAAATCCATCAAGTTTCCAACCGCAAGCAAGTTTCCCCCACTCCCCTCCTCTTCTTCCTCCTCCCTACCTAATTCTATGCACCACCTCCATCGCCTTTTTTTTTTCTTTTTAATCCTTTGCTGGGAGGGATTTTTCTTAAGACAATGTCAAGTTTCCCAACCTTCCTTCCCCAGCCTATTAAAAGTCGGGAGCGGGGAGGCAACTGTCCGCCTGGCTCCTATTTCAAACCGCAGCGCAGGGATGCAGGAGTTGGCTGCATTAGGCCATGAGGCAGCCTCGCCAATCAGGGGGAAGGGGCGGGAGACAGAAGGCAGAAGGGCCGCCTACACTGGGATTAGCACAGCTTTCAAGGCTTTAGAAGACTGAAAGCAGCTGGAAACAGTGTCTAGAGCTACAAAGAGGCGAGTCAATTTGCGGTGTAAGAGATTATTCCCTTGCTCGTCTAACTGCTCAGGGTCTGCTTGCAGCCGAACGGCTTCCCAGGACTTCAGCAAGGAAGTGCGAGCGTCCAGCTGAAAATGCTGGGATGTGAGAGCGGCGCAGAAACGCTCGCCAGCCGCCCGCACAAGCGCCAGCATCCCGTACGAGTCAGGGACACATGCGCTCCAGAAGCGCCAATTTCCTCACGCCAGATTATAAAGCAAATTGCACAACGACGTGAGCAGCAAGTAGTAAAATAGAGTCTGCTATCTACACCAAGAGCAAGTGCCAGTCTGCTGGGAGGAACAGAAGAGCGTGTGAGTCCACACAGGGTGTGGAAAGACTTTGTTGCAAAGCTTTGTCTCGGTGGCAAACGTCTAAGCAGTCTTAGCACCAGTGTGTCATCTGCTCTCCTTTCTGCAAGCAGAGCGATTTCCTCATTCCTGAAACTTAGTTCCTTGTGCAAGATAACGCCAGATGCCAAATGCAACTTTAAAGGGAAAAATAACAGGTTTATTTATTGATTTTAGATTTTAACAAGATCTGCTCCTATTTGCTGCCCCTTGGTGGTTCTCCTTAAAATAAACAAAGGGCCAAAAAGAAATATCCTAGATCTGAAGTGCTGTTCCTGTTTGAGTTACAGCTTTCTTGAGCAAGAAAAAAAACCGCAGAGAAATAGAAACCTGAAAGTTCATTCCACCCACTCTTCTCCAAATAATTTGCCTCTAGCTCGATATCAGTGAAGAAGCCTGTTAGTCTCTGTTCCACCCTAAACAGAAGTCTGACTTTTGATCTCAGGTGACAATCAGGAAAATTCTGTGTCTGAAGAAAAACACCAACATGAAGGATTTGATTCTACTAGTGCAAAGAGTAGTCGCTCTCCAGAAAAATTCCTATCAGTACAAGAAATCTTATGGAACTGAGCTGCAGAGGAGAAAACACAATTGCAGTGATACACTGCTAGGATTTATTGCAGACTTCCTGAAATAGATTCCCTTTAAATTTATGATAAACTCCAGAACTGAGAAAGAAAAGGTCTGAAAGTTTTGTTCATTTGCCTTCCTATTTAAAGACAACAATGATTTTTCTTGTAAGTGCAGCCCAGAAAGGAGTTTTTGCAGTATTGGCACTGTGCAGCTCAGAAGCAAGGCATGGATGGAGGGAAAACTTGGTTTAAAGCACCGCTACAGTTTGTCCAGGGCCAACTGTGCTCTTGCTTGCTCCATGTCCTCAAGTGGAAGGATCCAGTTGCATGCCTTACAATAAAACAGGAACCACCTATCTCCTGGGACCAAGATAGCAGATTGCATATGGGTTAACACCAGCCATTTACAACTGCCAACATGGAGACAACTCAGTGTTCCTTCAGTGATGGTCAAATCCTGCACACTTGCACAACAGCTCAAAGCAGCTGCAATCTGCAGAGTGAAGTGTATTGAGAGCACTTCACAGGAATGTTTCTTCTCTGTTCACCAAATGCAGCTCAGCGAACACACATCGCTTGAACTGAGCATGTGGTAGGCAAAGACCTTTTCCTTTGGTTAAATCTAGGAGAATCCTTTCAGGATGCATTCAAAGGAAGCATAGGAATGCTTTTCTTCAGTAGAGTCTTAGGGATGAGCTTCCATGGTAAAGGTGATTTAGTAAAAGGAGCAAAACTTACAAAATTCACAAAGATTATAAAGGATTCACTGCAAAATCTTGTATTTGGTTTCAAGGATTTAAGAAGGGGATTCCAATGACAGTTTAATGTGGAAACACAGGAAAAGGTTCAGTAAGAACTCCAACATTTTAAAGATAAAACAGCTTAAAAACTCTTCTTGAAACACACACACACCTCTTCATATGAAACATGCAGTCCTCATGGGAAGAGATGCAAATTGCCTTTTTCTGAAAACTTAGCAGAATGTAGCATAAAAAAAATATTTCTTTCTATAGGACAAAAATATCACCTTTAATGTTAGCAAAAAAATCAAATCCTAACAACAACAACAACAACAAAAATATTTCATCAATTGAATGTTCAGGATGGGGTGAGGACTACTTTTTACTGAAATAACCCAACGTTATAGACAGCCCCCATTTTAATTCCACCATTCACATTCCACCTTTGATGGTGGAATGTGCTTTGTGATCACCCCTCCAGGCAACAGTACTATCACATGTGGTGGATTCCAAAAGCTCGATTCTGTACTTCTAAGGCTTTCTGAGTGGCATGAGAGGAAGAGCAAAGGTCCACATCTGAATTGGTTTTGAAGATAATCAGCATCCAAAGACACAATGGTGCAGCTAGATGTGAGGAAGAGGAATTGCCACTTGGGATGAAGAGAAGACTGGCACTGTGTTTTTCATCTTTCTCTGAACACCCAGTTTCACATCTATAACCCAAGTGTCCCTGAAGAAGGAAACGTTTACTGTCTAATGGGAATCCACAGAGGGAAGGGCAGGCAGAGGAGGTGGTGCCAGATTTAAATTCCAGCATCACTGGCAGTAGCAATCTGTAAGCGAGACCAAAGCCATGGCCAGGAGCCAAATAGTTTTAGGAGAGGAGTATGGAATTCATTCCAATTAAAATAGATGTGGCCACAAGCACACCAAACTATTGGCGGTTTTACATTCTGTGAACCCTGGTTAGCAGTGGTAATGGTCAGGTCTGCCTTACGAAGCTCAGTTTGACATGCCCTTGGACTTAGAAGTGACTCCAGCAGACACAGAAGTACCAAAGCAGCTCTGGCCTTGCTATTTACTGCAAGTGTCTGCCACACTCCTTATCACACATCAAGCACCCCCCAGGCAAAAAAGGAAAGACATGTAAACCCTCCACCTAGCCTCAGGTCTCAGGCACAGTGTTGCTGCATTCACTAAAGTGGAGGCAAGGCAGGGTAGCTTTAGCTGGGCTTCTATTACCAGCAAGATTGATCAGCAAGAATCTCAGCACAATCCACGACGATTTGCTTCTGACTGCTTCTGACAGTAGTTACCAGGTACTTGTGGGAGTTCAGGATGTTGGGTGCTAATTCACAATCCTGCCTCTCATTGCTACTTATTTATCTTAAGTAATTTCAATATATGTGCCAAGCTGGTTTAAGTAGCCAAAAAGCTGTGAGAGTTCTTATAAAGGGGAGCAAAACCCCAAACCATATAATAGCAAATGTAAAATGTACATTATGTACAAAAGTTTTTATTAAACCATAGCAAGCTTGGTGTTGTATGTTCATTGTCAGCATATTGCTTATTCTGATTTGTTAACTAAACCTTCCTTCATTAGCTTAATTTTTCCCCAGTAAATTACCAAACATGTGAACAGTTTTGACCTGGTCGACCAGATGCAAAGCAACCTGTGCCACTGTATAATAGTGTTATGTAGTCCAGGCCAAACTAGGTCTGCACCAGCTGCAGGGGGGGGCACAGAATAGTAGGTGGGGAAAAGGACTTTCTCTCATTTCATCTGCCATGAAAATCCTTCTGGGCACAGAGAACTCAGTGTATACTAAAGATACAACAACCACACTGTCTCTTTATGAAGCTGTGTTAAATAGAGACAGAGCAGACCCCAGGATCTGATTATATGGTAGGAGTGAAAGAGTTGCAACAAGGAAAAATATGACCCAGCACACAGGCTAGAAAGAAACAAACCTAGCTTGAAAATCAGCACCTACAGGTATGAAGTCAATCATGAAGAGATTGCCTTTAATTTGCAATCTAGACAACTGATACAGGCACACTTTATAAAACTGAAATAAACAGCTAAGCTGATGCATTTTGGGAGGAAAAGCTAATATTCACACTCCAGCTACTGATGCTTAAAACAATTTCTAATGGTTTTTATAGGCCCTCCCTTGGCAGTTTCAAATTGGCACCTGCAGGAAGAGCAGGATGTCCAGAATACAAAATACTATTTAATAACCCCAGATAACACTAACTCGAGGCAACACTGGAATACAAAAATAGCCTCCAGAAGAACCCGACACAAAATAGGAGGTGGCAAAGTGAAGACATATTTCTGAGAACATGACAGTATAAAAAATGTAAAAATTCTGAAGTAGTGTTAATATGAAGCACTATTCTCAAGATATAAAAGTGTCACACAATGATTTAGAAATATATAGCTAATATTTGTGTATATAAGACTGCGCAGAGCTGGATCTCACAAAGCAATGCTTTACTGCTTTTATCAACAATGTTGTAGTGAATGCAATGAAGATAAACTAATTATCCTGGCAGAGCATCTGACTCATGAGCATTTCAATGCACACATGTTTTCCAACAGAAGTTTAAAAACGAGACAGCAATGTCACAGAATCACAGAATGGTAGAGGTTGGAAGGGACCTCCAGACATCATCAAGTCCAACCCCGCTGCTATAAGCAGCATTACTTAAGGTAGTCCGCACAGGAGTGCATGCAGGCAGGTTTTGAAAGTCTCCAGAGAACCTCTCTGGGCAGCCTGTTCCAGTGCTCCATCACCCTCTCTGTAGAGAAGTTTCATAGAATAGAATGATAGAAATAACCAGTTGGAAGAGACCTCTAAGATCATCCAGTCCAACCTATTACCCAGCCCTATCCAATCAACTAGGCCATGGCACCAAGTGCCTCATCCAGTCTTCTCTTGAACACCTCCAGGGACGGTGACTCCACCACCTCCCTGGGCAGCCCATTCCAATGCCAATCACACTCTCTGTGAAGAACTTCCTCCTAACATCCAGCCTACACTTTCCCCCAGGACAACTTGAGACTGTGTCCCCTTGTTCTGTTACTGGTTGCCTGGGAGAAGAGACCAACTCCCACCTGCCTACAGCCTCCCTTCAGGTAGTTTCTCCTCATGTTGAGGTGAAACCTTCTATGTTCAAGTTTGTATCCATTGTTCCTTGTCTTATTACTGCACACCACTGAAAAGAGGTTGGCCCCACCCACTTGACACCCGCCCCTCAGGTATTGATAGACATGTCAGATATTCTTACATTTCCAAATGCACACTGAAAATCACAGTGCACAAAGATGTCCTCAAGGCAGACTTTTTGGGCATTCACTGCATTCAAGCAAGATGACTCAGCCGTTTGGCAGGACATCACTAACATGAGCGGAGATGAGAAAAATCAGAGCACCCAGCAGTCTGCTTGGTGGAGTGGTCCTTACATGACTGTTCACCCTTGCTTAGTTATTTACAGTATTCCTTAAACTGTTCTGATCTCATTTAGGGCTGCACCAACTGCAGTCAAGAGAGAAGGGAATATATCTTCAGAAATCTTCTTCCTCCATCTCTTATGCAATCTAAGTAATTCAGATCTCAGATAAGACAGAAAGGTAGTTAAAAACCAATCCATCTGCATTTGCCTTAATGACAACACTGACTAGATTTTTTTGATTAAGGTTATTTTAATCAGATGAATAATATCTGCTGGATTTAATTTTACCACATCTGCTATGAGACAGATACTTGATCTACTAGGCAGAGCAAGTTGGTGCACACTCATGTGTAATAAATTAGTGATAAGAAGACTTTGATAGCCTATTCCAAAATTATATGGAAGCACAGTAAGTTAAAAAGAGTGACAAAGAAGGATGCTACAAGGACTCAGTTTCTAAAAGATCTGTTCTCTAGTATACATACATGCACAATTAAATGGAAATCATTAGGTTACTGGGGTTTCTCCATTTTCTTTCTAGGGTTTTACAATTAGTTGATACTTCAGTGATAATTATACCTCATTACTCTTAAAAGTAATAGATAGTGGTTAAATGACATAAGAATTTTCTTAATGGTCCAGTCTTAATAATAATCCATGAAATCAAAAATTATGAAGTAACAAGACAAGAACTGCCTTATGTTTCTGCAACCCCTGCTAGCATGAAAACAAAGTATAAAATGCAGCAAAATAAATTTATTCTAACTGCTTATTTGGTGACTGATTTAAAAAAATAAATCAGTCATGCAGTGACTCAAGCTAAGCAAATAAAGATTCAGGCAAATAGCAAAAGCCATCTGATACATGCCTTTTATAACCAAACATCAGTAATAGTCAAAACCATTACAGTTTCTGCTGTTCTAGGTATATCTCAGTAGCTAGATCCTGCTCTGGCAGGGGGTTGGACCAGATGATCTTTCTATGCCCCTTCCAGCATCTGACTTTCTATGATTCTGTACACCAACATACAATCACACAGGTTAAATGAAGAGTCACCTGGCCACAATTTCACTGAAACAAGTCAAAACCTAAACCTATAAATTCTCACATGAAGCAAGAAGGTATCTACTCAAACTTCCACTATTTCTGTCAGCTGAGGCCATCGAAGCATGCAAACCCTTTATTTTCAGATGAAACCCTCCAACTACAAGTCTACCAAAAAATGTGTGACATTCTCACACTTAAGCCATTCAGCTCTAGAAGAGAGTTTTTTCCTAAACCTGCACATGAAAGGTTAGACATACTATATGCCATGCAGAAGTCCATGCCAGAAGTGAGAAACTGTAAGCACTATGCTTACAGAAGAATTAGAGAGAGATCTACTCTGTGTTGCAAAACTTTCCAAAGCAGATGAAGTGTTGACATTTTAACATCATTCAATCTACCAGATAAGAGAAGGCATTAACCTGAAAAATAACTATTTCTGCATTGTTCATCACATTCTGTGTTCTCAGGAAACGTTTGATATTTCAAAGTTCTGGTATATTCCCTCAGATTGGCATTACAGTTTTGGTCATACCAAGGTATAAAAGGAGCCCAGGCATAGAATCATAGAATCATAGAATCAACCAGGTTGGAAGACACCTCCAAGATCATCCAGGCCAACCTAGCACCCAGCCCTAGCCAGTCAACCAGACCATGGCACTAAGTGCCTCAGCCAGTCTTTTCTTGAAGACCCCCCAGGGACGGTGCCTCCACCACCTCCCTGGGCAGCCCATTCCAATGGGAAATCACTCTCTCTGGGAAGAACTTCTTCCTAATATCCAGCCTAGACCTACCCTGGCACAACTTGAGACTGTGTCCCCTTGTTCTATTGCTGGTTGCCTGGGAGAAGAGGCCACCCCCCACCTGACTACAATGCCCCTTCAGGTAGTTGTAGACAGTAATAAGATCACCCCTGAGCCTCCTCTTCTCCAGGCTAAACAGGCCCAGCTCCCTCAGTCAATGTTTCACTGACTTGAAATCAGATGTTTGAGCTCAGATTAACAGAGTCAAAGTTATCCAAAAGGTTCAAGTCAGATTAAGAACTATGTTTCATTTGCCCAGGCAGAAAAAAATATCAACAGTTTGCATTTTCTCATGAAACCTGGTTTTGTAGAAAAAAATCCCCCAAAATCAAACCCCACAAAACCTCCCAGCTTTCTGCAGCTCAACCTCCTCAAGAATATTCCCACAAGGGATTGTCATTTACTCATTCTATGCAGTGTCCTGCCCACCCGTGCCAGTTGCTTCACATGTGGAAAAATGGCTTCTCTGAAAGGCAACTTCCTGCAACAGGAGATGCAAAAGTTACCTGTCTGTCAGCTATCCAGCAACAGGGTCACATGGAAACCTTGTGGAGTAAAGCAACTCTGGATGGCATCTTAAACAACAGTAGTACAAACTGCAACCTGCAGACTATTTATGTGTCCATAAGCAAGGCATTTTACCTGCACCATTTAATTCTCAAACTGTGTGTTGAAGGTATCTTTATTTTCCTGAGCATAATAAAGAAGAATAAGTCTATAAGAACTAAAATATCCTTAAGCCATTACTGTAATTAGGGCAGCACAGGCTCATCTTTCATTCCAAATCAGGAATAAAAGACACAAAAAGACTGCTCTCTGTAGGTGTGGCTGCATGTCTCTGAGCTAAATTTAAGTAGGCAGTGTTCATCAAACATAGGAGTTGATTACCAAAATGATTTCTGGAAAATGTTGTGTATATGCACACATGAATGTGTCACAGAAATATATATTTTTACTCATATGCTTTTTATATGTGCATGTTTGGAGTTTCTTCATTAAAAAGAAAGAAATCTTGAGGTTGTCTTAGAATCATACAATCAACCAGGTTGGAAGAGACCTCCAAGATCAGCCAGGCCAACCTAGCACCCAGCCCTAGCCAGTCAGCTAGATCATGGCACTAAGTGCCTCATCCAGGCTTTTCTTGAACACCTCCAGGGATGGTGACTCCACCACCTCCCTGGGCAGCCCATTCCAATGCCAATCACTCTCTCTGTGAAAAACTTCCTCCTAACATCCAGCCTAGACCTACCCTGGCACAACTTGAGACTGTGTGCTCTTGCTCTATTGCTGGTTGCCTGGGAGAAGAGGCCACCCCTCACCTGGCTACAACCTCCCTTCAGGCAGTTGTATACAGTAATAAGGTCCCCCCTGAGCCCCCTCTTCTCCAGGCTGCACACCCCCAGCTCCCTCAGCCTCTCCTCATAGGGTTTGTGTTCCAGGCTCTTCACCAGCTTTGTTGCCCTTCTCTGGACATGCTCCAGCACCTCAACATCTTTCTTGAATTGAGGGGCCCAGAACTCTACAACTAAGCAAAATACTTCCCTAGCCAGGATGCCAATGGACCACAATGTTTGTGGTGAGATGAGGTCTGCAGGGGCGGACTGGATAATGACAAGGAAAAAAAGGAGACCCAAACACGAAGACCTTAGACTGAGCCCAGAAAAGCCTCTTCATACAACTGAGAATTTGCTAACATATGTAAGCCACAATTTGACTCGTAAGCTTCTGGAGTTCACTGGGGTTACTCTCAAGGTCAAATTACCTATGAAATATCAAATTACTATCCCTTCCCACTGCTTCAGCTAGGCCTTTGGTACTCAAGTGTATAATACACTTGTGTGGGAAAAAGTACACACAGGAAAAAAAATTGCCTTCTTCAAATTTCAAATGAGAAAAACAGGCAAATGATTAAATGAAAATCAAAAGAATCTTCTTACCAGAGAACTTTAAATTATGTAATTCAAAGTCATGGGCAAATATCACAAAGCATTAGTCACAGTACTAAAATAAGAGACAGTTTCAGAGGTCTTCCCTCTTGCATTACTATTTTCCTCACCAGGAGCCATGCTGGAAATTATTTATGTGTACATTGGCTAAGGAGAGGTTTGAAACACTATACTTATAAATAGGCCTATTGGGACTACTGCCCTAGGAGGACCGGTCTGGTTGGGTCTCACCCTTCTGTCTGTGCCAAGGAGCCTTTTTTTTAACCTTTAAACTGTTTTCAGATGGTACCTTTATGAGGCACTCCTTGTAATTACAGGCATATATAGTATAGGTTTACCAGTTTCCAACAGAATTCTTACTTTATTTAGATCACACTTCCAGATGTGTCCCTTCTTCAGCCCTCCCTTTTTTGTTAAGTGGCACTGGTAATAAAAGACAATGACTGCAAAGATAATGTCCTTCTCCAGGTTCCAGGCAAACCAGTTTTGTAATTCAGTCCTTTGTTTCTCATTTCATAACCTGCTCTTATTAAAAAAATGCTGAAATAAAAATGCCAACTGCTCCATGAAACAAGAATGTTCATAGATGGTATTAAACTTTTTCATGAAGATCCAATAACTCAGAAAATCTGATTCGGGCAAGACTTGGAACATGAAGGCCAGCACAGAAATAAAATGCTCACCACTAAGCTTTCATCTCTGCATCTTTTAGTTCTGCAGTTTATAATTAGCCTGCATTTGTCACTTCAATGTTGAAATTCATAGAATTCCCAGATATTCATGAGAACACACGATTTTATTATAGGGATATCCAATGACTTTAACCCCTGCCTGCATCAACCTCTTTGACACCATTATTTTGCACATTACCCCAACAGTGAAGGTTAATGCATGCCTCCTGTGCTGTTTCATGTAAATTTTGATCCCGGGGGCCACATATGCTCATACTTTCTCCCTGTCTTGTTCCAATCTTTCTTCACTTGTATTTGTCTATAATACATCATGAAACTGCAATGATACATGAAGGTCCTAGCCTCCCATTTCAGTGAGGCCTTTTCCATACCTCCTGGGCACCAAGAAGGTCCTTTCCCAACAAGAAGGTGGGAATGGAGAGTGATGAGTTGGTAATTGTGTCAGCTCCAGCCACCCACACTTTCAGTGCTTTGAGTTTCCCATCTACTATTTGTTATTAAGACCAAAGGATTTGGTCCTACATGGTGCTACACACAAAAATTAAACATGAAGATGCTCCAGCACATACAGAGGAATTAGGCTGTGCAGCTATGCTGGTATCTGAGTACCAAGTCAGTTGGTAACCATTACATTTTCTACCATTCTTCTATGGAGGTAAGAGTACATATACATAGTATACACCACTTCACAATGAAAAGAGAAAGAGCAATCAGTAATATTTAGGATTTGAAAATAAAGACTTTTGTTATTTGAATGCAGTTTCCATACATCTTTTATCAAAGGAACTGAATTCATTGAGATCTTCAGATAACCTACAATCTTCTGCCTCTCAAAGTAGTTTATAGGCAGAGAAAATAGCCCACCACAAAAGCAAGAAAAAAACACCCCAAAAAACAAAGTACAGAATCCTCTGAGGAGAGCTGATGACACTTCAGCAAGGGAGTTTTGCAAGCCACTTCAGTATCTTTAGCTCTAGGGCTATGAGGCACAGAAATAAGAGGCAGGAAAAATCATCTGCTGTACCCACATGTTAGACTTCAGAAGCGCAGGGCTCTGACCAGTTGCAGCTTGGAGGAGAGAGCATCTGAAATGTGATGTGTAACACGGCAGAAGCCGGCTATCATTACAGCCAGTAAGATAATTATTGTTACAGCTTTATGTGATTCAGAAGCCTGCAAACAAAGAAAAGGCCACAATTGTCTATGTAAACTGGTAACTGCTTCAAGGGATGGGTCTGTGCTTATCTAGTTACTTTTGGGTGTCTTCCTGTGAGGTCCCACGTTCAGCTCTTCTGGGAAACCTTCCCCTTTATGTTGCCTCTGTTCAGTCACCACAACCGCTAAAGCCTCCAAAGCACCTAACTGAGGGTCATTACTATAAGCATGCAGTGAGTGAAGAATGATGTGTGTTCAGCACCCTGCTTCCTCAGTGACTCCTTCTACCCATCAATCTTGTGCTTTTGAGAAATAAAACATTATATATCTATATAAAAACCCAAAAGGCAAAGAACCAGCAGACAGTAGACAGGGCAACTGTGAATCTCCAGCATTGTCACACATTTTTGCCATGTAGCTCTCTCCAAGACACAAAACCATCAGCATTTTACAAATATTAGCAAGGCATTTGGTGCACATTTCATTAAGATGTTGCAGTGTGTCAAACAGGTGATAAGGGGTTGCCATGGTGACTGTATTCTCCTAAGGTGGATACTAAAGAGTTTCACAAAATATAGACTCCTACTTGTTATGTAAAATATTAGCTGGCATTTGCCTGTGCACCCATTTTATTTCATCAAGGATTTTCCAGTCCTTCATCTTTCAAATAAAGTGGATTTAAGTACTGTTTAGAGAAAGGAGAGGTCACTAATCATTCTTGTTCTTCAGAAAAGGGGACAAGTTAGGTAGCTCATTATGTAGCCTGTTTATAATTAAATCCAAAAATGACTGCTCCACTGTACAGGAATTGTGAGAGCTTTTATTTCAGGGTACTTAATGAGTCATGGAAATGTGTTTATGAGGCAACAAGCCGTCACTACACAAAGAACTCAACATTAGCATGGCAATAGACCATATAGCTTTTAATAGCCTGAACCCTTTGTTTCACACTCACACGAGGCCCTGAGATTGTACCATCACCAACGTTTGATCCAACATTTCTTTCAGATGGGTTACTTCTTTTGCCAATAGGCCTGAGGGTGATATTTAGGAGTTCTATTATCAGACATGCAAATTGGGAGAAAAAAAGTGCCACATCAAATCATGACAGTTTAATAAGACATTGCTCATGGGCAAATGCTTTCATGCACTGCCTATCCAGAAGGGCAAGTTGAAAGAAGTTACAGTAAAGACATCAAATTTGGTATTTTTATCCCTGGGTATTTTCTTTGTGGTGCCACCAAGGGAAAGCTTAAAAAAAGGTAATTTAATGTAATTTTATCTTGTTCATTCAGATACCCAGAATAAAAACAAATATGAAGCTCCCTAATTTTTATTATGACCAAAACACCACTGATTGACTTTCTTGCAACCACTGTGACTACTGTACACCTGGCACCTTGTTTTGAGAATAAATCCATGACAGGTGCAGTTACAGTGGAATTGTACTACTATGAAACTCATTTACAGTAGTATCACAGAATGTTAGGAGTTGGAAGGGACATGGAAAGATAACCTAGTCCAACCCTTCTGCCAGAGTAGGGCCACCTAGAACAGGAATGCATCCAGGTGGGTTTTGAGTGTGTCTGGAGCAGAAGACTCCACACAGTGAAAAAAAAATCCTTATGTTTATGTGGAACCTCCTGTGCTCCAGCTTGAACCTACTGCCCCTTGTCCTATCATTGACCATCACTGAGAAGAGTCTGACTGTCCTCCTGACGCTCACTCTTCACATATTAATGAATATGAAAGAGGCCACCTTGCAGTCTCCCTCAGCCTTTTCTCATAAGGTAAATGTTCCACTCCTTTCATAATCTTTGTGGCTCTGCACTGGACTCTTTCAAAGCAGTTCCCTGGCCTTGAACTAAAGGACCCGGAACTGGACACAACATTCCAGATGCAGCCTCACCAGGGAAGAGCAGAGGCAGAGAAGAACCTCTCTTGACCTACTAATCACACCCCTTCCAATATACTCCAGGATACTAGAGGGAAGGGATGACATCCAGAAGGATCTGGACAGGCTGGAGAGGTGGGCCCAGGCCAACCTCATGACATTCAACAAGGCCAAACGCAAGGTCCTACACTTGGGTTGGCGCAATCCCAAGCACAAATACAGGCTGGGTGGCAAATGCCTCAAGAGCAGCCCTGAGGAAAAGGACCTGGGGGGCTGGGTTGATGAAAAGATCAACATGAGCCATCACGAGAAGGGAGATAAAGGGAGGTGATTCTCCCCCTTTATTCTGCTCTCCTCAGACCCCACCTGGAGTACTGTGTGCAGTTCTGGAGCCCTCAACACAAGGAGGACATGGAACTGTTGCAGCGAGTCCAGAGGAGGGCCACAAAGACGCTCAGAGGGCTGGAGCACCTCTGCTATGAGGACAGGCTACAAGAGTTGGGGCTCTGCAGCTTGGAGAAGAGAAGGCTTTGAGGAGGCCTTGTAGTGGCCTTCCAGTATCTGAAGGGGGCCTACAGGAGGGCTGGGGACTATTTACAAGCTCTTGTAATGACAGAACAAGGGGTACTGGGTTTGAACTGGAAGAGATTTAATTCAGATGTTAGGAAGAAGCTCTTTCCCGTGAAGGTGGTGAGACACTGGCACAAATTGCCTGGGAGGTCGTAGTCAGGCTGGTGTTGGTCTCTTCTTGCAAGTAACTAGCAATACAAGGGGAAATGGGTTTCAGCTGTGCCAGGGGAGGTTTAGATTGGACACTAGGAAAAAAATTCTTCACTGAGAGAGTGGTGAGGTGTTGGAACAGGCTGCCCAAAGAGATGGTAGTCGCTGTCCCAAGAAGGTGTTCAAGAAGCATGTAGATGTGGCACTTCAGGACATGGTTTAGTGGTCATAGTAGTTGGGTTATGGTTGGAGTCAGTGGTCTTAAAGATCTTTTCCAGCCTTACTGGTTCTATGATTCTATGAGAGTTTGATATTCATGAGCTCAGGGTTCTGTTTAAAGCATATATGTGTGTACTTACGTGGAAGTTCTTTCTTTACTTCTCTGTCTTATTATTTATTGCCCCATCCATATCTTCATGCTGACTTCTGCAATCATGGATTGTTCTGTGAGTGCCATAAGTACCAAAATACTGAAACTAGTGACAGAATCATGATAGATGAAAGTTGCCTCGATAAATTGAGGGTTAGCTGTAGGCTTGGGAACAGGCTACCTTAAAATTGCTAAGCTTAAAATGGCTGACTTCACTACCTTCAAACTTCACAAGTCTGGTTGGGCTGTGCTGAGGAGCAAGGAGAGAACAAAAGGCATTCTTACACTTCCAAAAGGAACCCAGAGTGAGAAAGGAAATACACAATGAGTACAGATGAATTATTTTGTGGATAACAAAAGTGGCAATTGTAGAACAAACCTGACGATTTTAGCTCTGCTAACTACAGCACAAAAATGCTTCTTGCTGAATTCTTATTGCTCCGTTTGCAGATTGACTTCGTATGTACCACATGTGCTTATTGTTGTTGCATTGTGATGCATGTGCTTTTATGAAGTGATAAGCCACATATTAATTGTTTTAACAGAAGGTGCTCTAGTTGTTAACACGGTCACACCTTGCAAGAACAATATGTTATGTCCATTTCTGATTCGGGAACTATGCAGCATTCTGCACTTCAAAGTACATAAGGTATGTGCTAGTTAGTACTTGGATCTGCTCAATGTATTATCTCCACAAATTCCAGTGCTGGTGCTCAGTCCTGCTATAAAAATTTGCTGCCTCAGACTGAAAAATAAAAAATTAATGTCCCAGGAATCTCTGGGTACAAGCTGTGAAAGCAGATCTGGAAGATGCAAGCATATTTGATCTTGCTAAATCTGACTCCAAACTGAACTGCTTCCTAGCACTTGTATAGTAACAGGTGCTCGAGGTGAGGAGAAAGTTCTTCACTGAGAGAGTCATTGGACACTGGAATGGGCTGCCCGGGGAGGTGGTGGAGTCGCTGTCCCTGGAGCTGTTCAAGGCAAGATTGGACGTGGCACTTGGTGCCATGGTCTGGCCTTGAGCTCTGTGGTAAAGGGTTGGACTTGATGATCTGTGAGGTCTCTTCCAACCTTGGTGATACTGTGAGGTGTTCAAATACATACACAGCCCTAGCTTGCAGAAGTTCTTTTTTCTGTTGGTGTTTTGGTTTGGTGTTTTTGCTTATCACAGTCAGATAATAAGAGGCATATAGGTGAAACCGTGGTTTTCAGTAAAAGCTGTGCCACCACTGTGCTGCTGAGAACATAGCCAAGTGCAAAGATAATGGCAGTGCAATGGATGTGGTTTATCTTGGTCTCAGACCTTGTTCTGTCATTACAAGAGCTTGTAAATAGTCCCTCCCCAGCCCTCCTGTAGGCCCCCTTCAGACACTGGAAGGCCACTACAAGGTCTCCTCAAAGCCTTATGTTCTCCAAGCTGCAGAGCCCCAGCTCCTGTAGCCTGTCCTCATAGCAGAGGTGCTGCAGCCCTCTGAGCATCTTTGTGGCCCTCCTCTGGACTCACTGCCACAGTTCCATGTCCTCCTTGTGTTGGGGGCTCCAGAACTGCACACAGGACTCCAGGTGGGGTCTGATGAGAGCAGAGCAAAGAGAAGGAATCACCTCCCTTTATCTCCCTTCTCGTTTGAGAAACCTCTGAAGCAAAGAGCCTTGATGCTCTTGTCTGGAAATGCTCCAGGCTCTCACCCCAGGTCCTCAGGGTCTTTCTTATACTGTGGCATGAGCACACAGAAACTGATACAAAACGGTCAGGAGACCAGAAAGAGACATGGCTCAGGAAAGCAAACCTTCTAAACTTTCCTCATAGACAACTAAATGCGGGGGGCAAATCAGGGAGTCGGTTTGAGAGTGGCCTTGCGGCGGTTATTTACCGACGCGATGCGCTCCCTCCAACGGCAGCACGACCCGGGGAGCTCCGTCTGCCGCCGCAGCCGGCGGGCACAGAGCGCCCTCTGCCGGCCGCCACCGCCGCTGCCCTCTCCTCCCGGCGTCTCCGCTGGGCCCTACTAGCGCCGCTGCCAGCTGTGGGCATTCTGCAAGCTGGGATGCCGGGCGTCTCAGAAAGAGACGAAGGCTCGGCAACCTCCCTACGGGGCAGCGTGACACCGGTTTCTTGTAGGAGCTGCAGAAACTTTCTATGTGCAGAGGATCTGGATGAGGGCATGGAGTCAGTCATCAGCAAGTTTGCAGATGACACTAAGCTGGGGGCAGATGTGGCTGGGTTGGAAGGCAGAAGGGCTCTGCAGCGGGACCTTGACAGCCTGGACAGATGGGCAGAGGCCAATGGGATGGGGTTCAATAGCTCCAAGTGCAGGGTGCTGCACTTTGGCTACAACAACCCCATGCAGAGATACAGGCTGGGGTCGGAGTGGCTGAGAGCAGCCAGACAGAGAGGGATCTGGGGGTGCTGATTGATACCCGCCTGAACATGAGCCAGCAGTGTGCCCAGGTGGCCAAGAGGGCCAGTGGCATCCTGGCCTGCATCAGGAATGGTGTGGTCAGCAGGAGCGGGGAGGTCATTCTGCCCCTGTACTCTGCACTGGTTAGACCACACCTTGAGTACTGTGTTCAGTTCTGGGCCCCCCAGTTTAGGAGGGACATTGAGATGCTTGAGCGTGTCCAGAGAAGGGCGACGAGGCTGGGGAGAGGCCTTGAGCACAGCCCTACGAGGAGAGGCTGAGGGAGCTGGGATTGGTTAGCCTGGAGAAGAGGAGGCTCAGGGGAGATCTTATTGCTGTCTACAACTACCTGAGGGGTGGTTGTGGCCAGGAGGAGGTTGCTCTCTTCTCTCAGGTGGCCAGCACCAGAATGAGAGGACACAGCCTCAGGCTGTGCCAGGGGAAATTAAGGCTGGAGGTGAGGAGAGAGTTCTTCACTGAGAGAGCCTTGAGCTCTGTGGTAAAGGGTTGGACTTGATGATCTGTGAGGTCTCTTCCAACCTTGGTGATACTGTGAAATACTGGAAAGCTAAAGCTCTGTAGCTTAGGTTGCTCCTCAGCTGAGTTTCATTATTTGGCAATGTTAAAGTTCAAAACTTACAGCAGGCAGTTCTGGCTGATAATGCAGTCTATAATGCTGCATGTAAGATAGCTTTCTCTTGTTCTTGGGGCGTGACATGGATTCTGCTACTAGACCTCTCTAATGCATAAAGCTGAGCTCTGCACACTTAAAAAGAAAATAGCACAAGTTCAACAGGACTATGTTTTCTTCCTCTAGTTTGAATGACTGCAAAGCAATCTTTGCACTACTGGTTGTTAGCAGGAATACACTGCATTACACTTTCCCTCCCAGCACTACTACCATTGCCAAGTCTCTATGCTGTGCAGTCTCTGTCGTTAGTCGTAAAAGCCTACAAGAGTTTGCACACTTGGAATTTGTGATACGTTTTCTTACCAGTGTATGCCTAGCCCCTTGGGACCAAAACGATTTTATTAAGGAGCAGCTTTCTGCTTGTGAAAATACAATGAAACCACTGAACTCTGACCATTGCAGCCGAGTGCATTCCACATTAGCCTATGGCAACAGGATATCCTGATAGTCAGCATAAAGGGGACAAAAACACCAGCAAGTCAGCCTCAGCCTAACTCAAACCATTCCACCATTGCAGATATCAATCCTCCTTGCTCATTTTCATGTTCTTTCTGTATTTCCTTGTTTGATACATACCTTTCCTCTTTGTGGGTTTTGTTTGGTTTCTTTTTTTTCCCTTTGTTGTTGGTTTGGTTTGGGTTTTTTTTAATGACTTCAGAAGAAGTACCCAGCAAACACAACCACTGCGTTTTTCTATCAAACAAGCAATGTCATGTCCAGACCAGTGAGAAATGAGCTCCATACCAGCAAAGCTAACATACATAATGACTCTGTGGAAACATTATTACTCTGTTAATTACTAAATCCCCCAAGATTCACACAACAAAATGGGTCTCCTCATAATGAAATGAACTTTTATCTCTGCACTCCGTTTTCTATTAATAATTTCTTCCTAGATGTAAGGATGATAAACCTTAGGAAATTCTGGCACAAATCCCACTATTTCCCCCTTTGTGAATAATCAGTTTCGTAGTATTTGTGGGTGTGAATAAGGTGAGTCCTTACCTTTGAGCTCAGAAAATACACAGACCTAGAATTAATAGCAAAGCCTGTACTCCTCTCAGGGAGAGGCAGTATTCATCTTCCAAAAACCAAACAAAAGCAATACAACCTAACTTTCAGACAGATCTTCCTCTCCAAACTCATCTAGCAATTCCCTACAGGAATTATAGTATCACACACAGTATCACAGTATCATCAGGGTTGGAAGAGACCTCACAGATCAAGTCCAACCCTTTACCCCAGACCTCAAGGCTAGACCACGGCACCAAGTGCCACGTCCAATCCTGCCTTGAACAGCTCCAGGGACGGCGACTCCACCACCTCCCCAGCAGCCCTCCATTTAACTCAGTGAATCTTCTTGCCCATGCTTCCTTTAATTTAGGTGTAGTTAATAAAAGTGCATTTGCCATAATAATTCAGCAGAGCATCAGCAGCTTTGTGCAAGTTCTCAACACTTGTGAAGAAAGTGGAACAAGACCATCCTGTTACCCCTATCTGTGCTCTTGGTGCTGACAGATGACTAGCTGACACTTCATTGTTCTTCTTTTCAGTCTCATAAAACCAATCCCTCAAAGAAGAACAAATTTCATTCATACAAAGTCATACAATTTCAGCAGCCCTAGCATTAATACAGTATTGTGGTGATTTAACCTAGGAGTGTGGGAATTACTGAGAGCTGTGCTTATTTTTCTAACAAAAGTTCAGGCATGCTATTATTAGCAATCTATGGTATGTCATCAATGTCAAAGGCCAAATAGTTCCTTGAAATGTTTATGAATCAAGTATATTCTGAATCTGAGGAGTCTCTGTTTTCACTCTGCCAATCACATACACACTGCAGAAAGGCTCCGACTCGCCTATATGCTCTTGAGCAACTCCAGCACGTTCGTTTTGATAGCACACTCAGGTTCTCAGTGGGGCAAATGTGCTCCAGAGAGCAGACTAACCTCATTAGTGGGCAGTTCTCAAGTATGCATCTCTGTATGAATGCTGGACCTGGGAGCTTGGTGTGAATTTGTTTTAGAGGACAGTTTCTACCTCACGTCTCCTTGCACACATAAACATAGCTGGCAGTTTAGTATCTCAGTAATACTCAGCCAGCTGACTTAACACACCACCAAGAACAAAAAAAAAGAAGACAGCCAGAAGGTTTTGATGCAAAATTCTTCAAGCAATTTTGTCAGCAGGTTATAGGCAGGTCAGGGAGAAGAGGATGCTTTTGAGCACTCACAAGATTTGTCTCTGAGAACACTGCAGACCTACCACATCACTCTGATAGATGACTACTTTGGATTGAGCTTTCCCTTTTATATTTTATGAACAGGACCAGAAAACAGTACCAAGATAAGCAGGCCTTCTTTCATTTAAAACTGCCAATAGATTTTTTTAACCAATAACTCTTTTTTTTTGTCATCAAGGTCACTGATACAAAATATTAGTAGCAGAGGCTAGATACTTCATAGAAAACAAGAGGTAAGACAGTGAAAAACCAAACCCAAACCTTTTGATTCCAGGGAATGAGTTACATAATACAATTATTTCATTAGAAAAAAATGGCCATCTGTTATGCTTTGTGGCAAAAAATGTTAAAAGCATTCATTACATACAACAGAGAAATATGTTTATTTTGCAAACATAAATGCTTCTGAAAGATGTCTGATTAGAGAGTGGAATCTCTCAGCATTTAGAGCTCAGCCTGAAGTACAAGTTTCATCAATGCATATTGTCATCATGAGACATTAATAAACAGTCTCCATGGGAAAAAAAGAGTGATTTAGTACTTCCAATCACAATATTAGGTGCAGTAACCTCCACAAAACATGAGATAGAATCATAGAATCAGCCAGGTTGGAAGAGACCTCCAAGATCATCCAGTCCAACCTAGCACCCAGCCCTATCCAATTTTTTTACATCTGCTTCCAAGAAACACTTTATAGCAACCCCTCTGATTTGTAGTAATGACTCTTCCCCCTCCCCCCCCCCCCCCCCCCCCCCCTTTACTCTGTGTGGTATGAAGATTAAAAAAGAAAGTCTTTAGACAGAAGAAACATGAGGCTTTCAACTTTTACAGGAAAAAAAAACATGCAAGGAGAAAGAACAATGTAATTAAGCATCAGAAGAAAGCTGAAATAGTTTGTTAATTAAACAACAAAAAAAAAAAGGAGAGGGGGAAAGGCAATATCAAGCAGCATGTAGCACACATAAAACTAAAAGTAAGCCACTGTTTCTATTTTGATTCAGTGGTTGCTTCTCAACAAACATACAAATATTGTAACAAAAATGAACACTGGAATTTAAATTGGCCTGCTGTGGTTTCCAGAGGTCATCATGGATACTTTAAGAGGAGAAGAGAGAATGATGCTAAACTGAGATGTTCTATGAACTTTGATTTGCATTCAGCCCAGCAACAAAAGAAAGAAATACACTTCTTTCTTCAATCTCTCCATATGAACAGCTGCCTATCAGTGCCATTATCTTTGCACTGCCCTTCTGTGTGACCTGAATGATTTACTTTTTGCTGCAGTTCTGTTTGTTTTGCTACAACAGAACTTAAAGAAAGCAACAGCTTTTGAATTACCAAACAGGAGTGGGATAAGGGAAAAGTCAACACAAACTTGTTGAAGGCATACATATATATATATATACACACACACCACACACACACAGAGACACACAAAGCTCCATGCAAACCAAAGACTAGATGGATTAGATGTTTACTGGCTAATTCACCATCCATGCATAATGCAATATTTCCCCCAAATCAGAAATCCCTGTGCTGGGACCAGGATAATAAGTATGTATATGTAATAGGGAAAACTTCCCAATGTGTTCTTCATTCTATACTCTCACAAGCAGAAAAACCTTTCTGAATAAAATCTTAGTTAGCACATGGTTGGTAAAAGGGCTGAAAGAAAGTTTCCCCCCCTTGATTTCCCTTGTAATTATGAGGAATTAATAGTTTTCAAGATAGAGCACAAAGCTGTCCTGGTAGCATTCTACCTGTTCATTATTTGTTTATGAAAGCCTGGAAAAGCATGCCATGCCTCTGGCACCTCACCCCACCTCATCTTGTGGCTACGAGTTTGTCCTGCATAGGTAGTCACCAACAGACACCCTCACTAAGAAATGATATTCAGCAGGCCAGAGAATGCAAAACCCTACATATATGGTTGTAAAACTCATGTAAGCTTTAGGATGACTCTCTTCAGTAAATACAATTGCTTTCTGCTGTCTTCTGCATTTCCCATAAGTGATAGCACATTTCCCATTCATATATACTTAAATTGAAGCACCTTAAAGTGGCTGTAAGGTTTTGTTTTCTCTCAGACTTTCAGCAATAATTAAACTTAACATAGTTCAATATTTCAAGGAATGAGAATACACTGGAGGCTGTGGGGAGCAGTGCATTCTTTCAAAACTAAAAGAGTACATGGAAATGCTTTTATTCCATTAGCACAGGCATGTAGATTGCTGTAATATAGCTGCAGCTGTTGGAAAAGAGTGTCCAGGTTGAGATGAGCTCATGGTTAGGTCCAAATGGGACAAGGATTCCTCTCTCTTTGTAAGGAAAGACTGTCAAAGGAGAATGAGCTGTTCTATTTACAATCCCTTCATCCCTAGAACCTTCTAAGGGTTTAATGTGAAGCAGCTACTCATAACCACTTTTGGTCCCATCTATGCTCATGAGTCATTAACTCTTGCGCAGCATCCCATGTCTCATTACACTTTTGGTGGCACAACCATTCAATTTAACTCTGTGTAACACTTGAGTGAGCAGCTATAATGATCTAAGTGGCCACAGCCCAAGTGACAATCACCAACATACATGGCGTGGAAGTGGTACCAGCTCCTGTCACACAGACTATATCCTTGGTCATCTGCTTCAAGCAGCATTCAAAGAACCGAAGGGGGTATTTTGGTCCATTTTAACGACGTAACTGAGATGCTACTCTGTGGGATAACGAGAAGCTATCATTTCTTACAGCACTGTCACAAGAGATCCTTATTTGATCTTTTTCTAGGGAACCTCAGCTCCAGACACCAAGTCATTATATGAGAATTGAAGATTTATTTTAGTTTTAAAAGAGATTTAGCCTTTAGGCTGTTGTAGAGAGAAAGCTGACAGTCTGACCGGAATATAACCCCATGATTTGAAAGTTGCAGGCTGCAGAAGAAGAATGCAGAAATGTCCTTTATTGTGATTTTTAAGCTAAAATATTATGTTTGTGAAAGAGGTGGAGCACGGTAGGACAGTAATGCTTTTTGAAAGATAGCCATCTTCTTCAGGTAAGAAAAGACCTGCCTCACAGTCATGCCAGCCGAGACAGAAGACTGCATGACATCTGCCTTCTGCACCTGAAGGTCCTGCTTAGAAACCCCTGGACACATATACAGACTGTCCAGAGGAAGCCAGGAGACAAGGTCAGAGATGGTCTGCATCCTTTCCCCAGAAGCTGGGAAGATTCAAGTCTCAACGTCTAACAAGACAGAGTCCCCTGAAAGCATTTGGGCACTGTCTGGACTGTGGCTAGCCCCCATGAGTAGGTAACAATAATAATCTGTGAGTAAATGCTTAAATGCCTCTTTGTAATTCTCTACTGCCTTCTGCCATAGAGCAGAAAGAGCTTGAGCCCAGTTACTGGGCAAGCAGCATATTGACTGCAAGCAGCATTTGACCTGAGGACCTTCTCTTCCAGTTCAATTCATGTTTATATATTTTGCTGGTTATTAATATTATCCATAGAATGTTTCCATGACTGTGTAAGAACTAAAATACTATTAAAATTAGTGGTCAGGAGTGGCAAGAGTTCTGAACAGCAAAATTAATAAACAATATTAGTTTGGGAAAATATCATCTTGCATCAATTAATTTCCCCTCCACAACAGTCACTGCATGGTTAAAACCCTTCAGTTCTGCACCTGCAGTGTTGATAGCCCTTGCCTCCACATAAATAAAGGGAATAGAAGAAAGGATATTTTAACAGATATATATATATACACACACACATATAAAACAAATAGGAGCCACTGGACTAAGTGGTTAGTGTAGAGCTGCTAAAAAAATAAAATCAGATATAAAAAGGGTAAATGTAGCACTTGTATGTGTGTGTGTGTGTGCTTAACAGATATATAGTATTGTCTTATTACATTTGTTACTTTAGGGAACTTCACCTAATCCTGCTTACTAATAGACAGAGAATAATCAACAAGAAAATCTGTGATTGCATCCAAATTGTTACACTCAAACTTCAAAAGCAGCAAGATCTTGGCACTGCCAAGATCAAATCCTATTGCTTCAAATGCAGCAGTAGACAGATGCACATGTTCTTGCTCATGTTAATAAAACCTTGAGTACATCAGTCAAAAAATGTTGTATTAAATGTTTTAACAAGTTCAACCAGTAAGGAAATATCACAGTATCACCAAGGTTGGAAGAGACCTCATAGATCATCAAGTCCAACCCTTTACCTCAGAGCTCAAGGCCAGGCCATGGCACCAAGTGCCACGTCCAGTCCTGCCTTGAACAGCTCCAGGGACGGCGACTCCACCACCTCCCCGGGCAGCCCATTCCAGTGTGCAATGACTCTCTCAGGGAAGAACTTTCTCCTCACCTCCAGCCTAAATTTCCCCTGTCACAGCCTGAGGCTGTGTCCTCTTGTTCTGGTGCTGGCCACCTGAGAGAAGAGAGCAACCTCCTCCTGGCCACAACCTCCCCTCAGGTAGTTGTAGACAGCAATAAGGTCACCCCTGAGCCTCCTCTCTTCTCCAGGCTAACCAACCCCAGCTCCCTCAGCCTCTCCTCGTAGGGCTGTGCTCAAGGCCTCTCCCCAGCCTCGTCGCCCTTCTCTGGACACACTCAAGCATCTCAATGTCCCTCCTAAACTGGGGGGCCCAGAACTGAACACAGTACTCAAGGTGTGGTCTAACCAATGCAGAGTACAGATAAATCCAACCCTGATGTCAATAATAGGAATTCAAACTGTTCCAAGCCATGACAGCTATGCCATCACTACAGGAGTGCTTACACACAGAGTTACTTAGAAGGCAAATTACAGGCATGTGAGATTCGCACATGGCATCAGAAACAGTGAACCATAAAATCAACTACGTTGGAAGAGACGTCCAAGATCATCCAGTCCAACCCATCACCCAGTCCTATCCATTCAACTAGACCATGGCACTAAGGAACAGATAACAAGGAAATATAACTTGTAAAAATTGGTCACTTTGTGGTGTTGGGAACACCATGCTAAATACATGGTCTCTGTGACTGATTCTTTTCCCTTCAAAACTTAAGCAACTTGAGCTCAAATGAGGTTATCAACTCTTGTACCATCCCAGTAACCAAAATTTTGTTATGAGAGGAATCTGCTGCTTTAGCATTTCCCATATGATTTGGATCTGTATGGCAGATCTTCGTTGCACTATAGAGCATGCCACAGGTATCACAGTATCACAGTATCACCAAGGTTGGAAGAGACCTCACAGATCATCAAGTCCAACCCTTTACCACAGTGCCCAAGGCTAGACCATGGCACCAAGTTACTGGGGACTTGAATTAGGGTAGCACAGTGAACAATTATTTAGGTAGTGGCAAGAAGCTACATAGGAGCAGTCCAGTAGCTTGGAAGCGCTCTCTAGCCCATGCTTTGCTTAAGCTAAATGTGAGAACACTGCTTCTGAATTTAAGCTCCCACATGATTTTTGAAGTCATTAAAGGAGAGATTTATCTCACTTACATTTTAAATGCTGCTGTTAGGCATTAAAGTACACAAGTATATAAATCTGATATACTACAAGAGTATTGCTGCAACTGTGAAACTATCAAGGGGTTTAATTCATGGAAGTTAGCAGGGGAATCTTAATTTTACCTTAAGTTATCCAGAACGGACTTCAGAAAGAGAGGTGATGAGGAATAATACACCCAATACTGTCAATACAAGCCTATCAAAAGACAAAGCTGAAACAAGCAGTTACCTTCTCTGATGTTCCAGAGTAAGGCTGATGTTATAACCCACTGTTGGAAAAAAGCCCCTTCTGGGTTTAGAAGGAACAGAATTTCTGGAGCTACTATGCAAAGCTGAAATAAATTTAAACTTTTCACAATTCAAACACCAAAACCGCCTCAAGAACTCACAGTTCAGGTAATCATTTATAAGCTGCTTTCCTGAGTGCAGTCCTGTTACTCATTCAGACAGCCATTTTCACTCACCACACCACATGTGTAGACTGAATGACTTCAGTGGCAGTACACAGGAGCAGTCCAGTACCTTGGAAGCACTCGCCACCCCATGCTTTGCTTAAGCTAAATGTGAGAATGTTGCTTCTGAATTTAAGCTTCCACATGATTTCTCAGCTCAGGTGCTGTGCTGCACTGCATACTCTGGAGTGAGCAGAGACAGAGCCAGATCAGATGTCTGTGCCCTAGCAGCATAGGTTGCCCTAGAGAAGTTACTGGAAAACTCTGCCTACCTTGCTTAGTTGCTTAGGAGTGTCTTTGGTCCAAAAGACCACATATATCCTACTACACAGCTGAGCATTTGGTGCCAACACGACTAGACTAAAATATCAGACATTGTAGGGCTGAGGCTGAGAAGGCATTTTGTTTTTCCAACCTAACACCCAGCCCTTGCTGGATGATCAGAAGACAACACCAAGGAAAAAAGTTGATAGGCTTAAGACAGCGTGTTAACAATTCTGAATTATAAAAATTCAGTGTGCCTTTTGTGGGCACAGAGGGAGGAAGAAGGGAAAAAAAAACTAATAACATAAATATTTCTGGTCACTATTGCTTTTCTCAATAAATCAGACTGCTTTCTGAAGCACTGTGACCTTCTACTAAGCACCTAATGTCTTCTCAGACTTCCTATATACTCCTTGTGCTACTAGTACCTCATTTGTTTCTTTGTCAGATGCTTTGAGTCTTAACAGGCATGCAAAGACTTATACAAACCCCAAATCTATTCTTTCATATCCTAGTTAACTTTCAGAACCAAAACACTGCCCTTGAATGCACATATGTGTAGCTTTGGCTGCAACCACTTGTACTTTTCTGCATGTATCTTCAGGGGTAACACAGGTCTTCATGCTTTCAAACTGCTGAGATATTTGGAGGCTGGTGGGGGAGTGCTTTAGCCTTGGAGTAATCGCTACAAAACGTTTGCATCATACTGCATCCATTTAAAACCTCTAAATGTTCATATCCGTAGTAGTCACGCAGCCAGATTGGATCTGTAAAAGTCACCTGCCATGGAAAAGAAATTTCCCAGGACAAAAAGGTCTTAAAATATTTTATTACAGAAATATACTTTTCAGGCCTTAAACCAGATTAAATATATGAGAATTCCTAGAAGTCTGTATTGTTCCCCTTAGGGGTGCCAGACTTTATTTACGAAGCTCATATATTGCTACAGCAAGGAGTTTTCATGGATGAAAAGTGCTCAAGGCATGATGATGGATAGGTGGATGGCAGTGAATTGGAAAAAAAAAAGCCACATAGAAGCTCCACCTGGCTGAATGGCATTAGGATTTCCCTCTGGGAGTCATATTAGGATGCAAGGGTTTTCTCTGGTGATTGCTCCAACAATGACACACATACATACACATATAAAGAAGCGCAATCACTCGCAGCACTCAATAATTTATCTACTTCATTGTGGCCACGACTGTGCTAGAATAATAAACCACCACATGGGTGATAGTGCAGTTACTACTGGTGATTCCAGTAGCTTTAAAAGAAAAAGATACCTTAATCTTTAATTCCTTTGGAAAAAGCAGAAGCAACAGACACATATAGCCCTGCTTTAACTCAGTTTCTGTTGTACATATTTCCTCATATTAAATGAGCTACACTGAAGTCCATTTTTAATGGCTGCAGTTTTAATGGGCAAAAAAAAACCTTTGCAGAGCAAGCACTTCAAATTCTAAAGATGTTAATGGCAAACCCCCCACATGTGTGTAAATAATTAATTGTTTTCTTGTTAACAAGTTTCATTTTTTCATTCGTTGGTTAGTGACCTCAAGGGTCAGTTTTGCTATTAGAAACAGAAACATTTATGATTCTATCTTCCTAGCTCATAAGTAATGTATATGCTCTTATGGTGTCAGGTGTAAAGACTCAAGATTCAATTTGTCACCCCAGGCAATTCCCACTTGAAAAGACAGCGCAGGTAATTCTGCAGGAATAAATGAAGGGAAACATTAATGATGTAAAACTAGCAGCAGTATCCCCTTCAGAAGTCACATCTCTCAAGTTCATAGACACATATGAAGATATAGAATGTCTTTTGTACCGATCTGGAAAGAACAGAAAGCCCTTTAATGATGTCCTACAGAAAAAAAACAACAACCATATATATATATATACACATATATACATATATATATAGAGAGAGAGAATCAGCACCATATTTTTCACACTGAAGAATACTGACTATAGCTTGTTCTTTATTCTTAGCCTCCCTTTGCTCTAACTGATTTATTGTTTCTTACTTTTACCTTCTTAATTTGATCAAGTGATTCCCAAGCCTACATCTCTCTAGAAAGATGACAGCACAGGAATAGCATAACAGCTTCAGACACCTAACTGAAATAGCATTAAAACATAGTAATTTTGGTCCCTTTTTTCAGCTAGATGACCAGTCTCATATATTTACTTTCTCTGTATGTTCAGCTTGATGGCTGCATTGTTAATGACTACAATAGTGTTCAAATAGCCATGACTTCTGTTCAATAAATGCCCACCTGCTCCCCCAGTATGCCTCCCTAAGACTGAATCCAGGATAAGATCTCACAGGGGAGAGAGGATCATCTGTGGAAGATGTCCAGCACTGTGATCATCACTACTAGTGACCTCCTTGGCTCAGAAATACCAGAAGCATGATCAAAACACTGAACACTGCCTTTATTTTCCTTTCACTAAAGAGCTAAAGGAGCATATAGATTTTCTTGCACTGAAAACCAGTGTGTAAGTGAAAGTTAAATATGATCATTTTACTTGAATACTTCTGTGAGGGTGACTGATTGTAGGGATGTCACGATGAATTTTGTGTATGATATGGCCTGATTTTTAGATTGGTAAGCACTTAAATGGAAAACCATAGTAAGGTAGAAAACAGTTGTCCACTCAAGGTTTGCAAACCTTAAGAGAACTCTGCTTGTGTCGCTTCACCATACTTAAATCTTTTGCTTTGCTTCTTTACTACATATATTACATACTGAATTCAAGTATAAGAAAAACAAAACAACAACCACAAAAAAAAACCCAAAACCTGAAATAAAAACAAACCAAACAGCAAGACTAAATGCTCAGGGGGAAAAAAAAGTTCTAGAGCTGTCAAAAATAGGCACAGCACTTAGATTTTTTTCACAGAAAAACAGATCATACAACAGCAATCTTTTTTAATTGCTCTTCACTGCTGATTTCAAACATATTAAATCTTTTGGATATTTCTCCCGGTTAAAAACTTTTCCATTGTCTTTGTGTAAGGGTGGTATTTTACTTTCTTTAAATATCAAGATGCTTCCTCAGCCCTTAGAATTATATTGATACCAAATTTAAGTCATTAAAGGAGAGATTTATCTCACTTACATTTTAAAATGCTGCTGTTAGGGGTTAAACCTAGTATATAAATCAAGTATATAAATCTGATATACTACAGGAGTACTGCTATAACTGTGAAATTATCTAGGGCTTTAATTCATGGAAGTTAGCAGGGGAACCTTCATTTTAAATTAAGTTATCCAGGATGGATATCAGAAGTAGAGGTGATGAGGAGTAACAGAAACTATACTGTTGATACTGATCTATCAAAAGACGAAACTGAAACAAGCAGCTACATTCTCTTATGTTCCAGAGAAGGTAAAGCTGAAGTTACAACCTGCTGTTGGAAAAAATAACTCCTTCTGGATTTAGAGAGAATCAGAAAAAACTCCTTCTGGATTTAGAGTTTCTAGAGCTACTGTCCATAGCTGAAATAAAAGTAAAACCTTCATTTCCACTTTCACTTCACTCATTGTTGTCTACAACTACACAAAGGAAGGATGTAACCAGGTGGGGCTGGTCTCTTATTCCAGACAACAAGCAAGAGAACAAGGGGACAGACTCAAGTTGTGCCAGAGGAGGTATGGGCTGGATGTTAGGAGGAAGTTGTTGCCAGAGAGAGTGATTGGCATTGGAATGGGCTGCCCAGGGAGGTGGTGGAGGCACCGTCCCTGGGGGTCTTCAAGAAAAGCCTGGCTGAGGCACTTAGTGCCATGGTCTAGTTGATTGGATAGGGCTGGGTGCTAGGTTGGACTGGATGATCTTGGAGGTCTCTTCCAACCTGCTGATTCTATGATCTTCAAATTTCAAATACCAAAACCACCTCAAGAACTAACAGTTCAAGTTGTCATTTATAAGCTGCTTTCCTGAGTGTGGCCACGTTCCACATTCAGACAGCCATTTTCACTCACCACATGACATGTGTAGATTGAGTGACTTCAGTAGCAGCTCGATCACTATTCATTTAGGCTAGAATAGGTTGTACTCATCAATTCCTTTGCACTTAGGTCAAGAAATATTGGTAGAACCACATTAATGCAACATAACAGCTGAGGATAGCTGAATTTTAAAAAATATTTGGCTCCCTGAAAATTAAAGTTGCTCATTTTGAGCCTAAGATACTTCAAGTGCTATATGTAAAGGCAATTTCTAACACTCCCAATTTCAAGGCACGGAATGAATGTTTTATGATGGTAAACATTAGGGTTTAGAGGTTAGCTTTTCACGATAGAATTCAACACAAATTCTTCCCATTTATCTGAAACTTGCAGTATATTTGGCAACTTAATAAAAGCGTTTCCACAATTATACAGACTATTTCTTTTGTTTAGTGACCTGAATTGAAAGGAGCATGAGGATTTGTACTACAAACGAAAGCATAAAGTGAACATTTAATACTGAGAAAATAATCCTCTAAATAAGAAGCCAGACCTCTGCTGAAGCCTACAAGGATGGCTTGAACATAATGAAGCCTTTGAGAGTATGTAAGAAAACAAGACATTGGCAGGCAAATAGACCAAGGAAGCTTCCTGGGTCTTTTGCACTGATATATTCTCTCTGTTTTGGCAAGAGATATCTGTAATATGGAAATGGTTTGATCTCAGGGATTTTTTCCTTTATTTCTGTAACGAGAGAACATTTCCTATATAGGAGACTGTGACACCAGTCCCCTGGGTGGAAGGCCAGAGTAGCATCCAACACTCACAGAGTGACTGGTACTGATTCCAAATGCAGTTCTTGCCTTGCCTCAGAAACCAAACAGAAAATCTCATTATGCCTGAAGATAACAGAAAATATATAGTCATAAACTGTGCCCTGTTTTGTTCAGCTGTCAGTTTCAAACAACACAAGAGATGTTTTTCTCATTGTCATCATCAGCATCAGATCTTACTCCAGCTATCACAAAAGCAAGGACAGAAGTTGCATGCAATGCACATTCATGCTGCATTCTTGTGACAGTGGGAACATATAATGTCAGAGATGTAGAGTTTCTGCTTTCATCAAAAAAAAGGACTTTCTCCCTCTAAAATATTTCACTAACAAGATTTTTCTTTAAAACTAAATATACACTGAACATTTTTATCTACATACCACTGTGTGTACTTTGCAGCAGTCAATGTTGTACAGCAAGGAATCAAATGGTGAAAAATCCTAAACATCTCCACTGGGATGTCCCCAGAACAGGCCAGCTTTTGAAAACAACATTTGATAGTATTCAAGGAATTTTAAAACATCTATGTATGGAGAAAGTTGATTTTTACTTGTAAAATAAATTAGCTGCAGACTAGTAAGGCTTTAAATGAAATATCAGGAGACACATTGTTAGCAGAGATGAAGTCTTGCCCAGCAGGTTACTTAACTACAAAGACATACGTAAATTGTGCTGATCCTGATTCCATGTGGGCTCCTGTGGAGAGATTCCTGGGGCTGCATACATGTGGAACTAATCAATCAGATAAACCCATCTACAGTTCTTAAAAAAACATACTCTGTGCTCAATGTATTTGGCACAAATCTGTTCTTTAATATCACACCTGATACAGGTTACAAATTGGCCACATTCTGCCCTCTAATGAAGATGCTGTGCTACCTCGGGTGTTCTACAGAAGGCTAAATGGTTGTAAGCTAACTTCCCTCATTACAGAAATTATTAAGGATTCAGCTTTCACAATGCTATGGAAAGCAGCTACTGATGAACCTGGATTTGCTTGGAAAAAACAATTCTCAGGGATGAGAAGACAGGCACCAAAGCATCACGATGTGCTTCTGGCTAATTAAGATGTTGACCGAACCCACTTTAATCATGGTCCATCATACTATGTTTGATTAACATGTAAATTGCTAAAGTCTCTTCTGCAATTGCCCTACCATCTGAGCTCTAATTAGGAGCATCAAAAGAAACAATAACTGTATTTGTAATTTGTATTGTTCACTTGGGGAAATTATTTTTCTGGCACTCATAAAAGAACTGAAGTGGAGCGCGTATGGGTATTGCTTCAAAACACACAGGAGTACCTAAGACAAATGCTATGCACATGCATAAACAATGGGCAAGTTTAAACATATCTCAGCAAAAGGACTTTATGTAAGAGATGCATTAAAAAAACAACTAATGTTTCTTCCCTCAGAATGTCTTCTCAGAGGCAATGGTCCTATGCAGCTGCTGAAGAGAGGTAGCTACATCTAGAAGTCAGTTCAAATCACACAGCAGAGCAGTGATGTCAAATTAGATTAATAAAGTAGAATAAAAGACATCTTGAAAAGAATTGTTGGGTACAATCTCTCTTAGTCTGAACAACCTCCTAACGGAACTTAAGAAAGTATGTCACATCTAGATGACTTAAGCTGCAAGGAGCACACCTGATGTTTCTTGTCACTACTCCTAGGTGTTACCAGCTCAGCATCTTACTGAGGCCACCTAAATCAGACTAAGGAGACTTTGTCTTCCCTTAGCTAGGATTAATACAGAATGTAAATAATTCAGACAAGTGCTCTCTCTCTCACACACTCTCTTAATTATAAAGCAGTCCAGTGTCCTAATTTAAGCAAAGGAGATGCCTTTGGAAATAGGATAAGTATGCTTTCCCCCTTTCTTCCTGCTTTTCTCCTTCCCTGTATTATCATAAAGAACAGAAACACTTTAATGCCTCTCCATAAAGAACTCAATCTTTTTCTTCAAGCAAATGACATATGAAAAAGCAGCAGTTATTCAAACTGTGGGTAGCTGCCTGTAGACAAGCTTACTGTGAAAGATGCCACTACAGCCTGAGACAATCATGAGTTAACATAAGTAGTGGAATGAGAAGAGCTACAGAACCAGCCAGTTAAGACAGCATGCCTGTCCAGGGGCCTATGCACAGCTATTTAGCAACATTTCAGATGTCTTGGCAGAGCCACTGCTCCAGGAAGACAACATGTCCATGTACCATGTGTCTCCTCTCAGTCCTATATGAATGTCTAAGGTACTTTCAGGCATTTTTTAATGGCATTAGATGCCTGTGTGCAGGCAATTGAATTGAACCACAAGTGCCAGCTGTCACAGAATCACATTGAATCACAGAATGGTAGGGGCTGGGATCTGAGCAGAATCACAAATGGACACTTATACACAGATACACAAGTTTCAGAGACTGTCTGGAACTGAATACCATCCAGTTGCATTGTGTGTGCTCCCAGCTTTCACTGTACAATCCTCTCAGCATCTACTGACATTTCAAAAACATCTTACACAGTATCACCAAGGTTGGAAGAGACCTCATAGAGCACCAAGTCCAACCCTTTACCACAGAGCTCAAGGCTAGACCATGGCACCAAGTGCCACATCCAATCCTGCCTTGAACAGCTCCAGGGACGGCGACTCCACCACCTCCCCGGGCAGCCCATTCCAGTGTCCAATGACTCTCTCAGTGAAGAACTTTCTCCTCACCTCCAGCCTAAATCTCCCCTGGTGTAGCTTGAGGCTGTGTCCTCTTTTTCTGGTGCTGGCCACCTGAGAGAAGAGAGCAACCTCCCCCTGGCCACAACCACCCCTCAGGTAGTTGTAGACAGCAATAAGGTCTCCCCTGAGCCTCCTCTTCTCCAGGCTAACCAATCCCAGCTCCCTCAGCCTCTCCTCGTAGGGCTGTGCTCAAGGCCTCTCCCCAGCCTCGTCACCCTTCTCTGGACACGCTCAAGCATCTCAATGTCCCTCCTAAACTGGGGGGCCCAGAAGTGAAGACAGTATTCAAGGTGTGGTCTAACCAGTGCAGAGTACAGGGGCAGAATGACCTCCCTGCTCCTGCTGACCACACCATTCCTGATGCAGGCCAGGATGCCACTGGCTCTCTTGGCCATTCTGAACAATTTATTGATACATACAGTATAGAAATAGCATCCAGTACAAAGTCTGATATCTGGCCTTGAAACTGCAAGAAGCAAAACCATCACTGACACAACTTTCAACAGACAAATGATGTCTCCTTGTACTACACTATACTACGATAAACAAGGTACATCCATCTCTTCCACATCCTGGAAGAAATCAGGTTGCAAAATGCAATCAGCAGTTGCCTAGGTCTGACCCAGTACACTTATTAGAAAAACACCTATACATTTAAACTGTGATGCAAGTCCCAGCATAAGCCCTGTTCCTGCTAGTACACCTAAATGGACTTAGAACAGATGGTAGTCTACTGGGAGAGGTGCAGAGGGAGTCAAAATTCATTGTTCCTTCATTTGCCACATAAGATAACTCTGAAAGCACTTGGAGTCACAAAATCTCAGTGTACATCAGTTCTACAACTGGATGCACTGGATAAGAAGGAACAGTGCAGGAATAAAGCTTCACACGCTTTTGTAACATAGATGAGTTTTGACCAACAGGTTGACCCTTAGCTTCCTTTATTTAGCACTGAAGTATGATACTTTGATTCATGGAAGGAAAAATAATCCTCTTCTTTTTCTGTCTGTATGTAATCCAAAAAACTTCAAAAGCCCTTAGTAATCTCCATGGATGTCAATAATATGCTGGGCTTGAGCAGACTCAGGTATGGTTGGAAGCCAATAGTTCTTTCCCCTTAGGAAATCACTGGTGGTCTTTCCTAAAGTGCTGGCCAAAAAACTGTTAACATTTCAAGCAGCTTTAATTGAGTAAGACCTCACAGCTCAATAATTTCATTCTGCATCAACTAGGAGACCTTGACAGCCAGTATCCTGCCCGGTCTGCCACACCATGTAGGCTGAATTTTAACTTATAAGGGACCACCAGTCAATCTCTTGAAACCTAGATGTTTATCATTGAAATGGATACTACTTTTCTAAAAGCCTTAGATGTTGAAAATGAAACATACCTACTACATCAAATCAGAAGGGACAACATGCTTACAAGCATTATGGCTTTTCAGTGACGAGGACTGAAACACACTCTGTGAAGACAGGAGGATGCTTGTGAGCTTCACAAATCTCAGTCAGATTTTTTTCAGAATGCTCCACAGTTCTCACAGTCAAACCACCCTGCAGATAATCTGCTGCTCAGCAGTTCAATTTCTCTTTGCTTACACTGCATTTAAAAAACAAGCATCTCAAGCTATGGAACGTACTGCACTTTTAAGGTGCTGGAAGATGCACTCAACAGATAGATGCATCAACAATTCTGCAGAGTTTAATATATAATGTTTGAAAATCACACAGATGTGTATCTAGAAACTAGAATTTAAATATTTAGGATTAAAAATACCTTACCCTGTTCTGCTTTCCATTACTTTATGATTAAAAATGACTGAATAAGTTATCTACCAGCAATCAGAAAAAAAATATTTTGAAGCTACATTCAACATCTCATCTTGTCAGGCAGTTAAATGGAAGCTCTAATTCCTATGCAGTTTCACCAGAGTGGACCTCCTGCTGCTTACTGTTTGTAAAATGGCAGATTCCCATGAGACTCCAGATGTGTTTTCTTTCAGTTAAGGAAGGAAAATAGAACCGTTTTACACTGTGTTTAGCCTGATGTACAGTGCCATTCTCTTACTAGGAAGAGGGGTAGCCACAAGCTCTAAGTTTTGTGACTCCTGTGTGCAGTAACAAACATAGAAAGTGTTTAGTTAGCATGGAGGGTGCATGCTGAACAGAGAAGATGCATGATGTTAACATGAAACTTTAGAGGTTTGTTCAAGCAACTCTTACAGTGATGTACACCAGAGTACAAGTGTAAGAATATGAACAAAACCAGTCTGAAAATAGTGTGCCAACTGCATTTTAATACATTAGCACTGATATTTATACATGCATATATAAGTATATAATAGATAGTATAGAAAATCAGCTCTCCCTCCCCCCTTTTGCTATATAGTCTTTATGGGACATCTGGATTAAAAAAATGCACCAAAGTGCAGAACAGCTTCACTGTGGCAGCTCCAACCTTACAATTTACTTCACAGAACTGCATATATATTTCTAGAAGCAATGTTACAGTTTTCATCTGCCTAAACCTTCCAGTTGTGACAAATAGCTGGCAGCTAATGGCTGCTAGAATAAGTTTGAACTGCTTTAATTTTATGAGTAAACAGATAATAACTTTATTTATATGTGTTTCCCTTCACCACTGGAATTGATTTTGCCCTGCTTTAACTTAAGAAAGGACATTTATGTCCAGAATTTACTTCTTTATGCGCAAATGCTGGTGGTGATTTTTCATTTATAACTAGAGACCTTTTTCCCAACTCTAGTGACCATATAAAAAGTATAAGTATTACTGCTTTATAGAAAATGATGGGCTAACCACTTCTCTGTTTCAGGCAGTGAATTTTAGGTCTTTCTTGCACAACAGCTTCAGTGTAGTTCCTTTACCATTCACATGCACAGATGCAATATCAGTGGCGAGTTCTTATTAGCTAGATGTCCACTCAAAAAAAAAACCCACCACATTTTGAAATTCAGAGTTCATTAAACTAGGAAAGAAACAGCAGCAAATGTAACTTTATCTCTGTATATTAAAAGATGCTGTTGAACTGTTTAGGAACAGAGAACAGAAGTAATTTATCCATTAGAGAGCTAAGGAACTTTGACAGGTGTATCAATAACCAGGAGCACATCCTGCATGGTCTGCTTGTGACAAAACTAAGGATGCAAAAGTGAAAAGCACTTTATGCTGGAGGTACTACATCTTTGTCTACAGAAAATCAGTAGCCCAACCTGAAATACAACTTTATTGTCATTTGCTAGAGCTGACAGTTATTACTAGGAGCAGGGGGGGAGTATGTGATAAAGACCACACTAAATTAACTTCTCAGAAAGGAATAACTCATAGTTGTAGTGGTATTTCAAGGGTCATGGCTGCATCTAGTGGTGCAGCACAAAAGAAATGAATTATGCTTCCTGTGTTTCTAAAACTGTTAATAAGCTGAAGAGAAAGAACATTTTTATCATTCTTCTCAAAATGCTGCCATCAAGAGTCTACCACATTCTTACATAAAAATCAGTGGATTTGTCTATCCTTGGGCCCCTCTAGCAAATCTCATTAGTGGTTGTTTTCGTGGAGATTTTTGTTTCTGAGCAAAAAGAGAACCATAGTAACTGTGCAATTCCTAAACCATTTAACTCATGAATGGGGAATGAGTCTCCAAATCTCTGCTCACATGAGTAACCACATTGATATCCTCAGGCTTTCCATTATTAAGAGCTAGAACTGTGAGTATAAATTTGCAGGATTTGGATGTGGCACTTCATTACTTCATAAGAGTGAAATCTGTAGCTGAAACCAATAACTAAGCATGTGAGACGTACAAAAGATACACATTCTTTCATGGAGGTCTGATTGCAGCGCATCTCTCAAGCTCGTTTCAGCATCAACAGATAAGCATATTGGTGTAAAGAGATGTACAAACTATAGGCAGTAATTACTAAGACACATTTTAGATAGACATTTTAAGCCTCAACAGGGGAGTTGGGAATATTCCACCAGAATGAATAACAGTGAAAAAGGTCAATGCTTCTTGAAAAACTAACATACTAAGTCACGGACCGAGTTTTTGGTTCTCTGTCAATCAGTAGTGTAACCATTGTCAATCATTCCTCCTTACCTCGTTTGTGATTTTTGAATGGTCACAAAAGAAACTTTTGTTGGTAATTATGGTCTTTACAATTCATCTGAGTCACAGGCAGGATTTTCATAGCCTGCCTGTGGAACAGACACGGTATACCCCAAGCTGCGCTCGTGTATGTCCAACCAATTGAAGCTAAAGTTTCCCACAATAATATAAAAGGAAATAAAAGCCTCTGACAAACACGTGTCACTATTCTAGACATAATGAGAAGATGAGAAAAGGATAGGATAGTCAGGATCTTCTGAGTTTCTTTTCCCATTTTTTCCCCTCTTTTTTTTTTTATATATGTTATATTTTCTTCTTAAAGAGGATAAATACAATAACTCTCCTTTGGAAAGGTTCAGTTAGACAGTTAGGATATGCACTTGCTCATCCTGAATCTTCTAAAGGAGTATTTATATGCTTTGATTAACCACAGGCTTCTTATTACACTGATCAGGAGCATTCTGCTGAAAATTAGAGCCAAGAATTAATGCTTCTGCATTTATTTTTTTTTCATTCCAGATTTCCCCTAGGATTTTTCCTTTCTCCAAAGGTTTCCACCTTCCACTGACTTTTTTTTTTTTTTTCCCTTTAATTTTGTTTTCTTTGGCTATCAGTTCAAGTAACATATCTTGTCCCTGCTGAAAACGTTAAGGAAAGATTTGTGAGCGAATGTTCTCACGGAAATCTGAGCTTTGGAACTGGTCCAGCAGAGCAACAAATCTGATAACGTCAAACGAAGAGTATCTGGGACTTCGTTTTGCAAGAAATTGCAGCCTCTTATAAATGTATCCATTTCTAAACGGCCAAGCCTGTTTGTTTGCTTGTTTTCCTGCCTTGGCTGAAAGAAAGGATCAAACTACTTTGGGAGAACAGCAGCAAAGTTGTTCAACGGCAATCAGCCCCTGTAGCTGTTCACACCGCCTCTCCTTAAACTATGCAGCTGCACAACGCAAAGACAATGCAGGGCACCCTGAGCATCATTAACCAACTTCCCTTCCTCACCAAACAGCAGCTTCCATAAAGCGATTACAATAGCATGGTGAAACAGTAGAACAAGGAAAAAAAAATAATAACCTTACCAGCTTCTCTTACAGTATATAGCTGAAAGGAAAACAAAACCCCCAGCTGCCGAATCGCATGCAATTGGTCTCCCAGAATGAATTGACTGAAAGAACTATGAAAGGCTAAAGTCTTTCGGCCCCTCTGTTCAGCCTCTCTTCAGCTCCCTCTCTCCGAGCCTCCTCACAATGCCATTCTCCTACTGCCTAATCCTCGCACGGGAAAAAGCAGCGCGCACCAAATGACTTCTTCAGAAGCGATTCTGCCGGAGGGTGGGGGAAGAGATGCTGCTGCCACTCAGACATCCCCCCGCACACAGCCCCTCCCGCCGCTCGGCAATCCTCAGGGGAGGGTATCCAAACAAGATCGCCGGGCAGTTGGGCGAGCACATCTCCTAGTCAGGCAGCGTGTGAGGACAAGGCAGGGAGAAGTGCACATCTCCATTCACCAGCCGCGCAGCCGCTCATTTCTGAGAGGAGCACCCCTCTGGCTACTCGCAAGAGTTCCCCCCGAAGCCTGCACTGAAGTAAATTTCAAACAGCAAGATAACAACAAAGATGCTTCCCCAGAAGAAAACCAATAACAGAAGAGTAAGAAAAAATACCCCAACAGACACAAAAATCAATAAGGTTAAGAATCACCACATTAAAAGCAATATTAAAAAATAATAATAATAAGATTGGTGCCTCCCTGAAAGGCTTTGAACAGCTACAATCAGAACAAACAAGGGGGTTTGTCACAGTGAATAAGATCTCTAGCCATATCCCCAGTTTATGTAAAAAGAGCATTTTGTTCATGTAATTTGTCTTAAAAGCATGCCAGGGATACTGAGTCAACATCTCCTGCATAGTGTCTGGTGTGCAAGAAAGCATTAAATCTCTGTTAAAGAAATGCTGTGCCTGTATTCGTTTTTAATGCAAGTTTTATCTCCCTGTGAATTGCAGAAACTCAGAAACAGACAGCTGCCACAGAGCAAACCAAAGCCCTAGAAAAGCAGATGGCATAATTTCACATCTTAAACGACAGTTGTGAGCCTTCCAGTAATAATTTATAAGGATGCTTCCTCCTGTTTGTTCCTCTGCTTGGCAGCATGGTGTTTGAGCCTTTCAAACAAAATAAACAGACTTCAAACCACCAGCTTCACACACACTAACACTTACCAATGCTATTTCAACCTGACACAAGCTGACTTTGTTCCTCTGTGACCTTGGACAGAAAACTGAGGTGACAGTTTGATGGATGAGATTTTTTTTTCCCCCTGTATGGGTTGTGACTTCACAGCTCTGGCTCCCCATTATTGCTTAGCTGAATGAGGAGAGAGGAGAAAAGGAGGATCTCTCACCACACAGAGCTGTTTTAACAATGAAAATGAACCGAGCAATAAATGCCTGGCACACCTTTTACCTGCCTCTAAATCAGGAATCCCTTTCCACTTTTGTTAGGGTTAGGATGTAAGGCTGTAAGAGAAGAGGATTCAGGAGAGAAATCAGTTCTAATGGTTTGCTCCAAATTGCAGCATCAGCAGAGAACAATGGAAGAGGGAAGGAAAGAAGGAATTCTGTCTCTTTCATTTATGACCAAGTTCACACTCGAAGTGTGAATTTTGTGAGTAGTCTCCTAACTATGGCAATTAACCAGGAATTTCTGACAACTATTTACTGGACAACGGCCTCACTGCAGTAACCCAAGACAAGCAATTGCAATGTAAAAAGAATTAGTGCCTAACATTATCATGAAACATTAGAGGATTCATATATGTTTAAACTGTTGTCTACAACTTCAGTATTTGAATGCAGATTTTTTTTGCTGAAACTCATTTAGATTTGGTTTTGTTTTAGAATTTATGCATTTAACAAAAAACATTGCCAGATCTTACAGGACTCTCCGTGAAGAAATTGCCTTTTCATGAAAAAGTTAGAAAAGAAAGATGATGAATGAACTCTCTGTAATTTAAGGGACAGGTTCCATAGGCCTGAGCTCATTAACAGACTCCCTAACATACGAAGTCACAGAATGGTTTAGGTTGGAAGGGACCTCAAAGATCATCCAGTTCCAACCCCCTGCCATAGGCAGGGACACCTCCCACTGGAACAGGTTGCTCAAGGCCTCATCCAGCCTGGCCTTGAACACCTCCAGGGAGGGAGCAGCCACAACCTCCCTTGAGCAGCCTGTTCCAGTGTCTCACCACCCTCACTGGAAAGAACCCTTTCCCAGCATCTAGTTTGAATCTCCCCTCTTCCAGTTTGAACACATTACTCCTTGTCCTGTCATTACAAGACCTTGTCAACAGTCCCTCTTCAGCCTTCCTGTAGGTCTCTTTCAGATACTGAAAGGCTACTATAAGGTCTCCTAGAAGCCTTCTCTTCTCCAGGCTGAAGAGCCCCAGCTCTTGTAGCCTGTCCTCATAACAGAGGTGCTCCAGCCCTCTGAGCATCTTAGTAGCCCTCTTCTGGACTCACTCTAACAGTTCAATGTCCTTCTTGTGCTGGGGGCTCCAGAACTGACACAGTACTCCAGGTGAGGTCTGACAAAAGCAGAGTAGAAGGGGAAGAATCACCTCCCTTGCCCTGCTGGCCACACTTCTCCTGATGCAGCCCAGGACACTGTTGCTATTTAGGCTGCATGTGCACACTGCCGGCTCATGTTGAGCTTTTCATCAACCCACACCCCCAGGTCCCTTTCCTCAGGGCTGCTCTCCAGCCATTCCCCATTCAACCTGTATTGGTGCTTGGGATTGTGCCAATCCAGGTGTAGGACCTTCCACTTGGCCTTTCTGAAAACAAGGCCCAGCCTACCCTATGTTTGAGATGAAGTTCTTAGATAGTCAGTGTTTGTTATTACACAACTCACATAGCTATTGCTTCTGGGTTTGGAATTGAGAGTTTTGGTTTTGTCTGAAAACATACACAAAGGCACTTCAACAGCAAAAATTTATCATAAATATATGCAATTTCTATTTGTTCTTTCAAATAATACTCTTCACTTTGATCCTTTTCTTTGCTTATCATCTCCTAGAAAGAAACTCTCAGTAATTCCTAAAGGAAGTGTGGGAACTGGAGGCAGCAGATCTTTACAAACAGAAGGAAATGCACCTTCTGCTGTTCTTACTTCACCTGACTCTTAAGCACTTGATCAAGAAGTTTAAGTTTCATAAACAGTAGTAGATGCTCTGGAGAGCACATATTTTAGCAGACTCCTTAACACAGTAAATTAGTTTTATCATTCTTAGGTAAGGCTGTATAATGATCTCTGCTCTGCCAGACTGAAATGTATGGATGCTGAATTTCAGAGATATTCTTTAGTTGCTTCCCATGATCTATCTTCTGAGAAAGCAGTGTGGTGGCAATTCTGCAAAGAGGAAGCAGAGTGACTTGAGAAGAAGGAAGGATTACTATTAATGAGGGAAGGAGACAGTAGAAAAAACATGGTTAGGTGAAAGAAAGAGAGGATTAGAGAGGGTCATTCTAGAATGAAAGTTACTCAAATCAGTGTTTCACTTCAAGGGTTTTCTAAGAGCATTTTCTTTGGGTCTCATCTCCAGGAGCTCAGTCTAAACCCATCCTCTCTTTGCTTTTTTTTCTGAGTTGGATGAAAGCAAGGATTCATCAGTGCAGCTGGGTTCCCATTAGGAGGGTATGTATGAACCTGAAGGCATGTGGCTTGGAATTTCAAAGCATGTCAGCCAGCACTGGTGCATCTAGCCTGTGACATTGAGCAAACATGTCTTTCTTTCTAAAGCTTGATAGAAGAGCAAAGTTAAAACAGCTAAGAGTAAGAATAGGCTATGGCTTGTAAAAGGTTAAACCTTCTTTCATCCTCCATCCATAAGCTGTAAGGAACAAGAAGGATTTTGCTCTCTATAAACTGGGCAGAAAACACATTTCAAGTACTTTTCAGATGCTTTGGTATACATGGCATGGTGGTCAGAGAAAGACTGGTCAGAGATGAGCCAACACTGTCATTTTGGCCATCAAGGTATAGCTCTCATGCAGACATGAAAAGTTTTCATAGTGCAGCCTATCCTCCACAGCTCTCTGCACCACCCTGGGATCAGGAGACATTCAAGACTCACCTTGATTTTTCTTTTATCAGATGTTATCATCACAATTGTGCTACAGACAGACTGATAGGAGCAGGCACATAGACAGGCATTGAGAAAACCCAAAAGGCTCCCAAAGGTCCAACCATCAAGATTTTTGTAACCCCTTCAGCATTTAAAGACAAACATCTGCATAAAAAAAATCCCAAGCTTAAAGCCTCAGGCTGCTAAGTTCTTCAGAGGAGACACATATTTTCCCTGTGGTTTAGAGGTTTGAAGCACAGTTGGAATTCCAATTGCTGGGTATTACTATGATAAAAAAATACATACACAATGATTTATGTAGTGGTAGTCTTGCCCAAGGGCAAGTCTCAAGTTGTGCCAGGGGAAGTATAGGCTGGATGTTAGGAGGAAGTTCTTCACAAAGAGAGTGATTGGCATTGGAATGGGCTGCCCAGGGAGGTGGTGGAGGCACCATCCCTGGAGGTGTTCAAGAGAAGACTGGATGAGGCACTTAGTGCCATGGTCTAGTTGACTGGCTAGGGCTGGGTGCTAGGTTGGACTGGATGATCTTGGAGGTCTCTTCCAACCTGGTTGATTCTATGATTCTATAAATTAATATAGTTAACTTGAGTGTGTTAGGGAAGAGGAAGAAGCATCAAGGAATGAAGTAGCATACTGACATATGGTATAAATAAGAGAAACCACCTGCAAACTACTGCAAACACAGGCAGCATCAAGGTCTTGCAGTTACTCAGACTCTATACAAGAAACCTACTTACCTGAAACAAAAAATTGTAGTGCTGATCTGTAAACACAAGCACTGTTGCAGATTTACTCCTCACCCCACCAAAGAGTTCTCCTAGAAGTTATAATCATGTTCACATGACAAGAGAAAAAGAACATATGCCTTTATCTGGATGTTATCCAATAATGTACACAAGAAAAGTAGTAGAGTATTAGGTGTGAGAAATAGCTGAGTTAATACCATGCACTGCTTTAGCTGTGAGAAAATATGGGATTTCATTTGTACAGAATAACACAGAACAGTTACTATCCAGGACAGATTTCAGATTATACACTGAGTGGGCAGAGGATGCAGAAAGCAAAGATGGCTCAGGACTGAAGTAACAAGGGGAGAAATTGGGAAATGCAGTTTAATAAGGCTGGAGAAAGAGGTCAGCCTAAGTGAGACCCCACTTCCTGCTTCAGCCTACTGTGAGCCCTCACTCCAGGAACTACAGGCATTGGGTATCTCTGTGTCACCTCAGCAACCATGACCAGCCCTCATTTAGAGGCCACTTCAGCCTCAGTGGCCCAGCTCAGACTTGTGGGTTGAGGAAACAAATGGCAGGCCTGATGGTCAAACATCAGAGAAACCTCTGCTGAGCACCAAGGGAAGACTCAGTCTCAATCACCAGGCACAAGTAACCTGAGAAATTACTCCTAATTACTGAACAACTCTAAGGTTAGCTTCCTTTAGATCTCATTTATACAGATTAAAAGAAAAGGCAAATCACCTAAAATTTCATTTTAATATTAAGCTCTAATAATCAGTCATTTTACCTTATTTTTTTCTCAGTACTGTGATGATATATTTCCCTTCTGCATTTCATAGAATCATAGAACCATAGAATCAACCAGGTTGGAAGAGACCTCCAAGATCATCCAGTCCAACCTATCCCTCAGCCCTATCCAGTCAATCTATTTCATAGATTGTAATTTGACTGATTAATTTATTTCCCCTATACATCAGTTTATTGATCCAACAGAAGGTAATCAGTGTAGCTGCAAGCATAAAGTAACTCACTTTAGTAGAAGGTGAGTTTCCTTCTACTTAACTCCAGTGAAACAAGAATTCTTGGTTTTAAACTGTGCAAACTCTGTGCTAACTGTAGCTGCTACATCTAACTTCATTGTAATAAACAGACAAAAATCACTGTTTTTACTTTTACTTTTGTTGTCTGCAACGAAGACAGAGATGCCATGGAGAAGGATAAAGTGCAGCCTACACAGTAGAAAAGTAAATAAGCACTGTTACCTGCAGCAGCTGTAATGCTGCTGGCATATTCGTGTTACCTACCTGTATCCTAATAAAGACTGAATCCCATTCATGTTCAAGTGTAATCACACTCTTCCAATCCATTAGGAGCAGGGGTTGATAGTTTCTGCATACTTGTTTCTGTAACTATCAGGCTTGATTCTTATGTTAATATACCTGCCTGTGACACTGCAATGGATCAGCTTTACAGGGAAAAAAATAGAGTTCCAAATGCTAACTGGTAGGAAGATGCTTCCAAAGGCCTATGATTGCATCTTCCTACTTAACTTGGAAAGAGGAGAGGCTCCCTCCTATGGTTAAACCGTGTAAAACTGTGAGCACCTTAATGAGCATTCTTCAGACATAGTGACTTGGTGGGCACACTAGCACCACCTTAAGAAAGGAAACTGTCCACTATTACATATACAAGATAGCTGGAAACTAGGACAGAAAATCATGTTTTGTTACACACACACACACAAAAGTGATAATATCGTGTAACAGTACTATTCTTAAGTTTTCAAATGAAATCTTAATGCCAGACCTAAACATTCACACCTCCCCTCAGAAATCCTTGCACACGTGTTTTATGCTTTTGTAGTAGTTTGGTAGCTAAAATAGCATGGCAGACAGAGAAGGGACTCTTTCATGAATAAATATTGGATAGAGAAAACCAATGAAGATACACTGCATAAAATAACCACATTTAATGCTGCCTCAAACCCATTAGGAATGTAAAGTTTACCAGTGAAGTGTAACACCAGAAACATACAGATGATATGATTTGATCCCTACTTTTAAGTTGTTCCTAGCTTTTGGATTTTGTTTTCTTAACCTACATGGAAAGATTCTGAAAGTACAGCCTTTGAATTAACAGACTGAGGGGTGAAGAACAACAGTTGTACTTAAAGAATCAGTATCTGAGTATCTGTATCCTGAGTCTAATAATGCCTCTTACCTAAAGAACAGAGATGTGCTAAGAGCAGGTTGGGGGAAAAGGTTTAAGACAATATTCAGTAGCCCAATTTTCTCTTGAAACAGATTGTGATTTAAAACGTAGAATCAAAGAATCAGTCAGGGTTGGAAGGGACCACAAGGATCATCTAGTTGCAACCCCCCTGCCATTCCCAGGGACACTCTGCCCTAGATCAGGGTGGCCACAGCACCATCCAGCCCTTACTGGATTTCCCTTTTTGTAATTACAACAAATAAACTCTTTCACTAACTCGTTCTGAGCAGATCAATTTATATTCAAGCCTACCAGACCTAAAATTAGTTGCTGAGAATTGTTCTTTTGCACTGTTTCTAAAGCATAAGTATTTACTGTGTAAACAAATGACTCATGGACAGCCTTCTGAGAAAAATAATAGCTTGCTCTAAATTAATCATGCATTGTTCTCCATCTGAAAAGACAGGTACACTGCTTTAAAAACGTCTTCCTTTAACATATTTCACATTTTAAGTGGCTCTAGTCGTGGTGAATGGTGCCACATCCAGTTGGCAGCTGTCACTAGTGGTGTTCCCCAGGGGTTAGTGCTGGGCTCAGTCCTGTTCAAAATCTTTATTGATGATCTGGACGAGGGGATTGATTCCTGCATCTGTAAGTTCGCAGGTGACACCAAGCTAGGAGCAGGTGTTGATCTGTTGGAAGGTAGGAGAGCCCTGCAGAGTGGAGGCCAATGGGATGAGATTGAACAAGGCCAAGTGCAGGGTTCTGCACTTTGACTGCAACAACCCCAAGCAGCACTACAGGCTGGGGACAGAGTGGCTGAGAGCAGCCAGGAAGAAAGGGACCTGGGGGTACTGATAGATAGTAGGCTGAAGATGAGCCAGCAGCGTGCCCAGGTAGCCAAGAGAGCCAATGGCATCCTGGCCTGCATCAGGAACAGTGTGGCCAGTAGGACAAGGGAGGTTATTCTGCCCCTGTACTCAGCACTGGTCAGGCCACACCTTGAGTGCTGTGTCCAGTTCTGAGCTCCTCAATTCAAGAGAGATGTTGAGGTGCTGGAACATGTCCAGAGAAGGGCAACAAAGCTGGTGAGGGGCCTGGAGCACAAACCCTATGAGGAGAGGCTGAAGGAGCTGGGGTTGTTTAGCCTGCAGAAGAGGAGGCTCAGGGGGGACCTCATTGCTGTCTACAACTACCTGAAGGGAGGCTGTAGCCAGGTGGAGGTTGGTCTCTTCTCCCAGACAACCAGCAACAGAACAAGGGGACACAGTCTCAAGTTGTGCTGGGGGAAGTCTAGGCTGGATGTTAGGAGGAAGTTGTTGGCAGAGAGAGTGATTGGCATTGGAATGGGCTGCCCAGGGAGGTGGTGGAGTCACCGTCCCTGGAGGTGTTCAAGAAAAGCCTGGCTGAGGCACTTAGTGCCATGGTCTAGTTGACTGGCTAGGGCTGGGTGCTAGATTGGGCTGGATGATCTTGGAGGTCTCTTCCACCCTGGCTGATTCTATGATTCTAGTCTTGGTTTTCATCTTTTCTGGCCTCTATACATGTGAATACAACAGACTATTGCGACTGAGTAAAATAAACAGCCTCTTGACTGCAAAAATTTCATTGTGGTGCACTCAACACCTGCACTAGCACACTTCTCACTAATGGACTACAGTAAATGTTTATCTAACTACCAAGAGAGTTTATTAATGTGAACAAAACTAGCAGATAGATGATCCTTTGCAACAATTACGCTCTACAATAAAATGCAGCCCAAGATATACACAGTTCACTCAGGCATCTTAGGTTAGTGAAAAGAGGAATATAAAATTAACCCTGATTGTGTGGTGAGAAATCCCATTTGTCCTCCATAGCAGCTTTTCACAGAGGTTTTATGAGACTTTTATGGGGGGAAAAAAAGTACCCAACAATCAAAAACCACAGCTTCAATTTTTACACAAATATTCCATTCATCTGCAACGAAACTTCGTATTTCATTTGAGCTTTCACACACAAAAAAACTTTGGGTTTTCTGAAAGAGTTGAGGATCTGTTCCAATTTCCTCTCAAGCTAGAAGGACAGTACATACCAACTGTACTGAACCATGATTGGATGGCTTCAGGGCTGTCTTCCTCTTGGTCACCAGCCCAGAGGAAGAAAGTGGTGAGCTAGTACTGCATCAGGACTTGATCCCAAGGTGACACAGGAAAAGAAAGCTTAGTGAAAGCATTCAATCTGCATGTAACACCCAATGGCTTTAAAGTAGTTTTCATTATTTCAGCCTGTCATTATCTAAAAAAAAGTTGACCTGGTCACAAGCTGTGGCAGAGCACTGTAAAACCAGATGAGACACCTGGTTAGAGCCTCTACACTGTAGTTATAATAGGTATCACTCTCCTCTAGTCATCACTGGTAGTACCTCAGCTGGAGCACCGGTTCTAGTTCAGGACTCCCCAGTGCAAGAAAGACAGGGATATCCCTGGAGAGAGTCACATAACAGGCCATGAAGATGATTAGGGAACTGGAGCACCTCTCCTATGATGGAAGGAGAGTTGGGACTGCTCAGCCTAGAGAAGAAAAGGCTCAGAGAGAATATCTTAATATATATAAACATTTGGAGGAAGGTGCAAAGAAGATGGAGCCAAGCTCATTTCACTGGTGCTGAGACAAGACCAGTGGCAATGGGCAGAAACTCCAAGTCAGAAGGTTGCCTCTGATCATAAGGCCACTGCAGTGGCCAAGAACTGGCACAGATTTCCCAGAGAGACTGTGAAGGCTCCATCTTTGGAGATATTAAAAAAATCTGTTTGGACACAGTCCTGGGCAAGCAGCTCCAGGCTGCCCTGCTCAAGCAGGTGACCTCCAGAAGCCCCTTCTAAGCAAGCATCCTGTGATTCTACAAATAAGAAACAGGCATCAGAAACTCAAATGCATACGAAACCCTCATGAATTGATAGTTTTATGTACATTTATTTACACATGAGCAACTATGTTATAAGAATCATCACAAGAAGAGTGTACCTTAAAGATTATAACACATTAATAAATTCTTGAGAGGAAATGGGCTTTAAAAAGTAATTGCCTGCAGCAGTCTGGGCACCTCCTATTTCACATGTAGCACATAAACCAATTTTGCACACTATCTCCACCCATTTATTCTGCTGTTCCTCTGTTAAACTACTTAAAAATTAATTCTTTCTCAAGGCAAGATATAAGCTACAATTATATTAAAATTAAGAATAAGATAAACACATAAATCTAGCTAATTACACTAATCCCTGATATAAAGCTATTAACTTACTAACCTCTCCCTCATCTGCTTTACAAGTTCCCTATCTCTGTTCCAAGGTGCTACATCATTTTTTTATCCTGATGCACAAAAAAGTCTCCCAGATCTCTGCATATGAGTGGAGGTTGAAGAAGAAATGGGAAAAGTCACACAGAGCTGTCCTGGCTCACAACTACTTTGATAAACAACTTGCTGGATAGAAGCCTGGATGTTCAGAGGTATAACACACCACATTTCACATCTGTTTGGTCTTTATTCCATGTCCTCTCTTACACAAGGACTTGCAGGACAAACTAACCAAATTATCAGACTGCAAACCCCCTCTGAGTGAAATGCAGTTTGAACCATAAGTATTATGCATAGCATAACAGTAAGTACAATATTTAAATTATTGTACCCTGGCAACATCACATTTCCCATAATGAAGCTAATTAACTTGTTTTCCACATAATGAGGTAATGGAAACAATATTCAAAGTGCTTGAAGCAAGTTATAGAGGAAAAAAAATGCAAAATGTCCTGATTTTCAGTTGCTGGTCATTTCAATCCAAACAGTAACCATGTAGTGGGGCTATATCAAGGACAAGATGCAGCCTCTCCCACTTACACCAACAGTTCCTCTGAATGCCACAAGGTTATTTGGGTAAATCTAAATCAATCACAGAAGAAACTTTATTAAACATTTCAGACTTTCCCCCCCCTTTTTTTTTCCTGATGATTAACTATATAACATGTATTTTTTTTCCCCACACATATGAACTTACTATGCAGACACATATGTGCATATACATCACTAAAATTACATGTACTGAACCACAGCTGAATAAATGTCCTTGTATTTTTCTCTTAACTGCCAGAGAAGCTTGATGGCATGCTTCTGTTTTTCTCTCCTTGGAGATCTCACAGAGCATTTAAATCAAGTGAAGTCTTGCATATGCACCTCATTTAAATAAGAATGGATGTGAATATTCTTTTAGGCAGTCACAGTGCCTACAAAGACAAATGTTTTCTTCTATTGCCATTTCTGTTACTGAATGCCATACTCTAAGCCTTGCTCTCTGGCTTGGAATCCACTGAGCCCATTTCAGCTGGGCTGGCTGGGGTCATGATCCCTGAGGGAGAAGGTCAGCCCTGTGGCTTGGGAGTAGGATGCAGAGGAGCTGGAGGGTGACCTCACACATCACACATTGCCTGGAGGCTGGAAGTCAGCCCTGCTTATGCTGGATCATACAGAGAACTAGCCTGACACGTCTGACTGCCAGAGGTCACTCTGCATCGCGGAGATCCTTTCACGTGTGTGAGAACCTCTTTTCTGTGCCTTCCTATCACTTGAATAGTGACTGTGACAACAAGAATGGCTCACAGACAACATTTTGGGGTACTGATGAACACATTTTCAAACACTATCAGAAGAGAAATAGTCATGAGCATCCTGCAATTGCACAATAGGTGACAATGCTCTTTATTTGCAATGGGGAGCAGTGGAAAGGATATAGTAAAGTGAGAAACTAGGTATTAATACACCATTTTGAACCTTGCACTCTACCTCTGTTGCTATTGCATGCTTCCACTGAGTAATCCTGAGCTCACTGCTCTTTCCTTACCTGTCCTTATAATTGAGATACTGCTTCCTCAAAAGGTAAGCATTATTAGGAGAAAGCCATTCAACTTTACGAGATAACTGCCTATCCTGTGGAGCAGCATCACTAAAAAGGCCTTTGAGTCTATAAATCATAGAATCAACCAGGTTGGAAGAGACATCCAAGATCATCCAGGCCAACCTAGCACCCAGCCCTATCCAGTCACCTAGAATAAAATGATAGAAGATATATATGTGAGGGATTACCCTACAAGGTCTACAGCTTACAGTTATAACTTGGTATTTCTGGGGGGTTGAATTAAATAATCACAAAGCTACCAGCCCTGTTATTGGCATTATAAGAAATAAATTGGTGGGTAGAGCTATTTCCAGTCTATAGAATGATTTAGCATTTCTTATGTCACACTGGGGATGTTAACAGCATCTTTCAAAACTTAGTTATACAATTCTAGTCAAAGAAAAGTATCAGAAGAGCTATTCACTGCTGTGTTGCTTTTATTGCAGAAACAAACATAAAACAGGAGAGATGTATAGTATGTAGAAGTTATCTAATACTTGACCTAGACAGAATTTCATTTTTAAAGGATTAATTTACCATTTAATACAGTCAATGCCATTCACCAAATCATGCTGTCTTCAGTAACAGAGACAGGAAAACATGGGCTTATCCATGCCCTGGCTTGCCCAGACATGTTCCCCTGCACCCCCTCCTTCTGTGCTGGGGGAAGCAACCGTGGGAGGGGAGGGCAAAAGCCCTGGCTTCACCTGCTATGGTGAAGCTCAGCAAAGTGCCATTCTGATTGACTAATCCATGTCCAATGCCCCATTAGTTTAGGGCCAGATATTGATAAAAGGGATAAGCAGGTGGCACAGGGCTGCTGCTGCCTCATTTGCATCCTGCATTTGTCTTACCAGGAACAGGCTCTAAACGCCTGCATGCGATCAGCCTGCACAGCCAGCGTGACATTGTGCCAACACCGCACACCACATCGCATCCTGCCTGCCCCTCTGCAGGTCTCCTGTCAAGATGGGAAGTCCTGGAGATACACAGATCAGCTACAGACTCCCAGATTCCTGAGAAAAGAGCCTGGGAAATTCTGACAGCAACCTCCCCACAAGCTCTGGGTACTGTTAGATTTATACTTTGTGAGTACATACTTAAAAGCCTCTTCCAATATAGTATTTGTGTTTGCCACTGTGAGAAGGCTGGGGGCTGAGTGGCTAGAGAGCAGCCAGGAAGAAAGGGACCTGGTAGGTAGTAGGCTGAAGATGAGGCAGCAGTGTGCCCAGGTGGCCAAGAGAGCCAATGGCATCCTGGCCTGGATCAGGAGCAGTGTGGCCAGTAGGACAAGGGAGGTTATTCTGCCCCTGTACTCAGCACTGGTCAGGCCACACCTTGAGTGCTGTGTCCAGTTCTGGGCCACTCAAGTCAAGAGAGATGTTGAGGTGCTGGAATGTGTCCAGAGAAGGGCAACAAAGCTGGTGAGGGGCCTGGAACACAAACCCTGAGGTGAGATTGAGGGAGCTGGGGGTGTTCAGCCTGGAGAAGAGGAGGCTCAGGGGGGACCTCATTGCTGTCTACAACTACCTGAAGGGAGGCTGTAGCCAGGTGGGGGTTGGTCTCTTCTCCCAGGCAATCAGCAACAGAACAAGGGGACACAGTCTCAAGTTGTGCCAGGGTAGGTATAGGCTGGATGTTAGGAGGAAGTTCTCCCCAGAGAAAGTGATTGGCATTGGAATGGGCTGCCCAGGGAGGTGGTGGAGTCACCATCCCTGGAGGTGTTCAGGAAGAAAAGCCTGGATGAGGCACTTAGTGCCTAGTTGATTGGATAGGGCTGGGTGCTAGGTTGGCCTGGATGATCTTGGAGGTCTCTTCCAACCTGGCTGATTCTATGATTCTAAGTGCTCTAGTTTTGCCTGTTCCCTGTGTGTATAAATTTCCAAACTGTGCATTTTGAACCTTTTAAGTTTTCTGGTGAGTTTCAATGTTAATAAAGTGTTTTCATAGTTATTAATAATCATCACCTGGATATCAAAATTAATACAGATTCTTATTTTTGTATAATCCATCAGTACCTTTTCTCTGTGTAGGCTGGCCCAGCACTGCTAGCTTCTTGCCAAACATCACTCACCCCACAAAGAAAAGCCCAGTATGAGCAAGCAGACAGACCCACACCATCACTACATGCCTAAGAGCCAAAAGATAAGATCTCAGCAATGCAAATATAGCTGGAAGCCTTATTACTGCATTCAGTGGGGACAGCCTCATAATTTCTGCCAAAGCTAGTATATGTGGCATTCACCAGGCTGCTCCTGCACACACAGATACCCTGAAGCAGCATTAGATATTTGGCTGCTCTTGTGTTGAACCTGTTGCTGATCTGCACTGTGAACATTTGCAGGACTCAGTAACTTTGTGTGCAAGCATGTGGCTTGTATCTCATTCCTATGCCAATTACCACTAGACTTTTTTAGCCTTCAATCCCCAGCATACACCCAAGCTTGGTGAGAAAAAAATTAGACTTCATGTGGCTTGTGTCTCATTCCTATGCCAATTACCTCCAGACTTTTTTAGCCTTCAATCCCCAGCATACACCCAAGCTTGGTGAGAAAAAACAACTTTCTTCCTTCCTTTCCCTTTCCCAGTCTCCCTGATAAATCAACACCTTCATGGTCACAGAGTATGTGTCAGGTCAAAATTTCCAGTGAGCAAACCTTTTTAATTACACATTGCAGCAGGGATTGATGTCAAATACAGCAGGACTGTAAATCCTTAGAAGATCAGTTTTAAGCTGTGCAAAACAGTCATCTACTACGCTGGTACAGTACTTTCCAAGTAAACTATGACATAAAAATAATAGTATATAATATTCCACTGTGAATAATAAAATGAAGCACTGAAATCAGAACCCAAACTGACATTTAGGTGGGTAGTGGGGGTAGACATGGGTGTACAATGTCCCCTTTTGCAATTAACTGTGAGGACATTTACCTGCTACTCCTATTAGAGCTGCATCACTGACAGTCACCAAAGGGACAGCAAATTCCATCCATACTTTTGGCAGATATATTGAGTGATACTGTGTGAAGCATTTATGTTGTGGGTTGGTGAAAGTGGAATCTCTGCTTTTCCAAAGCCTTGGCAGTCACTCAAATGGGGGAAAAAATAATGTTACCTTTTGAAACTAGGATAGATCAAGTTATGTGCAAGTAGTGGCTCTGGTGCATAGAAACAGTTAGGAATTTGGGACACTATTGTTTCATCAGGAATCACAGAATCGACCAGGTTGGAAGAGACCTCCAAGATCATCCAGTCCAACCCATCCCCCAGCCCTATCCAGTCAACTAAACCATGGCACTAAGTGCCTCAGCCAAACTTTTTAAATAAAACTAAACCTTTAATGAAGATTTCCAGCTTGGAGTTTTGGACATGCATCTCATCTGAGGTGACTGTCATAAGGACAAGCTATTTCAGGGTCAAATCTTGAGCGTTTTTCTCCTTGTAGAAAACAGCCTTAAAATACTCTTCTTCCTTCTACCTTCCCCCCCCCCACCCCCCCCCCCCTTTCCCCTTTTTTTCTTCTAAATCCCTTAAAATTTTAATTGTATGGGAAAATTGTTTCCTGCCTAATTCTCAGGGTGAGTAGCTGGCAAAAGACAGCAAGACACAGAATGGAAACAGCTGGATTTGATCACTGCACTTAGCAAATCCATGAAATGTGGTTGTGGATGCACCAAATACTTTAAACACCAGTGAAGAGAGTTCTTCCAGACTCCAGGACAGACATCTGGCACTAACAGAGTCATGAGACCATCAGGGAACATGGCATATCATCCACCAAATCAACAGATAAATGAATACATCACACTGTAATTAACATAGATGTGTAATGATCTGCACTTTGCTCTCTTTAGAGATAAATATTCAGATGCAAGACAGCAAAGTAGATCTCTGAACTGTCCTACTGAGATATTGGCACTTGACAGAAAATCAACCCAAAGGCACTGTCAAACCTTTCTGAAAACTCAGCTATGTGTTTCTACAGTAAAAATTATTTTTAGGAGGAACATTACATAAGACACTTTGCTAACAGCACAGGTCACTGGGAAATCACTACAGATTTATGGATTCACAGATTTCATCAAGTTGGAAGGAACCCTCAAAGGTCATCTTGTCCAGCCCCTATGCAGTCAGCAGAGACATCTCCAACTGTTCAGGGCCACATCAAGTCTGATTTTGAACATCTTCAGGGACAGGGCTTCAACCACATCTCTGTGAAACTTGTTCCACTATTTCACCACCCTCATTTTAAAGAGCTTCTTCCTTACGTCTTACCCAAGTCTGCCCTTCTCCAGTTTAAAACCATTGCCCATTGTCCTATGACTAAAAGCCCTTCTGAACAGTCCCTTCCCAGCCTTCCTGTACATCCCCTTCAGATAATGCTTTAACATGTGCCCAAAGCCTTCTGTTCTACAAACTGAACAGCCCCAACTCTTTCAGCCTGTCTTCACAGGAGAGGTGCTTCAACCCTCTGATCATCTTCATACCCTCCTGTGGGCCCATTCCAGCAGGTCTATGTCCCTCTTGTGTTGGAGCTTCCATAGCTGGACACTATACTCCATGTAAAAAACCCAAGTCTTTTAAAGATGAAATAAATGTATTTCTACCCTTTGGTCATCTTGCCTTCTAACCATTACTCTCAGTGCACATGTCTCCCCACGTTACCCAACTTAACAGTTAATATTTCCATGTAATTGTGCAATAGAACAAGAGTTTCAAAGTTGTAGTTTTTTTCCCCCTGATGGTGTTAGCAGATAGAGAGGATCCTAATTTGAATGCAAGAAGAAAAAGTGGATGAAATGTAAAGAGCAAACATAGCAAAGCTGACAATTGCTGTAATTACTGCATGTTTTGTTAAACTTAACAAAAGTTGGATAAAATAAACAGGACAAGCAGGCACAGAGACTTCACTGAACTACCATTCTACACGATTTACATTCTTCTCTACTCCTCGCTGTGTGTCCTATGCTTTGCATCTATGCCATAGCCAAAGCATGTTTTGCTTTTCTGCTCCCCTGATGCTCCTTTTGCTAAAGACAATGAGAAAAACAAACAAAACAAAACAAATGAGAGACAGGAGGATATATCTGGCCTGCATCAGGAACAGTGTGGCCAGTAGGACAAGGGAGGTTATTCTTGCCCTGTACTCAGCACTGGTCAGGCCAAACCTTGAGTGCTGTGTCCAGTTCTGGGCCCCTCAATTCAAGAAGGATGTTGAGGTGCTGGAACATGTCCAGAGAAGGGCAACGAAGCTGATAAGGGACCTGGAGCACAAATCCTACGAGGAGAGGTTGAGGGAGCTGGGGTTGTTTAGCCTGGAGAAGAGGAGGCTCAGGGGGGATCTTATTACTGTCTACAACTACCTGAAGGGACATTGTAGCCAGGTGGGGGGTGGCCTCTTCTCCCAGGTAACCAGTAATAGAACAAGGGGACACAGTCTCAAGTTGTGCCAGGGTAGGTATAGGCTGGATGTTAGGAGGAAGTTGTTGCCAGAGAGAGTGATTGGCATTGGAATGGGCTGCCCAGGGAGGTGGTGGAGTCACCGTCCCTGGGGGTCTTCAAGAGAAGACTGGATGAGGCACTCAGTGCCATGGTCTACTTGACTGGCTAGGGCTGGGTGCTAGGTTGGACTGGATGATCTTGGAGGTCTCTTCCAACCTGGTTGATTCTATGATGAGGCTACAAAGTGATGTCTCTCATTTGTTGTGAGCAAATCTGTCAAAGTTGCAGTTCAAGTGAATAATGAAGGTCAGTTCCTCACAAGCAAATTTTAGTGTTTTTTGCACATCCCACATGAATCTACTAAATATTTAAGGGGAATTACCATATTGTACTGTGCATAGTAAGAAATTACATCTTATGTTTTACATTCAACTCCTCAAGAAACATTTCCAGTTTTCTTTAGAGGACATACATACATACATCACAGAAAATAAACAACTCAAGGGTCACCAGAGAATGAGATGCTGTAAGTATGTGCATGCTACACTGCCCTGGATATGAAATCTGCAAGTCCTCCCATTTTCTTAATTACTGGAAAGTACCTGTCTAGATCAGTCAGCACAGCACAGAAAGAGCTCTGGTTATATACTCAATACTAATGACTCCAAAATAAGCTGAACTCATGTCTATATGAAGGGCACCACCGTTTAGCTGAATCTTAAGAAACATAGCCTGGAGAAGAGGAGGCTCAGGGGTGACCTTATTGCTGTCTACAACTACCTGAGGGGTGGTTGTGGCCAGGAGGAGGTTGCTCTCTTCTCTCAGGTGGCCAGCACCAGAACAAGAGGACACAGCCTCAAGCTATGCCAGGGGAGATTTAGGCTTGAGGTGAGGACAAAGTTCTTCACTGAGAGAGTCATTGGACACTGGAATGGGCTGCCCGGGGAGGTGGTGGAGTCGCCGTCCCTGGAGCTGTTCAAGGCAGGATTGGACGTGGCACTTGGTGCCATGGTCTAGCCTTGAGCTCTGTGGTAAAGGGTTGGACTTGATGATCTGTGAGGTCTCTTCCAACCCTGATGATACTGTGATAGTCAGAGACCAGAGCTCCTGTCCCACACTGTAGTATCACACACCCCCATCAGTTAAAAATATGATAAACAAGACAGGAAAAAAGAAAAGCATGATTTTTCTGAACAGATTAAGATGTCTTTATTAGCACACCATGTTAATAGCTTCCCACTGACCCCAAAACACTAACAATCTTTCCTCTGCTTTCTGGTAGCTGGGAGAAGAGTGATTTTGTGTTTACTTTATAACACAATTTCAACTATACTGTTTAATGGCTTCATTGCAGCAATAAAAGCATCCATTCCTCCACACCATCACAAACACAGCCAGGTCCTCAAATGCATTTCTATATAAAAGACTGGAGTCATTTAAAGTTCACACTTCAAGGCAAGCTTTTGGCACACAAACATAAATCATAGAATCAACCAGGTTGGAAGAGACCTCCAAGATCATCCAGGCCAACCTAGCACCCAGCCCTATCCAGTCAACTAGACCATGGCACCGAGTGCCTCATCCAGTCTTTTCTTGAACACCTCCAGGGACGGTGCCTCCACCACCTCCCTGGACAGCCCATTCCAATGCCAATCACTCTCTCTGTGAAGAACTTCCTCCTAAGTGACTCAAGAGAAATTAAATGCATTACATACCAGCGACTCAGAAAGGAAGACTCGTATCTCTGATTAACAAGTTCAAGCTAGATGCCTAGTAATCTTGACTTGGGATCCTACTCATAATATTCCCTCTTTTGCTGACACTGTATACTGCTGCACTTCTCAGTGCCTACTGAATGCTGTTCTGACAACAGTGCAAACCAGCAAAGCACCCTCATTTCTCCTCCAGGTTTACAAGAAAGTCCTGGTACTTATGGAGCACAGCAGTCCAAAAAAGAACACGGAAGACCCGAGAACAATGCTGAAATGCAAAACTAAGAGATATCTCTTCTGAATACTTAAAATGCTAACTACAAAGGAAGAGAATTAACACTTTAAACTTCCTAATTGTCCTTCCAGAGATGAATTATACACTGAGAACAGACTCTAAAAATGCTTTGGGAGATTTTGACAGTATTTATAAATGATGTTTTGTGTAGTTTAAGATCTTCAACAGAAAAACACCTGTTAGTATCTAAAGGAATGATAGTATTGAAGCACTTTCCTCCTGGTATTTTACTGAGAGAGGTGGAAGACATGCCTTTAAAAAGATAACTGTATGTGGCCGTTTGAGCTGATCCTCTAGCTCAGACGTAGGGGAGAGATGAAGATTCCAGGGATAGGTCACATAAATGGCAACAATAGATAAATTAATATAATTTCATTGGAGCATCAAGAACTTAATGTCTAGAAGCACAGTTTGTTCTGCCCCTTTTTCTCCCGCTGGCTTCTGCTGCTGCAGCTTTCGCCTATCATCCCCCGGCTGCTGTTTTGGCTACTGCTGCTTCTGTTGCTTCGCCGCCGCTTGATCCACTCCCCATCTCCCTTACGGTTATTTTATTGGGGGTTTTTTCCCCTTCTTTCCTTCTCTAGTTATTATCTCTCTTTACCTTGTTATACTATAAGAAAATACAATTTCATCTTTCCTTGACTTTCAAAAAAAAGGGGGGTTGTGTTGTGAATTTTCTTCCCAGGGGAGGGATCAGCCCAAACCTGGGACACTGTAATAGCCCAGAAGTAGTTCCTCTAGGAGAAAGGGAAAAGAACAAACCAATTCAATTAAAAATGAAAGCCTGTTTGACCTATTGAGCTCTCTTTCAAAGGTTTCATTGCTTACACAAGCAATGACTCATTAATGATGTAAATGGCAGGTTGTGTCTGAAAGACCTCTTGTTAGCCTCAAATATCTCCTCCACACCTTTTAAAAGCCCACACACATGAGACTGTAAAAATGAAAGAGCAGTCACAGGATCGCAGAACACATCCTGGACAGGCAATGGTGAAATATAACTGTAGTCATTGCTAAAAATACCCACAGCACAACACCATAAAAAAGGAAGCCCAAATAGTGTCTCTCAAGATCCAAACATTATCCATCCCAGACATTACTCTGAAGTATCATATAGCACCATGCAAATTGACTGATTTGTAAAAAATCTGCAGCTTCTTAAGGAAAAAAAAAAAAAAGAAGTAATAATCAAGGATCCAAGTCAGCACAAAAATGGATTTTTGGAGAAGGAAGAAGTTTGTGGTCAAGGCACACAATTTGCATCCAGGAAATGTGAATTTGATTCACAGAACCGTCCCAGAGTACTTTTCTCTCTCAGAAATGCCTTTCTAAATCTGTCAATGCAAAACCTGAAATCATTTTTAAAGCTTTTTAAAAAGGGTTATGTTAATCTCAATATTTTGGTACTCCAAATACTGCTGTGGATACTTCCTTAGCTCCCTAGCAGCCATAGCTTTCTGTCTTACCATCACCTGACGCGTGGCACCTGAACTTGCTAAGTCTGTGCCGCAAGCCTCTAAACGTCCAGCAGGTACCACAAAACTGCACATAAAGGAAGTGTGTGAAATGGACACTGATACAGGGAGAAAAAGCTAACAATGCCAGGAGCTATTTGAAATTGTAAGAGTTGTTAATTTCTTATCACCACTAAGGCTGGATGTAACCTGACTTTACACACGTCCAGTAAACTGGGCATAGCAATGACTCCAAAGGTCTCTGCCACAACCCAGGTGCGGGCTGTCTACAACTACCTGAAGGGAGGCTGTAGCCAGGTGGGGGTTGGTCTCTTCTGCCAGACAACCAGCAACAGAACAAGGGGACACAGTCTCAAATTGTGCCAGGGCAGGTCTAGGCTGAATGTTAAGAGGAAGTTCTTGCCAGAGAGTGATTGGCATTGGAATGGGCTGCCCAGGGAGGTGGTGGAGTCACCATCCCTGGAGGTGTTGAAGCAAAGCCTGGATGAGGCACTTAGTGCCATGGTCTAGCTGACTGGCTAGGGCTGGGTGCTAGGTTGGCCTGGATGATCTTGGAGGTCTCTTCCAACCTGGTTGATTCTATGACACTGTGGGAAAGACTGCTCTCCAGTTTTGACTGGCAATCCTATTTCAGCCTTGCTTTCTGCCAATTCAAACCTTTGTTGAACTAATACATTTATGAAGTTGTATTTTCACCAGTATGAATTTAACACTAAAAATATTTCTTTTTGAAAAACAAAAACCCAGCCACCAGCAGGTATAAGGTGAGATCTGAACTCCTGGAGAGTCAAGGCTATCCACAAATTGGTTCTAAATTTTCAATTACTAAAGCACAGAATTAACCAGGTTGGAAAAGACCTCTAAGATTGAGTCCAACCTATCACCTAGCCCTTCTAATTAACTAAACCATGGCACCGAGTGCCTCCTCTTGAACACCTCCAGGGATGGTGCCTCCACCACATCCCCTGGCAGCCCATTCCAATGCCAAATCACTCTTTCAGTGAAGAACAATGGGTTAGCACATGTTTAGATGAACCTGCATCTTGTGGAGAAAACACAAAACATTTGTTGCCAAATGTGATGCCAAGTCCTCAGTGTGAAAGGAAATCTTCTAAAGCTTCCACTCATCTGGTAGTCAACCTTTTATCCACTTAAACATTAGAAACCTTTCTAATTTTCTGAGCAGAGTTGGGAGTTATTAACTTCCATTTCCTGAGCCTTTAAAAACTTTACTTTGCAAAACTTCTAATGGAATAATTTATAGTTTTTTTTTAAAGTAGTCTCTTCCTTTAATCTTCTGAGTCTCCTTCCTCCCCCCTTCCCTTTTTGGCTGAGCTGAGAGTGTCATTTGGAAGATTATCCTTTTCAGTGTTTCCACCATGCACCAGTGGGAGAGAAACAAAGACAATGCTGCTCCTCTCCAGCTCCCCAGCTGTCAGGACAATAAGTTTAAGATTATAAGGGTAAGTACTGTATCTTATGCAAGAACCAAAGTCACTTTTGTAACCACTTCAGAAAAAAAACCTCTGCAAAGGAATGCATTCAGTAGCATTCATGAGCTGGAGTTACAGGTAAAAAAAATAATTAATAGAGTTTATTTTAGAGAAGGAACAATTGCAGCACAAACATCGGTCTTGCCTGCACTAAAATGTGATCTGCAGAAGCAATCCTTAGTTTTTCAGGACTATACTTCAATGGGCTGTTCAGCTGAATTGTAAGGGCAAAGACATGAGCAAAACACCACTTATCTGAAGATAAACAGGAACTGTTTGTGGTATTACAGCTTAATAGACTTCAAAAATTAGGTAGAATAAACAACTTTAGTGCTGAATTAAATAGATGTCAGCTAGGCATGACTCCTTTGGCCAAGAGAAAACAACTAAAAGGAAAAACTTTTGGAAACTGCTCAACTTAATCTCCCCCCATGTGCTGCTTTGAGGTTAATTTGAGTACTGAAATGACAAAAGTTAAACCATTGGTTATAAATAAGAAATCTGTATCATTTGTTGGTTTGCTGAAAAGCATAGAAAGACAAAATGTAAATAATTTGTCCCTCTTTGCTCTAGGATGCTTCTCTCTTTCACATTCTCTTTGCTTTGCTCTAATGTCTTCCAATAACCTTAGCTAATCAAATAACAGGTAAGCCTTGCTGATTGTTTGTCTGTGTGGAAAGGAATCGAGTGAGAAAGAGGCTTTGAGCCCCCTCTGGGCAGTTTCTTTGCCCAGGAAGGAATTTGAGTTTCTGTAGTATTCCTGATTTGTGTATAATTGCAAATGCATTGTGCATATATATATATATATATACACATGTAGATTTTGCTTTGCTGTAAATATAGCTTTAACTCACTTCCAAGTCATCTGAGCTAGTCTGGTAAATTTCAGTAGTGGTGGGAAAGCTCCTAACCCATCACACCCCAAAATGGCATAAATACCTGCAGATAAAGGCCCATGCTTAACAAGAAGAAAAAAAGTTGCTGTAATGCCCAATTTTCTAGTGTTGTCTTCTGTCACATGGATTGCTCTTATTCATGAAATTATCTAATTAAAGAATGATCACAATCCCATTAAAACCTTACACAAAAGGGTTAGAATAAAATATTTTGTTCTCTGAAATAGACTTGAACTACAAAATAAAGGTATGTGCCACTGAAACAGCCATCAGTGACCAAAGTATCACACTGGTCAAAGCCAATGTTTCCTATGTTTCAAAGAACCAAGAGACCAGAAAGAACTGAAACATGAAAAAGGTGAGTTCACCATCAGATCATCATTTCAAATCAAGCAAGGGGCAATATGTCTGGCACAAATGATCCTGATTTATGAGCAATATAAACATTTTAACTGGAACCTGTGCAGCACATGGCACTGAACAAAGGATTCCTCAAGTTTTAATTGTTGTCCAAAAATCCTGAGGAAAAACAAGGGAACAGTGTGATGATATGCAATTCCCAAACATACTCAGTAAACCATTTCTGCTTATCTTTTCTGACTATTAGCAATAAGCTGATCACAGGATGTTGGGGTTTGGAAGGTATCTCTGGAGATCATTGAGTCCAACTCCCCTGCCAGAGCAGGACCACAGAATCCAGCACAAGTCTCAAAAAAAAAAAAAACACATCCAGGAAGGCTTTGAAAGTCTCCAGAGAAGGAGACTCCAGAATCTCTCTGGGCAGTCTGTTCCAGTGCTCCGTGAATTTCTTCCTCATGTTGAGATGGAGCTTCCTGTGCTGTAGTTTACATTCACCACCCCTTGTCCCATCACAAGAGGCTGTCCCTTCTCTCTTGACACCCAGCCCTCATATACTCATAAACATTGATTAGATCCTCACTCAGTCTTCTCCTCTCCAGACTAAAAAGCCCCAGGTCCCTCAGCCTCTCCTCATAAGACAGTGCTTCAATCCTTTCATCATCCTTGTAGCCCTCTGTTGGACTCCCTTAAGTAGATCTCTGTTCCTCTCAAACTAAGGAGCCCAGAACTGGATGCAGTATTTGAGGCCTCACCAGGACAGAGTAGAGGGGAAGGAGAACCCCTCTTGATCTCCTGAACACACTGTTCTCAAAGCACCCCAGGACCCCATTGGCCTTTCTGGCCACAAGGGCCAGTTACCTGTGGGCAACTTCTTGCACACCAGAACTCATAGGTCCTTCTCTATAGGGCTGCTCTCTAACAAATCACTTCCCAACCTGTACTAGTGCAGTTTATTATTCCTCCCCAGATGCAGGACTCTGCACTTATCCTTGTTGAACCTCATTAAGTTCCTCTTTGCCAGCTCTCCAGTTTGTCCAAAAGTGTCACTGAATGGCCACAAAGCCTTCATGTATGTCAGCCAAGCCTCCCACTTCAGTATCATGAGCAAACTTGCTGAGCAGACTCGGTCCCCTCATCAATGTCATTGATAAAGACATTGGACTCAGCACTGATCCCTACAGGATTCCATTAGTCACAGCTCTCCAGCTGGACTTGGCATCACTGATCACCACTCTTTGCACTCTTACTGTGTAACCAGTCCCTAATCCATCTCACTGCTCTTCTATCCCAGACTCCCTGAGCTTGCTCATAAGGATGTTATGATAATTAATACTAATTAATTCAAATCATATTCTTGCATTACTGTGACCAACAACTTTTCCCTTGCTATTTTTCAGACAACAATGCTGGATGCTTGTATTGCTGGAAATGTTTTTCTAGCCTGAATAGTTCCTTTTCAGATTAAATCAGCTGCATCTTCCAGAGCTAGTAAAATATCTATGGCCACTTAATGCTCACAGTTTCAAAGGTTTAAACACAAATTAAACAGAAGTTTTTCCTCTCTACTTGCTACATCATTCTCCAAGAATATATTTAGCATTTTTTTAAATACTGTCAGATAATAAACAGTTTTTAAGACTACTGGGAGAAAATATTCACAACAAAGCATGCATAAAGAGTAGAAGCAGTTTCATTTTAGCAGCATTTTTGAGATCATTACGGTTGACTGCAGAAAAGCTGAATTTCAGTTCTTGCAACTCTGCAGGGCTGAGCAGTTTAAAGCTGACAATGCATAGAAATAGTTCACCTGGTCATGGAAGGTCATCCTCTATTTTACCATCTGGTCAGTGGAGCAATGAAAAAGCAAGCAGTGTAACTGTTCAGTGTGAAATAGTGTCACTGCTTCTTCCTATACACTTTTTGCTACCTTCTAAAATAAAATCATGTATTTTCTGCAGTTTCAGGTGCCTGATGCTTTCCCAGCTGTAATAACAGAGCAACATAACACTCCATGTTTCAGCTCACCAACTGTGCCAAACAGAAGCATTTGCAGCTTTTGCTGCAAATCCTCGGATGGGTGTTTGTAGTGCTTCTTAATGGAGATAAGAAAGAGTTGTTATGTTCAATTTCATCCTAAATGTATTCATGATTAGAAGTGTTGCCATATATTCTTGTTCCAATTTTGCATGCCTGCTTTGTAGCAGGACCCAACTGTCTCTCAATCATAAGGCTTACTGTTTGCTTTCATGGAACCAAAAATAAGACCAAAACGAGACAAGGTTGTATGACCTTGATTCACTGCCTGGATTCAGGGCTTCAGCTCAGCTGAAATCCTGATGACTTGAGGCACCTGTGTGTTAAACTAAATACTTCTCATTTAGTTTTGCTTTCTACTTGAATGCACACAACAGTCACAGACATGAAAAATTTCCAAACTTTCATGCACTTTGTGATGGTCTGAATTCTTTTCTGTCAAAGATCCTAGACACATTAATATTTTTTCTTGGTTTGATGTGCAGAAAGTACAGATGTAAAATTGAAAGGAAAAAAAAATTAAACATCTGTGCCCCTGATGATGCTTTCTGTGTTTAGTGATAGTTCCTGAGTCAATAGTTTTGTTCCCTCATTGGAAATGAAACACCAGTGGTTAGTCAAAGAGTTTGCTCTTGAAATTATTTTGCCTTTTCTTTCCCCTCTTTCCCTGTATGTCTAGCTGCTTTACTTCAACTGAAATGCTACTCCAAACAGACAGAATATGCTTTTTAGACCTAAAGTCTGCTCCATGCCACAATGAAGTACGTACAAATTTTAACAGAAACTGCAGTGGCAGCTGAATGGAGCCTGTGATATGCACACCGATGACTAAGTAGTGCCAAGGGCAATTAATCATGTGTTTTAGACTTGTCTGTTTTCAGATTGTTCATGACATTGCATTATTGTGCTAGTTTGCAGCAGGCTAGAATGTTTTGGTGAGAAGAACTAGATTGCAGGCTGTGAAAGGAAAACAGTGGTGATGTCTACTTCACTCATAGGCTTGCTGAGATGTATAGGAACAAGAAATAAAAGCACAGATAACCACTCTCGCTTGGGCTGCTGGCTGAGCTGCATCTCACTCTGTAACCTCACCCTCCGTTTCTTTTCTAATCCACTTTGCTTCCTAACTCCCTGGCCAAACCTCCATTCTTCCTTGGGACTGGGGTAAGATTGAGAGGGGTAGGGGGAAGGTGAAGGGGCGGTTGAGAGCCCCTCCTGGGGACTCAGGTTGCTGGGAGGGGAGTTGTGTTTCTGTATTACCTTTTATCTTGTCTATTTCTGTCTATAACTGTATCTACTGTAAATATCTGCTTGTATATTATGCCAGCTGTAAATATAAGCTTCATTCATATTTCCAGAGCCAGCTGAGTCTAGTCTGGGTGATTTCCAAAGTGTTGGGGGGCAGGGAACACCCAAACTATCACAAGTATTTTGAAAAACAATTAGATATGGTAAGAAATCAGACTAATTATAATTCAAAATTAACTGTGTGTGTACGGAGTCAGTTCCTTCTTCTATCACAAACTGCCAATGTGATATTAGGCAACTTGCTTTAGGCCAATGTCACAGAATATATATCTTGTGCAAATGCAAGGCAGGAGTGCAGGGAAATAATTCCAGTGGATATATAGCAATGAAAGCACCTGAGGATTCATCCAACTAAAAAAAACAAATACCTTAAGACAAACATATATGTTTAAGATGAAAATACAGAACTTAATTGTCAGCTCTGATAGAGTAGTCCTGCAAGCATCCACTGGAATATTGAGAAATTATCAATAAGAATCAGTGAGGAATAATTTAGGATTTCATTAGTCTTTGCATATCAATGTATAATTAATATTTGGAAGCTGATGCTGTCAGCTATATAAATGTCTAGCAAGAAGTACAACCAGAAACTGAAGACAAAGGGAATCATCAGACAAATTTACTGCAGAGATGTGTGGTACAGTTACTGTCTTTGACATGATCTGTGAAATATTAGCCTTTTAGTTGGGTGAGAATCATAGAATCATAGAATCAGCCAGGTTGGAAGAGACCTCCAAGATCATCCAGTCCAACCTAGCACCCAGCCCTAACCAATCAACTAGACCATGGCACTAAGTGCCTCATCCAGGCTTTTCTTGAAGACCCCCAGGGACGGTGCCTCCACCACCTCCCTGGGCAGCCCATTCCAATGGGAAATCACTCTCTCTGTGAAGAACTTCTTCCTAATATCCAGCCTATACCTACCCTGGCACAACTTGAGACTGTGTCCCCTTGTTCTATTGCTGGTTACCTGGGAGAAGAGGCCACCCCCCACCTGGCTACAATGCCCCTTCAGGTAGTTGTAGACAGTAATAAGAACAAGAACATCAGGAGGCTGAATAATGGAGTACTCCATTTGATGCTGAATTAGGTTGAATAATGAAGTACTCCATTTGGTGGAAAAAAAAGGAACACACTTTCAGTGGAGAACTTTACCATAGGACAAGGGCAGAGTTTTAAGTCTAATCTTTCAGTTACTTTGATCTTTCAGGAGGAAAGCAAAAGGAAGAATGAGAAAACCTAGAAGTAGTTATGTATAAGTGCAGCTGATCCTCCATAATAGTATATGAAAAATGTAGCAAGAAGTCTTTGGCCCAGTAGCTCTTTCATAGACTTCAGACAGCAAAGAGGCTGAACTGCAGAAGCCCTTCAACGCTCAGATGTAAGTCTTTCTATTATCCTGTAGTCAATTAGCAGTGTAAATGACTTTCTGTGACACTTAAGTGGAATTTCCAGTAGCTTAAGCCTTCCCTTGTGAATCCAGCCCTTCAATCAATTAAAACACTGCAGTTTAGCCCTACTGGCATTTTCAGTTGAGAAGTCAATCACTGAAGTACTTACCGAGTTGAGGGTTTTCCTCAAAGGAAAGAAATTCAAACTGAAAGATGTTTCAGGTTCAAAGGAAAGCACTTCAGTTTTCTCTTGCAACTATATACACAGGGATTCCCCAGTCAATCACCCTGTAAACTCCTTAGATGTGGTGAGGAAGGACGTCTGGAACCTTGGCCCCTCTAAGAACAGCACAGATAGTACCATTTCTGACTTCAGATTTCTTAGATTTGGATTTGCTATGCTATACTACTTCAGAATGTTCTGTCTCAAATGCATTTGGGTTTTTTGTCTTTTGGAAGGTGAAAATGAAAACCTGAAGATTTTTTTTTTTTACATTTTTGATGTGTAGAAGCTGAAATAGCATCCCAATTTATTATGCTTTTTAAAACAGAGATTATAATACTTATAAACCATATTGTTTATTACTCAATGCAGGCTAGAAAACCAGACACATATCAGTTAAATACATCTTTTGATTCTGAAGTATTTTCTGTATTTAGGAGCCTAGCTAGCTCTCCACTTTACCTCTGGCTACAGTTTTCAGATCATCTGCAAATTTCAGTGACTTGTCAGTGCCTGCCCACTTGTTCAAAAATCATCAGAACAGGCTCCTAGGTCTAACAGTTTAACAATGGCAAGTTCTGTTTTCTGCAATTCCCAACCCAATCTTGCATTCCTAAAATACAATGGGGATTTTAGACATTCAAATCATCTTACTTGTCAAAGCAGAATGAAAAAGCAGCATCGTGTCAGCACATTTTTCTCTCTGTTTGAGCTTAGTGACTTGGTTGCTTTCAGGAAACTCCCCAAAGTGAAGAGCTCAAAAATGAGGGTTTGATTCTCTTATTTCATGCTCACAGATTACTTTAATTAAGCAGAGATGTTATTTGTATGAATATATTAATTTTCATGTTAAGAGCAAGCAGGGGGTTCTTGGAAGTGTTGTGTTTTGTCAGCAATGGTTACTGAAGATGGTTTCTCAGAGATTTAATTTTGCCCCCTCCATATAGGCAGGCTCACAGATCAGTTCTACTCCTTCTGCATCTCCCTGCTGCTGGCCCAAGCAGGGAAGAGTCCAGAGTCACCTGGGCAGCAGCTGGCAGCAGCTTCTTGGCCCTTTACAAGCACATGGACCCCTGTCCCCTGCCTTACACATTCTTCTCACAAACCCTGTAGAAAATAATCCCATTAGAGGACTCCCCTCCTGCTAAGTCTGGTTGAAGCAGGTCCATCAGTTTTCAAATCTACCTTGGGGAAAATGGCACACACACACACACACTTAAAAACCAGACACACAAGTTAAAGAAGGAAATCAGGCTAAATTAATCTGATTGTCCCAAGAATCTAAGAGGGAAACAAAAAGCTATGGAAGACCAAACACTTGCTTTGCTTTTGGCAACCATAAAGCCCCAAGTCTTAAATTTCAGCTCAGGGAATGTGACATTTAGTCAGATGAGTTAGAAGCAAATTCCAACAAAGGTGGCAGCTCTCTTGTACCTCACAGCCTGCTCAAAAACTTCAGCTACTGCAGCAGTATCAATAAAGTGTTCTGCAAAAGTTCTCTCCTCCTTTTGCTTTTCCTACATAATGAGAAAATCACGTAAAAAGTTCCTTGAAGCTGAAAAGAGAACACTAACATTGTAACGGGGCCAGTAGGTACCACAGCTGTATTTTGGCCCCTAAACATTTTTCAGTTAATTCTGCTGCTAAATGGGACACACTTAATGCAAATCTTCCTCCTTTGAAAACATCACCATGACTGATGACAAAGCTGGAGAAGAGATAAGCATGGCAAAGCACTGTCAGGGGAGATGTAGAGGATACATATTAACTTTGATGTAAGCCTTTTATGGCATACATAAAAATAAATGATCTCAAAAGTGGATACCAATCACTGAACACATATGTGAAATCACAAGAGCCATCAGCGAGTTGTAGAGCAGCATCTGAATAAAAGGACTCATGCACTACAGCTCTGGATAAATCACATTTACATAATCCAACTGTGCTGCTCTGTACATATCTCTGCATAGCATCATTTCATTTTCAAGACTGTTTCTTTCTCCCTGTGAAATATAAATCTTGCAGTAGGGGCCTGCTGAGATGCAAAGCTGAGTGTAATGCGACTCTACCATGCTAATTAACCAACAGGCAGGCTCAATCTCAACGTAAATGTCGATCCTTGTGATTAGAGAAATTGCCTCTCTGGCATTTTCTCTACTACCTAAAGAAAGCTGCTTCAGAGACATTCTTTTCTTTAAATGCCAAACTACAATTTCTGGGCCTAGGTTACTAGTCACATTTACCTCCCTTGGTAGTTGTCATCACCTCAATCTCCTTTTTAGAAGAAAAATACTAGAGAGTAACATTATAGCAGGTGTGTTCTTATATAAGAGGCATATCACAGTATCAAGATGTGTACTTTAACAACTTTTTTTGGTTTAAAGAATAAAATTAAGTATAAATCAAACAAAGACATTAAGATGCAAGAGATTGGAAAATAACTGCAACAAAAGCAGGGTTGGGAATAGGAAAGAACAGAATGATCTAGAGCTCCCTAGCTCATGTCAGAAACAAGACACAGTCTAGCATGTAGAAAGTAAACCCCTATTATTATCCATCCCTTTAGTGAGTTAGAAGGCTAATTTTCTTGCAGTTCAAAGAATGAAAGCACATATGTTTGAAACCACAAGACTGACTTTTTTTCCCTACTGTCTGAAAACATTGTCCACAAATATTTTATTACTAAATCTTTCAAACAAAGCAGCTGCAGGCTGAGATACTTGCTCTTTCTCTTAGCAGAACAGAGAGAATCAAGTCCAGAATGATCTGTTCCGTCAATGTGTTAGGTAGAGATTTGGGACCCATTGGCTCCGATTCCCCTTCCACTTGCTTTCCACACCAATCCCATCACTACATGTGTATGGCAGGATTTTCCCTTCCATCAAGTTCCCATAAGCTGAGTGGGTGCAAGTTACTTCTGATGAATAGGAAAGTGGCATTTGATTTTACCTGTAGCTCTTTGGATTATAGGCAAAAGTTCTCTTCCCTACACAAGTAGGGATTTCCAGTAGAAAGCAAGCCAGGTATGTAAGGTGTTCTCATCTGGCCTGCATGATCTGCATCCAAGAATCACAGGTCAGACTTTAACAGTTTGGGGTTCTTATCACTACCGTGATTGAAGGGTATGACAGTCATGCCAAACTTCTTCAAATGATTTGTCTAATCAGAAAGGGATGAACACCTTACGAGAGGCGCCTTCAATTCACTGTATTGTAAAAAGGTATAAAGACTTTCTAACATTAACTCACACAGAGTTAGTTCTAAGTATAGTACCAAACTCTGAGTTCATTCCTCAAGATTTGCTGTGTACTTGTGGTTTAAAGAAAAACTATTCTTTGTGTATTTGTAAGTTTTATAACAAAATGAGAAACTCAAAGCAGGATAGGACAATTTTTGCTGATCAGACACTGGATTTAATAACTTCAGACCAGTCTAGCACTTGCATGCTTCTTTGAGTACTGAATAGAAGTGGAAAGAAACATCTGCACAACTTCACCCAATAATTCCTGTGCAGTTATTTCCTCTTTCATGTTGAAATTTGCTCACACTTAAGCCACTTATGACCCCATCCTCATATATTTTTTTTTTGCTGTTTATGAACGTCAGTATCCATAAGTCATGAATCATTTATTCACTCAAATGACTCCTTAAAATGCACTTCACCTGACAGACTTCTCAGAAGTAGTCTTTGAACCCCTCTCTCAAAATGCTTATACTTGGGTTCCACTACATTCACTAGGTAAAGATCTTTATCTCCTCAGCTTTTTGGCTCTGAGGAAGGGAAATAGCTCAGTACATGAGAACTTATTTCACATCCAACAATAAAACACACAGAGAAAATAACACAACAAGAAAGGTGGTTGTTCCATGCTAAAGTAGCTGCACCTCTAATTAAAGGAATGGTGATTCACTCAAATCAGGTGAGGAGAAAGTTCTTCACTGAGAGAGTCATTGGACACTGGAATGGGCTGCCCGGGGAGGTGGTGGAGTTGCCGTCCCTGGAGCTGTTCAAGGCAGGATTGGACGTGGCACTTGGTGCCATGGTCTAGCCTTGAGCTGTGTGGTAAAGGGTTGGACTTGATGATCTGTGAGGTCTCTTCCAACCCTGATAATACTGTGATAATACATTTGACTAACAGCTACCAGAAAGAAAAATTTTCAAGGTGATGTGCATGACAGTGTCAGGATAGTTTCCATCTCAGTTCCTGCTTGATTTTAGCCAGCTAGAAAAAAAAAGTTTGTTCCTAAAGTAAACATACTCCCTTCCCCTCTACTCCCAACATATTAAGATGGTATCCAGTTCATGGCAAAAGAAATAAGCACTTCCATTCCATTTTAATTAACTGGCACTGCCATTTCTTGAAGACTCGTCTTGTCAAAACATGTGTAACTTGTAGCACTTTGCTATTAGTAATGATGTTAACAATGACCTGTCAAATTAACTAAAAACAAGTGAATTAGGACTGCTTGTGATACAGACAGAAAGCCTGATGGGAATGTCAAAACTAACAGAATAGTTTCAACTCTGGTGGTCTTCTAGGATTATATACAACATACTTTGAAAGGTCAGAAACAGTTAATCAGCTTAACGTAGAAGAGTCGATCAAAGTTGTCACTTCAGAAAGATTTCCAGACAAAATACAAGGCTTGGTTTCTACCAGAAAAAAAAAAAAGCAAAGCTTATTCTATGGCAATGCACCAAAGGGATTTTTCATATTCTTTTATTATCTTATGTTACTCATTGCAGACCTATTTAGACACAAAAATATACTTGGAGTTTAGAAGGACCATAATACATTAAACCAACTCACCACCACAAACTGGTTTATGTTCCCTAATTAAGTAGAAGAATTTGGATAATAAAGTATTTCTTGATCTTGAAGTTTTCTTTAGGAACAAAAGGGTTTTCCAGCACTCATTGCCACCTGAAGGCAAATAAAATCTTCAATAAGAAAAACATCCAGCGGCAGCTTTGGGAGGATACACACAAAGACCTGAATTTAAACCACTAATTGTTTTGAAAGAATAGTCCTCTATCTCCTGACTAGAAGGAATGCTGTCCTTTGTTCATCCTTTTTTCAGATACAGTTATGGAGAACAAAAATTTCCAACAAACTCAAAAAAAAAACCCCACCACACACACAGACACACACACAAAAAAACCAAACCCAAAACAAGAAGCAAGAAAACACACCAAAAAACCCTTCCACAAAACAAAACCACAAGAACAATCCAAACCCAACACATTCAAATCAACCTGAGTGAAAGAGTTATACATTTTCTGGTGAAATGCAATACTGCAGATTTCCTTTCTGTATTTTCTTAAAACAAAATTTCCTACTGCAAATATTTAAAAATCTAGATTAAAAAAAATACATATTGGCATGGCACTACCAACAACACCATAGTCTATAGGCTCACAGTAATATATTGATTATTAAATCACTACATGAAGAAATACAGGCTTATCTTCATTTTCAATAGATGCAATAGATTTTGAAGGTCGCATTCTTACACTACACAGACTGCAAATAAACACCCCAAAACATTCCAGGTCTCAGTGTTTTGGAAATAGAAAAGTAAGATGAAGTTTATGTCTTAAGACTCTGCCTCTGAGTCAGAAAAGAAGAATTCAGAAGAAAGAGACAGTTAGTTGCTAAGAGACCACAGCTCCAGAGCACATGCTGTTATCTAATGGCATGCAATGAAAGCTTTCCAGTAAGAGAATGTGTAATGTATCTCTCCGTAGCAATAATGCCTGTCATTTACTGAGGGTAAAATACCATAATAACAGTAGAGGAGGCCCCTCATTGTAAGTTAAAGCATACAATGCCTAAATTAAAAAATGGGGGGGGGGGGGGGGGGGGGGGGGGGGGGGGGAAGTTTGAGGGCTAAAATCCCTTGAATTAATTTAAAAGCATATGGAGAATTAATAATGTAAGCAAACTAATCATTTGGTAAGTAACGCCTCCATTGCTAATTTGGTGATACTAATCATCATCTTATGATCAGTGACACAAACTTGCACATCACTGAAGCATGCAGAAGAAAGCAGTCAGCACCAACTCAATAATCTGAGAACTAAGAGTGTTCTGTGTGATACTCAGAGGACAAAATACCACTCTGTTCCACGATGAGCTTCTAACTGGCAGAATCCTCATTAGAAAAAGCTTTAGGTTTCACATATACTCTCATAACATTGGAAGCATCAAAAAGGCAAACTATTTCAACATTTACTAGACTCACATTACAATATCCAGGAAACCATAAAAGAATCATAGAATCAAACAGGTTGGAAGAGACCTCCAAGATCATCCAGTCCAACCTAGCACCCAGCCCTAGACAGTCAACTAGACCATGGCACTAAGTGCCTCAGCCAGGCTTTTTTTGAACACCTCCAGGGATGGTAACTCCACCACCTCCCTGGGCAGCCCATTCCAATGCCAATTACTCTCTCTGGCAACAACTTCCTCCTAACATCCAGTCTATACTTTCCCCAGCACAACTTGAGACTGTGTCCCCTTGTTCTATTGCTGGTTGCCTGGAAGAAGAGGCCAACCTCCATCTGACTACAACCTCCCTTCAGGTAGCTGTAGACAGCAATGAGGTCACCCCTGAGCCTCCTCTTTTCCATTTCCATTTCAAACTCCATTTTCCATATTGATTCTACTCACTGCACTCCAAAGTTTCACACTGCTGGAGGAACCTCCAGAATATTATAAAGACAATGCATGGCACTGCTCCTGCAGCTCCTTTGCTCTAAAATGTTTCAGATATATCTTTTTCTTAAATGAAATATTGCTTCTCTTTCCCTCCTCCCTTTCTTCTTCCTACTCTGCTCAATTTTAATCTGCATGAACACGTAGAAGAGTAGGCAATGCAGGAGCTGTAAGCAATAACAAGCCTAACTAATCCTAAACTAAACTGCTGCTCTACCTCATGCCAGTGTCTTTTTTTCCAGAATAGACTACCCAGAAGGAGAGTGAAGATCTTGTTCCTGGACATTAGCTGATATGAATAACGATGCTCCCCTGAAGCTGTAAATCTGGTGTGTGCTGTTCATCCACATAGCTACAGTAAATATTTGCTTCTTAGTAAAATCATTGAACTAATCAAGTGTAATTGTTCCTTTGCTGCTATTGTGGTCAGTTGCATATCCAGCTGTCATAAATGTGCATTCCATTCTCATGCCAAATTTCTCAATGAAACAAAACATTGTGACATTCTTCTCTTAAATGTGTGTGTTTAATTACTGAGAAAAAAGAAGGCTACTTACAGATGTGAACTAAAGAAAGCTTCTGCCTGTTCATCCAAATTAAATGAGAAATCTCCCCCCCCAAAAAAAAACCCAACATATTCTGAAGACATGAATTGCAAGATTTCATTCAAATATTCAGAAATAGAATAATTTGCAACCTGTTGAACTGTAATATCTTTTTTTCCCACCCAAAAAGCCTAACTAAATCTCCAGAAAGCAAATAACCTTCATTATAAACCATATACGCATAATTCAAATCAGTGTCCACAATCAAGATAGAAAAGGAATCCAGAAAGGCAGACATCTTCTACAGCCTGCAGTCAAATTCATAATGAAAAAGGCAACGAACCATGCATTTCATTTTCAAGAATATTCAATCAGAATATTAAACTGGATTATAATTACAAGATGCTGCTAAAAATACACATTTGCTTTATATCCATGGAGTCCTTAAGTGATTTAATAGGTTAATAGGATTTTCTACATTAAACCTACAAATACTTGTGTACAATCAATCAAATCAGCAGATGTATGAGTGCTTATCTCTTTGTGCATTTTAAACAGAACTGATTTTATCTGTGAATAAACTCGTTATGAATTATAGTCCCCTAAAAGTGATCTCTGTAAGAGAAGCAATTGTAGTTCTAACTCTACTATAGTTCCAAAAACCCCATTTGCTTTTAAAATCTCCATCTCTCTCCCAAGAATACTACATAAGTATATTTATAGGTAAATATAAAAAGACCAGGTGATGAAATAAGAACCTATGACTACAGCTTCCATTTGTTACAAAACTGTTACTACCTCTGAACAGAGCAGATCATCTCAGACATCAAGTTCCATAAATTACACTGCACTATTGTAAGTTCTTCACAGAGAGAGTGATTTCCCATTGGAATGGGCTGCCCAGGGAGGTGGTGGAGGCACCGTCCCTGGAAGTGCTCAAGAAAAGCCTGGATGAGGCACTTAGTGCCATGGTCTAGTTGATTGGATAGGGCTGGGTGCTAGGTTGGACTGGATGATCTTGGAGGTCTCTTCCAACCTGGTTGATTCTATGATTCTATGAACTACTCCCAGGTTATCTGTCTCCTGATAATGCTTTTCATAGCACTAAAGAGATGCTTTATAGAAAGCATCTGTTATTTTGGATTTCAGTAATCATTTAAATGATGAGGAAACTACATGTTTGTTCCAACAGCAGAAAGCACCCAACCTAAGGTTTGTGTTGGAGTGAAGGAGAGGAGCAGGATTTTCTCAGGCTCACTGTACAGGTTGAGAGTGTAAGGGAAAATGGTTAAGCAATGGAAACCAAGCAAAAGACACCTTTGAGAATTTAACACATCACACACATAATATGCTCTTTGTAATAAGGATCTATATTTCAAATAAGCAGTTAAAACTTTTCCTGAGCAGGTTAAAAAACTCCTAAAAACGTTGCACAAACCAAAACCACTTTGAAATTTCTGTGATGGATTACATGTGGAAGGCTTTGAAAGGAAGCTGGGAGCCAACACCTGTTCCAATGAAAAAAAAAACCCTAAGTTCAAAGTTTCTGGCTCTGGAAACTCCATTTGTGGCCCTGAATTTTAATTTTCCATAATTTGACACTAAAGAATACTTCTAATGCAATAATCCAGACATCTGAGCAAACTAATAGAACCTGCACAGAACACTACTGAGCTACAGGCTATAGAATGGAAACATTTTTACTGAGTTTCTATTAATTTATATAATGCCTCTTCATAACACATTGAAAAAGGAGTATTTAACACTGGACTACTCATGGAACTCTTACATCAGTTGTTAAACAAATTAAACACTGAAACAACATGGGTTTTTTTTCTATCTTCACAGAGAGAGTGATTTCCCATTGGAATGGGCTGCCCAGGGAGGTGGTGGAGTCACCATCCCTGGGGGTCTTCAAGAAAAGACTGGATAAGGCAGACTGGATAAGGCACTTAGTGCCATGGTCTAGTTGATTGGTTAGGGTTGGGTGCTGGGTTGGACTGGATGATCTTGGAGGTCTCTTCCAACCTGGTTGATTCTATGATTCTATGATTTACCCCTTCCTTTTCCTAGGACATATAGTACAGAACACCACATGTCATTAGTTCCAATCTCTGAAAGCAAAGAGTTGTTTTCTGCCAATGAATCTAATACCTGTATTCAGTCTAAACTTTGTAGTAAGAGTCTCTCCTCAGTGCCATGTCATTTTGGAAAGGTTATTTATAAGAATAGTTTACTCACCAAAAAAAAATAATATACAAAGTATACAAATGTATGTTTTGGCCTTTTGGCTGAAGCTAATGATAGCATCATTCAAAGCAGATCATTTGTGTGGGTTTTGAGTGAGACAGATGCTCTTTTACCCCTTCCAAAAGGGCTAAAAATGTTCCACTCTGGGTAGGATAGCATTACAAAGTGTAAATGGAAATGCTATTCATAACTACATGCAACAGTACAATGGTATAGAAAATATACAAAATCCATAGTCCACCTTGGCCATGGTTCTCTAACAAAACCTTAGGCCATCACCTTCTTCCAAATCTGGCCAGAAACCCCAGGCCTCCAATGCCCTCTGCCTCCACTATGCCTCTCTACCTTCCATACCAAACCTGTCTGATGCAGCCAAAATCCAGTTTGGTAGCTCCAACTGGCAGCATTGCCAAGCCAAACCAGGTCTGAACTCCCCCTGTGCATCCTTCCAGGAGCAGAGTGGGAGAGAAAAGAGGGAAGAAACTGACTCTGCAGCCAGTTTTATAGGGATGCAGGACTTAATGGGAATGAAACAATTAAAAAATTACACTTTCTGGTCCACCTCCTGAACCTATCTGGCCTCAGCAGGTCCTCAACTTGGTGATTCTTAAAGGCACCCAGCCTCCAATACAATTCTTTTTGCTCCTAAGAAAATAGACAAATGTTAAATCCTGCTGGTGGAGAGAGAAGCACTGTGAGGCCCTGAAGCTGTGATCTGGCAGGCCTGTGAAAGCCTCATCATGGACTCCCCCAAGCCTCTTCCACCACTCTCAGGGTACATCCCAAAGGAAAGTATGAATCATAGAATCAAGCAGGTGGGAAGAGACCTCCAAGATCATCCAGTCACAACCTAGCACCCAGCCCTAGCCAGTCAACTAGACCATGGCACTAAGTGCCTCATCTAGGCTTTTCTTGAACACCTCCAGGGATGGTGTTCTTGAACACCTCCACGCTCCACTTCTCTGCCTTGACTACAGGCACACACGCCGCTTCTCTGCCTTGACTAGAGGCATGCTTTCCAGGCAGAGGAAGTGGAGTATGCTATTTTATTCTGCACTTTTATAATGTTACCTAAACCCCATACTGTTAGGTCTTAATCTATATCGATGACTTCTTTCTCTTTTCACCAGAGATACTGATAAAAAAACCCGAACCAACCAACAACAAAAAAAATCCCTGCCATGAGGATATTGGCTATATTAATAGTTATGTTATTGGATTTTGGAATTGTTTAATTTGGAAAAAGGTATCCAAGATCATCTAGTCCAACTGCCAACCTAAGACCACCATGGCCACTAACCCACGTCCCCAAGTACCATGAATCTTATAAACGACTTGGATGGATTTCAGGCTTTGTTTCTACAAAGCTTAGAAAGAACTATAAAGGTTTCAAGAACACAAAACATGCAATATGAATGCAACAGAAAGGGAATCGACCTCTTTAAATCCATATACAGCTAATTAACTTACATGACACACAACTGATTACAGATGTTTCAAAAATGTAACCTTTCTCCCAGTTCATGTTTAGAACCCACACTGCCAAAATTCCTTCCTCGGGCACCATCCGCTTTGAAAACTGCCTTCCCCAATGGTGAGCAGAGATATGATGTGTATATGTTTACATTATTTCATTTTAAAATGACAGTACAGATGAAATTGTGTGAATAATCAAATCATCAATGTCTCAGGAGCAACCTGTGACATGCTGGGAATTCTTCCCACCACAGACTCCAGCCCAGGAGAGCCAGGTTTTTATTCCCCAGGAAAGAACTGCAACAATAATCATGCCCCATCATACAAATAATTAACAGCTGCAAATTACATATCCTTATTTTTCATGTACCTCTGACTTCTTGTTTTGTGGTTTTGGTGTTTGGGTGTTTTTCCCCTCCCAACACGCACTATGGAATTACAGAACACAGATGGATTTATGTTGGAAGGTCATCTAGGCTAACCTCCTGTTTGAAGCAGGGATAATCAAAACCTTTCAAGGACTCTCGTGTCATAGGGCATATATTCCAGTACATGGAATGTGTCTCACTGAGGGACACAAAAGGCTCCCTACTTCTCTGCAAACTATCTCAGAGACTAAGATGTTTTCTCAACTACTTGGAAAACAACTGTAGAATGGGATAAAGTGATGCTAATGGGAAGTCCCACATCTAACGTGGGGGTGTGGTAGGGCAGATGAAGAAGAAATAAAGCAGAATTCAGTTCTGTTTCATCCTGATCCAGTGACAAGAGAGGAGGAAGACAGCAGCCACATGAAGAAATCCAGCTTCCTAAATCCTGTGTCATCCAGAGTGCAAACATCCCACCACACAGCACTGCTCAGCCTGCCTTCTTCTCTGCCACATTTCAGAACTGTTGTATGTATGATGCTGGTGGGTGAATAGCACACAAAGACAGGCTTTTCAGGAGTCTAAGCCCATACAGTCAGGAGAGAATGCATTTCCATTGAGAAACAAGCTGTTGGAGGTAAGATGGCTCTTGGGTAATACCAACCACAGAGACACACTGACCACACAGGCCTCTCCCTCCACTTACTGTTTTGTTCTCTGAAGTGGTTTTCATTTCTTTTGCACCACACAGACAATAGCAATATCTGGCCTAATAATCCATAACTATTACTCACAACCTTTAAAAGGCAGAAACATATTTTCCACATTTATTATGCTGGGTTTTGTGTGCTTCATTCCGTTTTTATTTTCATTTACCAATCTAAGCATTGTCTGGTGTAACAAATGAGGCTTGTAATACTACTTATAGTGAAATAGTTGGAGCAGGAAAAACACTCCCACTTTGCCAGCAATAGGCAAGAGTGATTTTCTCACCTCGCACCAACAACGCTGCCATTTAAGAGATCATTGGAAGATTATTTCTATAAGGTAAGTCATCATCACTGGAGGTGTTCAAGAAAAGCCTGCATGAGGCACTTAGTGCCATGGTCTACTAGACTGGATAGGGCTGGGTGCTAGGTTGGCCTGGATGATCTTGGAGGTCTCTGCCAACCTGGTTGATTCTACGATTCTAAGTACCTCTTGCTTTCAAAAAGTCTCAGCTTCCAAGTGACATTTGACTTCATGAATGCTTCAGTATTTCTACTGATCACAAACATCAATCAGTTATTTAATATATAAGATGTACTGAGCTGGCAGTGCCTTTTGCATCTTACACATAGATATCAACAAAAGGTTCTTAGAGGTTTCCTGTCTCTTTCTTCTAAATAAAAATCACATTTTTTGTGCATTTGATAAAGGTGTGTGATCACTATATTCTCTCAAACACTAAATTGCTAAAATGCAGTCAGCTTTGTTTCTCATTCTCCAGGCAATTTGAACTATAAATTATTTTCTTTATCAACTGTCAACTCTTCACACAGAATTTATTAAAAAAACAAATTAACAAAATACTCTAAAGAAACACTGTGAATAAGAAAGACTATGATTTATTATTGATACCAGAATGATTCTGACTTTAATGTGCAGCTGCCATCAGCCCTTATGCTGGTCTCAAGAGTGCTATTTGGGTTCTCAATTAAGCTCGTTCAATAAAGGCAGGCAGAGAAATAGCCTGCAATAAGAAAATGACAGGCTCAAGCAATAGTAAATCTAATCATCCTCTAAAAGTATTATTGTTTTCAGACCTGTCAAAGTGTTTTAATCAATTGATGAACCCTATGAAGAGAGGCTGAGGGAGCTGGGGTTGTTTAGCCCGGAGAAGAGGAGGTTCAGAGGTGATCTCATTGCTGTCTACAACTACCTGAAGGGAGGTTGTAGCCAGGTGGGGGTTGGTCTCTTCTCCCAGGCAACCAGCAACAGAACAAGGGGACACAGTCTCAAGTGGTGCCTGGGGAAGTATAGGCTGGATGTGAGGAGGAAGTTCTTGCCAGAAAGAGTGATTTCCCATTGGAATGGGCTGCCCAGGGAGGTGGTGGAGTCACCATGCCTGGAAGTGTTCAAGAAAAGCCTGGACAAGGCACTTGGTGCCAAGGTCTAGTTGACTGGCTAGGGGTGGGTGCTAGGTTGGCCTGGATGATCTTGGAGGTCTCTTCCAACCTGGTTGATTCTATGATTCTAAATAACTGAAAAAAAAGAATAAGCATCACACTCTGGTAAAACAAAAATAGCCATTCCATTTTGAAGCTTCACAGGACTGGACTCACGGTGTTGCAATCAACCAGCTAACATACCGAGGAGCTTACTGCCCACCCAGCCACCTCTTATGCTCTGGGTTCTGCACAGCTTCTCACTTAGATGTGATGCCAGGCAGTCACTAAGGCAAGCAAAAGCGCAGCGGCCACACTTAAAACTCTAGTCACAATTATAAGAAAATCCCTTTTACTAAATGGAAAAACTCCACAAAAAGTTAAATCTTCAAGTTGTCTAAAAGTTAGCTGCAGTCACTGCTTTCCAGAGGATTTTACTGGCCAGCAGGCTGTCAATTAATTCAGATAATTGGAATTCTATCTGTCATATAGGTTACTTGCTAACATTTAGTCTAAAGTTCTTTCATAAGACCCTGGAAAACTGCTTGTAATGAAAAAGTAATGAAAATTAACTCAAGTTTTTGGAATTTTTTGGGTAAATTAAACAGTAAGGAGCCTGTATTTTTATAGGGCTGTTTTTCCCTTTCCACCTATACTCTACCACACCTGCTTGAATTCCTTTCTAATCCTGAATGAAGTCTGAGTTGTTAACAGTTTATTGTTGTGTAAAGTACATTGTTAAAATATAGATTTTTTTTTTTTTCTCTTTGCCTATGAAGTCTGTTTTACAGATTTTTACAGGTTTGGGTATTTGTATTCTAAGTATAAAAATACATTATGCAGTTCATATAAATAACATGAAGATTATTTTAACCATGTTCTGTCAGCCAAAACGTGACACAAGCGTGATTTGGAAAGAAGGTTTCAGATCATTACCATCTAGCATCTAAGAAGCATTTCTGGTTATAAGAAACATTAGAAGAGACAGAAAATGCACAAGTGAAAAGTGGCATTACCATGCTTCCCACAGTATAGATTCAAACCTGAACAAATTACAGCTTTACATATACAAAAGACCACTGCTTTAGGGACTGAATTTTGACACTGTAAAGAACTGTGCCCAGCTAGCTGGAAAAGTCATTACACACTTCTGAAAACTGAAGATTCAGCTTAAAGTCACCCTGAGAGTCAGTGCAGCTAGGTAGTGCTGCTCCATGTGTCCCTCAACTCAGGTCAGCTTGCAGAGCTGTATTATCTTCACAGTTCAATACAATACTGTGCCCCAATCCCATTTGCTGATACTTCTTCTTGACTAAGTTATCTTTTACAGCCTCTTATAACCCACACACACATGGGTATAGCTAAGAGCAGTGGTGCTTTCAAAAAAAATCTGTGCAGTAACATGCTCACCAGATACATTGCTGCTATTCATTGCCTTGCTTGGATTTAAAGAGTCTTGAATGGTTAACCCCCCCCCCATTGGCTTAATGCTTTGTTGAGACATGGTACCTGCAGTTATACGAGTCAATTAAATGATTCTGGGACTGTTCTCTGCCACCAAGGGCAACAGGCATGGAACAACTCACATTCACATTATTAAATTCTCCTGTCCTCTAAACCAGGGTAGTCACAGGCATAATCCCTTAAGAGGGCTTGTTGTATTGCCCAGACCATGCCAGGGAATAGGGAAGATAGTGCTGGTTTGCCCAGGACCTTTGCAGTCACACCCCAGTATACCTAGAGATCTTTCTCAGTAGCAGAGACCTTCACTGGTCTCCTGCTGGCCTGTTGTTCAGAGGTAAATTTCTGGTCAAGCTGAAGAAAGGCTGTTTCCCTTGATCTTTCTTAATGACCCAAAGAGGTCAAAGAGCAACTCCAGCAACATTTCCTGATGTTAAGTTTGATTCCCACCCTGTCATGAAGAAACCAGATATTTACCCACATCTTTTCCACAGGTCTGGGAGCTGCAGTTTAGCTCTATCATTTTGTGGGCTTCTCAATTTAAAGAAAGAAGGTTTGTTTTTTTTTTTTTTTCTGCAACATGGCCAGTAATAGTGAAGAAACTTCATCCAGGTGCTTGGTTTCTCATTTCACAGGAATGCAAATGAAATGGCCTACACAAAGGCAAAATTCCTTTTTATTTCAGGGTGGCAGGAGAGGTGTACACAGTTTTTGTTCTCATATGCTTCCACCATGGGCATTTCTACTGCTTTGCATTCAAACAGGGGAAAAAAGATAGTTTTCCCTCAGTCTGACAAGAACGAAGAGCCAACAGCCACATGGAGAAGGGCTGCTGCTTGTTATAACACACCCCCTAAAAGTTAATAATTGCTTCCAATTTAACACAGCAGGAGTGACTGAAGGTGAGGTTTGAAACAAGCAGTGACATCTAAGGGAGGAAACACCTTGTGTGATCTGAACACCCAAACAGCAAGAAAACAGAAAGTCCATGAAGCATTCAAGTCAAGCCACAAGCACACCAGGGATTTTTCAAGCAGCAGATGATTTCTGCCAAGAGGAGCCTACCCTCCAAGTGCTGACATTTTGCAAACAACCAGGCTGCACAGGTAACTGCAGCACAACCAGGTGGAGAGGATGCATTCTCCTCATCCAGGGTGCATGATAGCTAGATGCAAGCCAAAAGAACACCTCCACTGATTGATGACTCAAAGCCAAAAGGGCAAGCACTATGACCTACAGAAAGGCAGAGGAAGAAAACAAAGCTTCAAGGTTGCTCTCACCTCACCCCAAAAATCAAGTGCTCTGCAAGATGGTGATAGCACATTTGAGTTCAGACTCAAAGTCATCATATAAAGACTTTTTACCACTTCTACCAGATAATGTCATGGTTTTAAGAGGGCTGGAAGGGTGGGGAAACATCACAGTGAAACAATTATTTTTAAATGGTTGCTTAAAAAAAAAATCTACAGAAAGAAAGAAGGCAGAATAGTAAAAGGCAGCAGGAGAGAACGAAGGGTGGGGGAGGAACAAAGTCTCTACATTTTTAATATATTAAAGAAATGTAAATGGTATTTATGTTCCAAAAATCCTTAAGGCTTAAAAAAAAAATATCTTGCCAAGGCAATACAAAACTTAATTATACAAATTAAAAGAATGCTGAACTGTTGTATGACAGACACACAAAAAAGCATGAGCAATAAACTACTCTCAATGGAAGATTAATTTAAAATGCCTCCATAATTTAATTTAAATCATGCCAGGGAACTAATTTTGAGACAATTTTAATCTTAGCTTTAATTCCTTAATTGTACTATAAGTCTTCAAATGCTAAGACATCTACATGGGGAAAAATAACTAATTCTTTTGCTTTGCAATGTACCAAATGCTTGAAAAGTGAGTAATATCCTCATGGCAGTTAGCAGAGTACTTTGTAAATTCATATGGAAAGATATATATAGTTGTATTAACACATATGGCTGATTTGTAAGCCTCATCTAGGCTGGCACAGCATTCTAGAAATCATAAGAGATCACTTTTTGTTTGAAGGGGAACCTTGATGTGCAGTGATAGCATATTTATGCCCTACATTTTATTCAAGGGATAATTCCATTAATATTTACATTCAAAAGCAAACTCAAAGCAACTACCACTACATCCAAAAGCAAACTCAAAGCAACTACCACTACATCCAAAAGCAAACTCAAAGCAACTACCACTACATCCAAAAGCAAACTCAAAGCAACTACCACTACATTCAAAAGCAAACTCAAAGCAACTACCACTATACATAAAACACTGCCTTGCTTGTGTGGTTTCACATCTCCTTTACAACACTCTGAAAGTGCAAACCTAAATGTTTCATTCCTGATTCTGTCTTCCTTCTGTATATAAGGGAAAGCTGATTTCTTGTGACAAGTTTTTTTTCATCAGCAGGATTTAGCAGAGTTTGGAGCTACCCTTAAATGAAAATTGTGTGTTCTAGGTAAACATCACTGAATCATTTTGGTTAAAGAAAGATAGATATAAAGAAGAGGGGCATTCTAAGGATGGGATAAATATTTAAGGCCTAAAAATGGCAAGGCAGTTTGACATAAACTAAAACCCAAATGTACAAATACACGTTCAGTGTAACTGTGAATTTAACAGCAAACTGTGTTATGCTTGACTGAACTACAACTCTGTCTTTTTCACATTAATAAAGGCATATATTCAACTGTGGTAAAGAACTATGTCTTCCCATGTGTCTTTATGCATGTCTGTTTGTGTTACAAATAAGGTGATGTTTAAGTAATTTAACCAGTCCACAAGGATTCAAATTCTGTTTATGGTGAGACTCATCCTCATGTCATCCTTTCCTCTTGGCCAACACAGGGACTCTCAGGTAACTTTGCTGCCTCTGTGAAGGATTTATTTTCTTCTCACTGAAACATGAGATGAAATCCCTGGAACTTTTTTTTTTTTTCACTGCTCAGAAATTCATTCCCAGTTAATTCAAACTAGACAGTACCTTGCTGGGATTTGCAAGGAGATCATCAATGGAGAGCTTCTCCAAATCAGTTTTTGTCTCACCCCCACCTCTACTGCCATAGGGAACAATGCCATCTTGTAGTCACTCTGGGCAGATTAGCTGGATTTACTGAAGAGAGCTTTTACAAGATAAAAGGATGTATGGAATAGAATCACAGAATTGCTTCTATCAGCAAATAACTTTAAATAACACCAAGTCAAATCATTAGCCTAATACCAACAGATCCTCGACTAAACCATATCCCTGAGCACTACACCTGCATGACTCTTAAATACCTCTAGGGATGGGCACTCCACCACATCCCTGGGCAAGCCATTCCAACGTCTGATAAATGTTTCAGTGCAGAAATTCTTCCTAATACCCATCCAAAACTTCCCTTTGCACAGCTTGAGGCCACGTCCTCTTGTTGTACCACTTGTTACTGGATTGAACAGATTGATCCTCACCTCTCTACAACCTCCTTCCAGGTAGTTGTAGAGAGTGATAGGGTCTCTCCTGAGCCTTATCTTCTCCAGATTAAACAACCCCAGATCTCGGCTGCTCCTCGTAAGACTTGTTCTCTAAAGTCTTCACTATCTTCCTTCCCCTTCTGTGGACAAGCTTCAGCACCTCAATGTTCTTGTACTGAGGGTCCCAAACCCAAATAAAAACACCTCCCTAGTCCAGCTGGTCACACAATTCCTGACGCAGGCCAGGATGTCACTGCCCCTCTTAGTCATCTGAGCACAATGCTGTCTCATGTTCAGCCAGCTGTATCTTCTCCACCACACCTCACCCACCACACAGGGTTGTACAGGATGGAGGGGAGAAACTGGAAGGCATCCCTGTAATGGTGTTACCTCACACTGCAGTGCCCTGGCACTCCTGTGCCATATGCAACCACCTCTCTGCTTTGCACTGCACCAAGGGTGAAAAACATTCCCTGATATCGGTGTCTTCCTCAGATAATTTAGGTGTGCTCTGCATGCCATGGCAGCTCATAAGCTCATTTCTTAGAGCTGTTTCATCTCTGTCAGTAGTAGTTTTAACATGGTAATGTATTTACCAAGGGGGTGGTCAGCTTGGATGGAGAATCTACTGGTCAGTGAAGACATGTTTCTATATACTGATTAAATAGCTAAGCTGGCCAAAAGAATCAGTCCTCTTTAGGCTATTCAGTAAACTAGGGTTGCACTTGTTTAACACCTGAAGTGCTTAGCCCTGAATAGTAAAGCTGCTTTTCCAGAACAGAAACCAAAGAAGCTAAGAAACCATTTATAGGCTGCTTCAAAACTCAGTAAGAGAGCACAGTGTGGGGATCATAAATTGTAGAATAACACCAGCTGAATCTTGGAAGATTAAAATGTGAGAATGGTTACAAACAAACAAAAAGATAAACCCAGATTATAGCATTTTAAGAAGGGGCATAAGATTTTTCCCAATTTAGAGATGGAAAAGCTACACTGATCCACATTTATCTCCAATTGCTACTGGGAGATGTGTGGTCAGCTTCTTGTTTTATCTGCAGAATTCTTTTATGGAAAGCCAATTAAATTTCCTTTTGGTAGAAGCAGTATGCCTCTTTGTAAAGTCTCTGTCCCTTGCCTCTGTGTTTTGTTTGATTCTTTGCTGTCAAGTGAGGATAATTAATGTTTCCTTTTCTTTTACTCTTTGTCTGACACAGCTTTTTCATTTCCCAGGAAGCACATCCATACAAATCAACTAAGATGAGGCAGTCCCATTCTCAGCAAAGCCTCTCAACACCACTAGGGAGTTAAGTATATGAAAGGTTCTATAATATACTTTCATAAATCAGAGTTTATCAAGAAAAGTCCATAAACTTCTATTCATGAGTTCAAATGGTCTTTCAATATTCCTGCAGTTATAAATAACACATCCTTTGGCATCAAAGGGGCCACCATTTAGACCTTCCCTCTTGATGTTTGCAGTGTGTTTATTAAACTAAAAACTGCCCATAAGTGAATCACAGGCTCCAGATATCAATTCAATACTTTCCCCAGTAAACACAACATCAAAAAGCCAAACTGTTTTAAACATACAAGACTATAAAGTTCTTTTTTTCATTCATATCTTCTCTACACCTGCTCTAAATACTTTTTAGCTTAATTGATGGTCTCCAAACAATGAGTGTTTATATTCCTTTTGGAGCTGCTTCAGCAGAAAGATAATAGTTACTGTTTGTTTTCCTTCTCTGTCCTGTCACTCAGAGCCACACTGAATGGGAACTTATTTCCATTGCAGAAGCTGGCAAGAGATCCTCCACCCATCACAGTCGTCTGTAGCCTGACTGTGGTTAAGGCTTCACATACTAACCATGCTTTTTCTCCTACAGTTTATGTTCAAATAGTAGCATTTTATTACATTCCAGTAAATCAAATCATTTTCAAGGCAAGAGAAACACACAGATTAGTGAAACTTGACCTGAGGTCAACCACTCCTACAGCCAGATCTCTGGGACTATCACATGGAGAAGCAAACTGCTTGTCCTTGTCATCTCATTCCTCTGAGCTCTGCTACAAAGTGGACCAGGGGGTTGGTTCCAATCCTCACAGATCCTGGAGGCAAATAACCTAGGAGCACTGCAGTTACGGAGACCCAGATCCAAATTCTGCTACCCAGCTCCTGGCATCACACACCCTCTGGGGATCTGCTTCATTTTGTCCTCCCTGGGTGGGCCACAAGGAACAGAAAACATAACCCCACACTTTTAATATACCTTGTGCTTTGACCCTGAGCCCATGGAGCACTCACTAAGATAAGAAAAATTAATGCTGTGTAGGTGGATGACTCACACACTTGCATGAAGAAAAAAATAAAAGAGAGGTCCTGAGAGAATTTCTGTAACAATTTAATTGTCCACTTTGCAATGGGAACCAAGTAATAAAAAGGAGAAACAAAGAACAAAAAGCTCTTTTTTTGATCATATGAAGTAAAATGTGCCAATGGCTAAAGAAGACTAATGCTGCAAGACATTAAATATCACTATTAACTCAACATTGTGCCTCATCTGTATTTATGGACTCTTCTTACTCCAGAGGCCAAGTTCAGCTGACATCCCACTGAGTAAATACAGCAGAGAAAGTTGGGAAGGAGTCTCACCCTGAAAGGCTTCAATCAGCCCAGAAGAGAGGTAAGTGGAAGGGCTCCAACAGCTCAGTGCTTGCCCAGTTCACACTTTGACCCTATATTCACAGATTGATAGAGTCGTTTGGGTTGGAAGGAACCATAAAGATCACCTAGTTTCAACATCCCTGCCCAAGGGAAGGGACAAATTCCATCAGACCAGGTTGCTCTAAGCCTCATCCAATATATCCTTGAACATCTTCAGCGAGTGGGGAATCCACAACCACCCTAAGCAACCTGTTTCATTGTCTCACTATCCTCACTGTAAATAATTCCTTCCTAATGTCTAGTCTAAACCTGTGTTCCTCAAGCTTCAATCCCTCTTGGCCTATCACAACAAGACCCTGTAAAAAGTCTCTTCCTGACTTTCTCGTAGGCCCTTCAGGTACTGGAAGCCTGCTGGGTCTCCCTGGATCATTCTTTTCTCCAGGTTGAACTCCACTCTCACAGCCTGTCTCCATAGAGGAGGTGCTCCAGCTCTTTGATCATCTTTGTGGACCTCCTCTGGATCCACTCCTACAGTTCAATGTCCTGCTTATGCCAGAGGCACCAGAACTGGATGCAGTACTCCAGGTGGGGTCTCAAGAGCAGAAGGGAAGAATCACTTCCCTTGTGCTGCTGGTCACACTTTTTTTGGTGCAGCCCAGGTCACGGATGGCCTTCTGGGCTGGAAGCAACCATTAGCAGCTCATGTTGAGTTTCTTGACATCTGACACTTCTAAGTCTGTCCCCTTAAAACTCCTCTCAAGCCATTCCTCATCTAGCCTCTATTTGTGCTTGGGGCTGCCTTGTACTTAGTCTTGTTGAACTTCACTATTACAGTGATTTCAGCTGTGAGGGTTTTGTATTTTAGATAAATATTCTTGCTCTTGGGAAATTGATACCTGACAAATTCCACCCCTTGATTTATCACGTTTCACACAAAAATGTGTCTAATTGCAAGCTGCTATTTCTGCATTTACAGTACTATCATTGTAGTCCACCATCATTACAGCACCTGTGAAACTTGGTGCCTGCAGGAAAACTACTGTACTACCACCTCCTGTCTATTAATGGAGTAATTCAATACATTTACCTTCCTGAGCACTGTCATTTTATACAACCAAAGCTACATATTTCCTGCAAGAAACCTTCCTATATTTTGATATTTTGCTTGCTTCGAGTGGGTAATTCTCAGGAAAAAGAAATATTTTGTTTTAAAAAAAATATATTCATGTTTACTTCTTAGAAAAATGCTTTACCACTTATTACTTTAATTAAACCCAGCACTTTCTACAGTCTGGGGGGGGGGGATAGGGGTGGTTACTTGAATAACAAAGTTAGTAATTAAGTTTTTCAAGTTGATTTAAAATGTGGTTTCAGATGGACTCTTATTTTTTATTTCTGGGTAGTCACCTTCACAGCCTATGGAAGCTTAAAGCACTCCTTAATCTGTAATGATTGTTATGCAGAGCTTGAAAAAGGTTTTAAAAGATAAAGGCAGACAGAACAGAGATTTCTTTCCTTCAATAATTAGAGCCTGTAAAGAGTAGAAATCTGCATTGCATTGCACATGCACATCTGTACGTGCAGTGGAGCTGAGGGCTGAGTCACACCCCTATTTAATTATCCTAAGATTTTATTGAAGCATAACACAAAGCACATTTTTTTCCTCTACAGCTCCATAAACCACGAGGAAAAATGTCAATTTTGGTTTTCAGGCTTTAAAAGATAGCATTAACTTGACAGTGGATTGAAAGAGTGCTCACAAGACAGCTAATACTGCAACCCAAAGGCAAATGCTTTCAGATTCTCCTTGCCTTCTTTCACAGAACCATAGAACAGTTTGAGTTAGAGTCCCACTGAAAAGAGGCTAAAAGCAAATAAGCCTGCCCAACAACAATTAATCCTCCTAAATCTGCTTGTCTAGTTCTCATTCATAAAAATTATCACACACTTAGACCTCCTAAACTGATTGACCACAATTAAAGCACAGAGATATCACCAAGATCTAACTATTCAAAAACAGATAGCAAAGGGAGAGGGGGAAAAGAGAAATAACTATATTAAAAATGGCCTGATTGTAAGCAGTGAAATAAGTAAGACTCCTATTTTCACTTTACAGCAATACTCTACAGATTCTTTCCCCTTTGTTAGACTCATTAAAATGTTTATTCATAGAAAAAGAAGCACTAATACTAAAAAGATTGTTCTGTAAGGCTCTACTTCAGCAGCTGCTTTTCTTTCACTGATGGACACACAAACCTGCATATACACATTTAAAATGCAAGTTAGGAAAGATGTGGATGCACCAAAACAATCTGCCAGAAAGTTCTAAAGTTGCTTAGCTCAATTTGTTGAAGTGCAGCTGTTGTATAGCATAACCCCAGTGGGCAGACACGCACCGCACAGTTGCTGTCTCACTTTCCTCTCACCACCCTCAGTGGGACAAGGAATGAAGAAAGGGAAAATAAAAGCAAGAACACTGAGAGTCAGGACAAAACAAACAAAAATAAATAATAGTTGAATATGTGATTGATGAGAGGAAAGACAGCAAGTAATGCAAAAACAGTAACTGCCCACTTCCCATGGGTATACTGTTGCCCAGTCAGTCTCCAAAGAAAAGACAGCTAAGTCCCTAAAGCTCCCTGTTTTCCCTCAAATTGCTGAGCATGACATTATATGGTATGATAGATCTTTTTAGTTCAGGTCATTTGCCTCATTATGTGCCCACCCTCTTCAATCTATTCACTAGGGTGGCAGAGCAGGAAACAGAACAACTTGATGCTGTACACAGCTCAGCAAGAGGTAGATGATTAGTGTGTTATCAGGCCTGTATTTGGCTTCTAGGAAAGAAAAAACACACTCTACCCTTGCCAGGCCCAGTATAAAGGTGTCATTACAATGATCAAACCCAGGTATCTTTAGTAGGAAAGGAGAAAACAAAGATGTATCCTAAGGCATATGAAATGCTAACAGATCACAGAATCAACCAGGTTGGAAGAGACCTCCAAGATCATCCAGTCCAACCTAGCACCCAGCCCTATCCAATCAACTAGACCATGGCACTAAGTGCCTCAGCCAGGCTTTTCTTGAAGACCTCCAGGGACTCTCTCTGGGAAGAACTTCTTCCTAATATCCAGCCTATACCTACTCTGGCACAACTTGAGACTGTGTCCCCTTGTTCTATTGCTGGTTACCTGGGAGAAGAGGCCACCCCCCACCTGGCTACAATGCCCCTTCAGGTAGTTGTAGACAGTAGATGTCATAGCTGTTAAGCTTCTCAGATTTTTCATAGCTTTGTCTATAAATTCAAAGAATCCAGAGCATCTAAGCAGCTTTACAAAAGTCCAGCTTTGCTACAGCATTCTCTCACAGTGTTAAAGGCAACCTGAGCTCACACATCTTTCTAGAGCTAAGGTGCACATCACCAGGAACTCGGAGAGGGCTTAGTCTGAGATGACTTTTTTTAGTTGAAATTTGAGAAAAAGGATTTTGTGACTTCAGCTGCCACAGTCCATTCACACCACTAGAAGGCAATGCACAAGGGTGATTAGGGGAACACATGCCTTATGAGGAGAGGATGAGGGAGCTGGGGCTTTTTACTCTTGAGAAGACTGAGAGGGGATTTGATAAATGTTTATAAATATCTGAGGGCTGGGTGTCGTTGGGAGATGGGACACAGTCTCTTCTCACTTGTGCCCTGTGATAGGACAAGGAACGATGGATACAAGCTGCAGCACAGGAGGTTCCGCCCCAGCACAAAGGGGAACTGCTTTACTGTAAGGGTCACAGAGCACTGGAACAGGCTCCCCAGAGAGGTTATGGAGTCTCCTCCTCTGGAGACCTTCAAGGCCCATCTGAATGTGTTCCTCTGACCTGAGCTAGATTGTACGGTCCTGCTCTGGCAGAGGGGTTGGACTCAATCTCTTTGGGTCCATTCCAACACCTAACATCCTGTGACTTGAACCTTTTCCCTGCCAACCTCAAGACAAAAGTCTGCATACATTGCCACAGTTCACTAAGGCAGCTTGGGAATTAAAAACTGACAGACTGTCTAGCCATAGTTACTCATATTCAACATTGCTGATATGTAGGTATGCATTCAGTCTCTGCTAGCAGTGCTCTAGGACTGCTGTCTAACAAGAAGGATTAAGGAGACTAGGCTGAACTTCATGGAGGAGCTAAACATTTGTAGAACTTCATCAAATTTCCCATCTAAAGTCTATAAACATTTATTGATTGGAGATAATCTGAAGCCAAATTTCCTTGCTAGCTGATAAAGGGAACGGTGGCTGTCCCTCCCTGATTCTTTTCTCCTGTAGATCTTTAGCTATGAATCTTCCTCTCTTCTCACCAAAAGCAAAGGGAGCCCTGCCTGGTTACCATGGGGAAAAAAACATATTCATCCAGTCTCTTTCATCTCATCCTACCACTAGTTGTGCTTTTTTTGTTTGATGAATCTTCTAGCTGAATCTAATAGTGGACACAGATAAAAAGGATTCATCTACCTACCACTACAGCTACGGTGAGAAACAGATACTTAGAGGGAGCTGGGATGATCCCATCAGGTGAAAGGACAGAGAATAATGAAGAATTGGAAGTTCTGGTGTTAAAAATATAGAGCAGAAATATGAAAGAGCAAAGAAATAATACAACTAATATAGCCTTGCAAAGAGAAGGAGTTTTCTCCAGCTGAGCTCATGGAAGTTAATACTTGCAGCAGAGTATTTCTGTGGGATGCTTCTGTCAAGGAGAAAATTTCTCCCTGGAATGATAGTATCATGGATTTGGGAAGTTAGTCTATCATAAGGAAGAATAAAAGACTGTTATGACACATTTATCCTTTATAAATAATAAGTTATTTGATTCTGTGGGATTACAGATACAATGGGATGAGATTTAACAAGGCCAAGTGCAGGGTTCTGCCCTTTGGCCACAACAAGCCCAAGCAGCGCTACAGGCTGAAGAGCAGGCAGGAAGAAAGGGACCTGGGGGTACTGGTAGATAGTAGCTGAAGATGAGGCAGCAGTGTGCCCAGGTGGGCAAGAGAGCCAATGGCATCCTGGCCTGCATCAGGAACAGTGTGGCCAGTAGGACAAGGGAGGTTATTCTGCCCCTGTACTCAGCACTGGTCAGGCCACAGCTTGAGTCCTCTGTCCAGTTCTGGGCCCCTCAATTCAAGAGAGATGTTGAGGTGCTGGAAGGTGTCCAGAGAAGGGTGACAAAGCTGGTGAGGGGCCTGGAACACAAACCCTGTGAGGAGAGGCTGAGGGAGCTGGGGGTGTTTAGCCTGGAGTAGAGGAGGCTCAGGGGGGACCTCATTGCTGTCTACAACTTACCTGAAGGGAGGTTGTAGCCAGGTGGGGGTTGGTCTCTTCTCCCAGACAACCAGCAACAGAACAAGGGGACACAGTCTCAAGTTGTGCTGGGGGAAGTCTAGGCTGGATGTTAGGAGGAAGTTGTTGGCAGAGAGAGTGATTGGCCTTGGAATGGGCTGCCCAGGGAGGTGGTGGAGTCTCTGTCCCTGGGGATGGTCAAGCAAAGCCTGGGTGAGGCACTTAGTGCCATGGTCTCGTTGACTGGCTAGGGCTGGGTGCTAGGTTCGCCTGGATGATCTTGGAGGTCTCTTCCAACCTGGTTGATTCTATCCTATGATTCTGTGAATGAAGTGCTATGTGCCCTTACCCATAGTGCTTACATGGCTAAGAAGTCACAAAGCAATTGTCCAAGCACCAAAGGAAACTTACCTTTAAATTTTGTTACTTAGTTTGCATTCACAGTTCCTGTCTCCACAAATACATTTATAAGCAGCAGTGGGGGAGTCTTAACACACCCCTTAAGGGGCAGCAAGCCAACTTGTAGTTGTTTTAAAGAATGCATCAGTTGTCTAAAATTTTGCACCCTAGTATAGGTCCTGTTTGTTTGAAAAGGATCCAGGCCACGTAAAAATGGTCTGCTGGACAAAGTCCAGACTTTTACAGACTAAAAGCATATAACTTTACAACATTCCACTTCAAATCTTGCATGAAAATGCTAGTTAGCAAGCTGTGATGGGTAAAGGGAGGGGAATAGGCTTTAATACTGTCAAAACATTTTGGGACCAATCTCAGAACTGTGGGAAAGGCGGAAAAGGTGGCATCTGTAAAATATTTCATACTTCACTCTTCCTGCATCCTTGCAGTGGGATTTCACTCACTGCTGCACTTACAGGGAGGTGTTAGTGATATTTTCAGTTTACAAGGTGTAGGCTTCTTACTGTCTGTTTGAAATCCAGACTGAAAAAAAACCATCTAGCTACCAATATGATCTGTTAAGACATCTGACAAACCCTTTCCCTGTTTTTCTGATGTACTGGAAATCAAATATATGCTTTCTTACCTTTTCTTTTTTGGCTTTATTGCCACAAACAGACCTATTAAGATGGGATTATACTATGTAGTAAAGTTAAGCAAGCGTGTAAGTGTTTGCAGGTTCAGGGCCTTAGATCCCTGTTCTGGTCCACATGACCTAACATAGCAAGCTATATCTACAATAAATTCAGTCCCTTCTCCTTATATTTCCTCCATTTTCCACGGGAATGATGTTTCAGTGCTTTTTTTCAAGCTACACACAGATCTGTTACACTTTCATTAACCCTTTCTAATCGGTTAAGCATTGAAACTGTGTGCAAGAGGTGTAGTTTCTTTGCACCACTTAATTCTGAGATTAGAGCTACGTCCTTTAAGGCTGCAGAACTGGCTGTTGAGGTTAATTCATCACCGCTTACACAGGTGGTACAGGCATGCTTACTGTGGGCTACAGCACTGCATTGCAGTGGGGGTGACATACTAGTTCTCAGTGTGACAACATACAGACACAGCTGAAAAACAACAGGTAAAGGTAGTAGATTCCAGAACCCTTGGTTTCTAGCAGACTGCAAACCTTGCTCAGCCAGTGCTCAAGTTTACCAAACGAACAGGCTTTCAGCAGAGCAATCAAGATTCTGGGAAAAGGTGAACCAAAGCCAAAGCAAGAATTAGATCTGCAACAGTGGGAACAAACACCTGGGACTCCAGACAAGGGGACAGGCTGAAACATCTGTGGATGGATGGACCAGAATAGTCATTTTCTTCAAAAGAGCCCTCAGGAGAAGCATTGTTGTCCTTTATTAATGCAGTTACATTTGAACAGCGCATCGTAAGAGGGATGTGAGCTACCAGCTCTGTTAAGTACCCCCACACTACAAGCCATTTGAACTTGTTCCAGGGACATACAGCATTGTATAAGAAGCTGCCAGTTGCACTGGTCTGACATAAAACAAGGTCCCTCCAGCTTCCCTTATAGAGTAGTCACTGCAGAAGCAGAACTGCTTTCCTTATAGGACCACATTTCCCTGCTCAACCATGTAGTAATGCCAACAGACTGAGTGTTTTAAAAGCTGCTGCAAAGAAAGGAAGCATAGGAAGAAACACCATGGAGATAAATTACTTAATCCTGGCAAAAGTTAGAACTAGGCAAAACCAGTTTTCCTTTCAGAAATGCCTCAATATACACCTGAGTGAATTTATGGTGGCCTGAAATAGAAAAGACAACAAAAAGGGAGATTCACTCATTTCCAACTCTCATAAAACACTTGCAACACTCACATGAAGTGTGTTAACTGAGGCCTTATAAAAAAAGAACTAAAATTTTACTATACATTAGGAACTACTGAGGACAGCTCCAAGCAGCTAGGATCTGGAAGGCTCATCCAAGCCATACCAGATTCAGGTTTAAGATCCCATTCTGTCAGTAACTTTATATGACTCTGAGAGCCTATATCAGAACTGAACCCAAACCCATCTGCCCTTTTGTAGCTAGCTTCTGCATCTCTCATCCACATATCTCATTTTACTGTCTACTCTTAACACTGGAGAGCCTTTCTTGTAATGCAAGTATAGTCAACTTCAATCAGGCCTCCAAAAAAACTCATGTTCCATTACAAACAATTTATGAAAAACTTAATTAATAAAACAATACAAAATGCAAATGTCCAAATAACTTGTCTTAACACAGAATCAACCAGGTTGGAAGAGACCTCCAAGATCATCCAGGCCAACCTAGCACCCAACTAGACCATAGCACTAAGTGCCTCAGCCAGTTTCTTCCTGAACACCTCCAGGGATGGTGACTCCACCACCTCCCTGGGCAGCCCATTCCAATGCCAATCACTCTCTCTGCCAACAACTTCCTCCTAACATCCAGCCTAGACTTCCCCAGCACAACTTGAGACTGTGTCCCCTTGTTCTGTTGCTGGTTGTCTGGGAGAAGAGACCAACCCCCACCTGGCTACAGCCTCTCTTCAGGTAGTTGTAGACAGCAATGAGGTCATCCCTGAGCCTCTTCTTCTCCAGGCTGCACACCCCCAGCTCCCTCAGCCTCTCCTCAGAGGGTTTGTGCTCCAGGCCCCTCACCAGCTTTGTTGCCCTTCTCTGGACATGTTCCAGCACCTCAACATCTCTCTTGAATTGGGCCCAGAACTGGACACAAGACTCAAGGTGTGGCCTGACCAGTGATGAGTACAGAGGCAGAATAACCTCCCTTGTCCTACTGGCCACGCTGCTCCTGATGCAGGCCAGGATGCCATTGGCTCTCTTGGCCACCTGGGCACACTGCTGGCTCATCTTCAGCCTGCTATCTACCAGCACCCCCAGGTCCCTTTCTTCCTGGCTGCTCTCCAGCCACTCTGTCCCCAGCCTGCAGCACTGCTTGGGGTTGTTGTGGCCAAAGTGCAGAACCCTGCACTTGGCCTTCTTCAATCTCATCCCATTGGCCTCTGCCCACCTATCCAGGCTGTCCAGGTCCCTCTGCAGGGCTCTCCTACCTTCCAACAGATCAACACCTGCTCCTAGCTTGATGTCACCTGCAAACTTACAGATGCAGGATTCAGTCCCCTCATCCAGATCATCAATAAAGATGTTGAACAGGACTGGGCCCAGCTCTGATCCTTGGAGAACTCTAGTGACAGTTGCCATCTGGATGTGGCACCAGTCTTCCTTTGCTCCTTAACAGAGCTCCTTTTGGAATACAACACTGTCATGCTCACAGATACTAGAAAAGTTTCCTCTGCATCACATGCAGAGCTATGCTGCACATCTGACAGGAGCTTTGGCAAGTGTGAAATGGTGATAGAGCTGAGCCTCTCTCACAAAGCAGCCTGGTGGGGCATTTGCCATTTCAGAGTTCGTTACTTTGTGTGCTTCGCACAGACTCTCCATCCTCATTTAACCTAGCACAGACTTCTCCTGAATCTCCAGTACATATATTACCAAATAAAAACATGCTCCAATGAGAAAATTATCAAATAATGGGGACAGAGGAAGGAGTTCTTATGTTCTGAACACTAAAACCAGCACATCCTGATGCTTCCAAGGCAGCACTTTCTGTTTTCTATGACTGCCAACATGCAAGTCAGAAACAGAACATGGGAACTTAGCTATGTCATCACATCCACACTGCTACTCTTCTCAGGCTCTGCTTTCTGAAGAGCCTTCAAACACTTTGTATAGTTCATTTGCCAATGGTTTAATATACAGTGCCTTACCACTTCCCTTGGAAGACTATTCCACATAAATTTTACTCATAAGGCAAAAGAGGAATTTATAATTGGATACAGATCTCTTCCAAAAATTGTGGCACACCATATATTAACTTCTGCATGTTGATCAGTGCAGTTTGAGTGCTTCTGAACAGTAGGTCCACATCCTTTGTTATACATGCTGGGATGAAACACTTCAAAGAAGACATGAAGAAGATGAATTGTTTGTAGTCTTTTCAGACAGTTGCATTCCTTACAGCCACCATTTTGAATATGAGGCAGATAAACCCTGCACTGGAAGAGGCACACCATACTGAAAAAAAGAAGTCCTGATCCTGTTCTTTCAGTTTATTAGCTTGCAATTCAATTTTAAAGTAACACATGGTGAAGAACATCTCTTAAAGCAGAAAGATGCTTTGTTATTTTTGTAGGAAGGCAGAAGAATGAATAATTTTATGTTCTACAGGATGCAGGAATAGTGGGGGTTCAACATGGCAGTATTCTTCACCTGAAGAGTTAAAAGGAAAGTGTATTTATAATTGCAGTTGTTTATTACTTTGGAATGATACCTATCTTATGTTGGGGGTGGGGGAGGCACATGGTTCAGCAAATAAATAAAGTACACTCTTAGCATTAAATCTCTTGTTACTTAACTCTCCTGCACCTGGGATCCCTCTCTTTAAGAGAAAAGTTGTTAGTCACTTTGGAGGGTAGCCAACTGTCTGGAATGTTTTGCCCAAACCAAGTGTGGGCTTCTGACAAGGCATGACATAAAATGTCAAGACCCTCCCTCTTTTACAGTATCTTAAAAGCCCCTTTCTTCCTACAGTTTGACAGAGATTTAACAGACAAACTAATACAGAGCAACAGAGAAATCATGCTTCAGGCATGAATGCTCAACACAGCCTACAGTGGAAACAGTACAGGAGAAAGCAACTCCTGCCCATTTAAGAGCATGAGAAAGCAGCAGTAGGTATTTACAAGTGGGCATAGAAAACAATAGAACAACTGCCTATAGCTCTTACATGTATTTATTTCTGCTGCTGAGTCTTGATAACAGAAACAATTCATTGTGCACCCACAACCTTTAAAAATTAGGACAATTTCAGTATCCACAGATGTACCTACCAATTTGGGTGTCCAGAGACTTGAAACATTATTGCTGCATCCAGCAGTTAATAAATCATCCATTTCTTCCAGGAAGAATGGATAGGAATCACAGGCAGACTGATGTTACTTTGAAAGCTTGGATCATTTAGAGAAAGGAAGCTATAACCATGCCTGATGTATCAGGAGAAAGAATCCTCCAGGGAAAATTAAACATCTGATTTCATAGGCATGGAAGAAAACCCCTTGAGAACAGTCTCTCTTGGTTGCAGAAACATAACACTGTCACCTTCCCAGCACTGTGTTCAACAGATTATGATCCAGTTCACCCCGCAGTAAAACACCATGACTTAAACACGTGTCTAGGAATCAGCTATAAATGATAAAATGGACTTTCAGAGTTTAGTCACATCAAACTTACTGCAAAAGATTGTCATAAATTTGAACTTGAAAAGAAAAATCAGTTGCTTGTACAAGCATCTCAGTCCCTAGATGCCATTTCCCTACATTCAGAATTCAGGAGGACCAAATTATGCAAGTACTAGAAACCTATGGAGGTGCTTTACTTCACATGGAACTTTAAAGGCTATTCAAAGTCTATTTTGACTTAGGACAGATGGAAAACTATCTCCCAAGTGTTTGATACCTCTACATGGGAGGAAAAAGTCCTTAATTTAGTGCTTTATGAGTTTCTTTGGTCAGGATAACTGCTTTATGTAAAACACATGAAGACTTACATTAGTTAAGTTCCCAAGACAAGGTACATTCTTCCTTCAGTGACAGCTTTCACCAGAAGAGCAAAAAACCTGGATTTTTGCACCATTTTCCAATGGTGCAGGCTGGGAATCAGAATATTGTTGGTCCATAATATAGAATGTTATGTAAATAAGAATAGGAATTTTATACTCATACAAATATGCCATCTTGTGACCATAGTACTGCTTTTCTGGGAGATATTTAGCATAGATGAGCAACTTGCAAGGACTAGAACTAGCAGGAGGAAGAAACCTGCATCACACATCATTAGTGTTTTAACCTTCATATCCATCTTTGGAATACAAAGCCATGGAAAACAGTTGACAAAAAACTACTGAATAGTCCTCAGAAGAATGGCATCTTTTAAACCAGCTTTAGCCTTTAGACTTAGCTTGTCCAAGCATTTTAAAGAGGATTTTCCCCCAGGCAAAATGTTAAAAGCTGTTTTGGAATAGATATACAGCCACACAGATGCCTACAGTTACCAAATACTTCAGCAGCCTGGTTCAATTTAATTCTTACAAAGTCATTTTAGATGCAGCTTCTAAACTTCAGAAATGAGTCAAATAGTGATGTTGCCTATGAACATAAATGACCTCAAGGATCATCCAGTTCAAACACCCCACCATAGGCAGGGACACCTCCCACTAGAACAGGTCACTCAAGGCCTCATTCAACCTGGTCTTGAACACTTTCAGGGAGGGAGCATCCATAACCTCCCTGGGCAACCTGTGCCAGTGTCTCACCACCCTTACCGTAAAGAACCCTCTCCTAACATCTAATTTGAATCATAGAATCAACCAGGTTGGAAAAGACCTCCAAGATCATCCAGCCCAACCTATGGAATCTCCCCTTTTCCAATTTAAGCCCATTACCCCTTGTCCTGTCACTACAACACCTTGTAAATAGTCCTTCCCCAGCCTTCCTGTAGGCCCTCTTCAGATACTGAAAGCTACTATAAGGTTTCCTCAAAGCCTTCTCTTCTCTAGCCTGAAGAGCCCCAGCTCTTGTAGCCTATTCTCATAGCAGAGGTGCTCCAGTCCTCTGATCATCTTCGTGGCACTCCTCTGGACTCACTCTAGGCACCATCCCTGGAGGCATTCAAGAAAAGCCTGGATGAGGCACTTAGTGCCATGGTTTAGTTGACTGGCTCGGGCTGGGTGCTAGGTTGGACTGGATGATCTTGGAGGTCTCTTCCAACCTGGTTGATTCTATGATTCTTGTGTTGGGAGCTCCAGAATATGTAAGATGCTTCTGTCCCAAAAGACAGCAGCTGGAAGTCACAGTCACAACTGCCATCACAAAACGAGCACTATCCAACAGTTACACACTGTGTTGCTGAAGACAATGTTCCCTTCCTGTATGCTCAGGATAAGGCCTGGATTAAGTCAGACAGCACTTGGGGAAGACAAAAACTTTCTAACAGGAATACACAGAATGCATTATGCCATCCCTTCTGAAAGTTGGAGTCTCCAGTCATCGACCTCATGGTGTTACTGAGAAAGCCGTAAAATTCACAGTGGCTATCTCACAGCTTATGCTAAAAACGGTGCTTTGAAAAGCAGTTCTAAAGAGCAGTGTGGCCGTTTGAGCTGATCCTCTAGCTCAGACATAGGGGAGAGATGAACATCCCAGGGATAGGCCACATAAATGGCAACAATAGATAAATTAATATAATTTCATTGGAGCATCAAGAACTTAATGTCTAGAAGCACAGTTTGTTCTGCCCCTTCTCCCGCTGGCTTCTGCTGCTGCAGCTTCGCCTATCTTCCCCGGCTGCTGTTTTGGCTACTGCTGCTTCTGCTGCTTCGCCGCCGCTTGACCCCTCCCCATCTCCCTTAAGGTTATTGTATTGTTTTGTTTTTTTTTTTCCCTTCCTTCCTTCTCTAGTTATTATTTCTCTTTACATTGTTATACTTATATTATAAGAAAATACAATTTCATCTTTCCCTGACTTTCAAAAAAGTAGGGGGGTTTGTGTTGTGAATTTCTTCCCGGGGGAGGGGAATTTGACTGCAGCAAGGAGAGGAGCAGATTCAACCTCTGCTTCTGAGGGATTGAACAATGTGGCAGAAAGCAGCTTGTTCTGCTAAGAAATATCCCTGCTGCAAATAGCCCTTTGCATCCCCTCCACTATAGCAGCACACTCTGTTTGTAGAAAAGGGCATAGACCAACTGATTCAGACAGATCCCTGCAACAGTAAAAAAGGGAGATTGCTAACAAAAATATTCACCTCTCTTAAAACTGATCATATGAATGAATTTTCTAATGTGAGGAAGGTCAGAAGTTCAGTGTTTGCAATTTCATGGCCTAGACACTAACAATTAAGTCAAGCATCACTTAGGAATGCTGCTTACCCAGTTTTACAAACCGACTGACCTCAGAAATGCTGAGTCACGAGAGTAAGGTTATGGGAAGTATCAAGTAGAACAAATTAACCTCACTTCCATTTTCCTGTTGCTCTTTTTCTGTTTTAAAATTATCTTTCTCTTGGATCACTGACTTCATTGGAGACCTCACTAATTGAATGCTATGCCTTGTATTCCCATAGTGAGCTTAATGGATATAGCATTACGGTGTGTAGTATTGATCAACATTAATCAATGACTTGGCACTACTACATAAACATGGGACATGTACTAATTTGTCGCCCGTAGCACATCAATAACACATTTCACACAACAAAGCAAATATTACTCTCTGCTCTCCAAGAAGAGCCTTGTCACACAACTCTCCAACCTACCTTCTACCTAGATACTGTGCTTGGGAAAGCAGTTTCCTCTCCTGCACCACCACAAGGGAGTTTTTAAAACACATTTACCCACAGTAGTTGCATTCTTGCTTGCTTTACATCTGCAGGGATGGTGCTGTTCCATTTTTGTTAGTTTGTGGGGTTTTGTGTGTGCATACACTTAGTAAATTGCAATGGTTTCACATATGTAACTACTCCTACTTTCTTTTTGCCATTATTTAATTAGGTTTTGCTTTCATTCTTGTAGTTCCTGTATTTGTATGGGAATGAAGCATGTAAGGTGGAGGCAAAGAGCAGATGCAAGCCCAGCTTAGAGAGCTGCAGTCTTTGCTCATGAGACATGCTGGGATCTGAAACTGGGAAACAGTTCCAGATTCCATGCTAGGGACACAGAGTCATCAAAGCAATCAAAGAAATGTAGATCAGAGAAGATCCACGTGGAGTCACCTTCCTGCTCAAAGAGAGGATCAGCTACACAAACATCACCTACAACAGGTATTTGCTCAGTTTGAGGAAAACTCCAACACCAGACCTGACAGCTTTTTAAAGACATTTCAGCATCTGAACACCACTGTGGCTAAGCAGTTCTTAAAAAGAAATTCTAATGAAAACCACCATTGCTGCAAATTTGAGTTTTGTTCCATCCACAGCAGAGCTGAAAAGCAATTAATTACTGTCACGTTTATAACCACACCTGTGCATTACAGCACAGTTTATCCTGTTTTCCAGAGTAATTCACCAAGATGAGTTTGTGCAAGTATTGCAAGTAACATCACCAAGTTGCCCAGCTGCAGAAGCCATCCCCAGCCCTGGTATGTTCTCTCATATGAATGCAGCAGGAAGAGCTTTGCTCTTCCTTGGCCACTCGAGTGAAGGTGATTGGACAGAAAGTTAGCTCCTAAGAGTCCTAGTACTAGACACTCTGGGAATCCAGGCTTTCAAAAAGCACATCCAATTCCTGCAATCTGTGTCATGTTTCTTGTCACCTCTTTTTGCTTGCCTTCCATTAAGAGATATATAAACTAGAGAAAGTATAAAGTATTGTGTATACAACTGGATAAAAAATTCAGACTGGACTTATCACAGCGGAATAGGACAAATGACTTCTCATCCTCTTGTATACAATGCTTTCAGTAATGATTCCCAGAATGGCTTTCAGCATTGTCACATCAGTGGCTTGCATTCATATACTAATTTGTGGTAGCCTACAGATACCTCTGCTGACTTGTTCCTCATTTTCTATAGATAAACTGTATTTTCTTCTCTGACTGAAGCAACTCACGCTTCTTTTAGTTCCTCTATATCTTCTTGATTTCAAACCATCTTGCCAGCTATTAAAACAACTTTCAGATTTAGTTCCAGCTCCCTCAGCATGGGTGATGTACCAGAAATTTGGCAGATACTGACTCCATCAATTAAACTTTTTATTTTGTAAGTGCTTTGTAGAGAAAGCTTTTTTATTTTAATTTCTATTCTATTACAGCAGTTCTGCATACCTCAAAACTTTTAAGTGTCCGTGGGTGAGCAAAATCCCATTCAGATGATTGTTCTGCTCCACTGAAATATTCCATTTTCTCCTCAAGTTCTATTTCTTTAGTTCTCATGTGACAGATAAAATGTTCAAATTGAACTCTTTATGGAACAGAAACACAAGAACTAAAACCTTCAAGGCATACTAGGTTAACCTCCAGAATTAAAATGCAAGCTAACAACTGTAAGTAATTTCAAAGTTAACTTCCATTAATCTAAGCCAAGACAATCCTGTTGTACATTCCAGCACTGTGAAATGATACATGTTACAACCAGGATGCTAGGTCTCCAAAACACCAATCCACCTATGAGGTATTGCTGTAATGCTGCTGAGACCAACAGCTAAACTTATTTCAAGACCCAGGTAAAACCTTCCATCGAAGAGAGTACTGCAGACTATATACAGTGACACCAAAATGTATCTGTTTTATCCTCAATGTTCATTCTGTTTCATGCCACAATTATGGTGAGCTTCTAGAATGGAAGTGCATTTCTCTGTTTCCATCATCTTTATCTGATATATGGATGCATGCCAGTTTCACTGTCATTTCTTTTTCTCGTTGGCATTTACATGACTACCTTCCTACCATTAAAAAAACCCAATAAAATATGAAATACTGCTCAGTCCAGACATGAACTTGACAGTGTTCTCTATGTGTTACGTGTGCCATCCCATAGGATATACATTTTACATCCCATAGGATGTACATTTTACACAACCTAAGGTTTATTCAGTAAATGAATTATACATGTTGGTTAAGTCCAGTGACTTATATCACGTAAAAGAAGAGTATCTTAAGCAACACATGTGCAATAAAAGCAAACAGATGTTTGCAGTCTAAGCACTGTGTTATTAGAGGTGGTATGGCAGTGTATTAAAGGCAAAATGCCACACAGCTAGAATTGCCCACCAGAGCGTTAAGTACAGCTTCATAACTTTGAACCCACAACCAAAAGGAGATCTTGAACCACCCTGAACTACTTTGTCATAATCAAGGTAAGAATTCATAATCAACTGCTAATGCCTAAACTTTTTGGCTAAAATGAGGTGGAACTTCTTGCTAAAAACAGACAAAAAACATTAAAAGCATAGCAAGACAACTGCACATATTAGAAAATTAGCATAGCAGGAACACTGCCATTGTATCATACCTGATCGAATTAAATGTGCCTCCAAAAACCCACTTCAGAAGGCCTGATCTGAGGTCTTAGATGGAATTTTCCAAGCTAGGCAGCCGCAAAACAGAAGCGTTAGAAACTTAGCAGCAGGAATACATGCATCACTGGAGGGGCACAGCAGACAAGTCATGACATTTCCAAGCTGATACCCTGAGTACTTTGTAATCCAGTGCATTACCAGCAAGCGTGCTCTCAGCCTATTGGAATGACTGAAACTATGCACAAGGTGTTAAAAACAGCATTTTGTTGAAACTACTGAGTGTGAGCGTCACCAAATGCTAAACTAAGCGGAACTTACTATCACGTATCTAACAAAAGTAACTTTTTCAATGCCATCTCCCTAAACATGACATCCAGAGGACTCATATCAAACCCAGCTATGATGCCTCCACACTTTGGAAATTGCCCAGACTATGCTCAGCCAGCTCTGGGAATATGAATGAAGCTTATATTTACAGCTAGCACAATACACAAGCAGATATTTACAGTATATACAGTTATAGACAGAAATAGACAAGGTAAAAAGGTAATACAGAAACACAACTCCTCTCCCAGAAACCTGAGTCCCCAGGAGGGGCTCTCAACCACCTCTTCACTTTCCCTTACCCCTCTCAACATTATCCCAGTCCTAATGAAGAATGGAGGTTTGGCCAGGGGGTTAGGAAGCAAAGTGGATTAGTCCAAAATGGAGGGTGAGGTTAGAGAGTAAGATGTAGTCTATGTTTTTATTTCTTGTTCCTATACATCTCAGCAAGCCTATGAGGGAAGTAGACATCACCACTGTTTTCCTTTCACAGCCTGTAATCTAGTTCTTCTCACCAAAACTTTCTAGCTAGCTTCAAACTAGCACACCAGCAATGACTGAAATTACCAAAGGGGAAAAAAAAGGCAAGTTAACATGCACTGCTCAAAGGAGTTTTACAAAGATGTTAGTTTGCTGAAGAAAAATCCTGAGTATTAATGGACTTAAAGCAAACAGCAGTTGCTCTAGCCACTCTGCACATAATCCCATAAGAATAGTAACTCTTTACTAAAAATATTCATCAGAGAATTTAGACACGTGTGAAATGGAAAGTGTGTTACAACCCCAGATACAGACCCACTGGGAAACATGCATCTGCTTATGCACAGACTTTCAGCCTCAAGTATGTTCCTAAATACCCTGGTGAACATATTATAGATTTGCCATGAAAAAAAAATTAAATAGGGAACCATGGAAAACCGTCCCAGACGTGTGTGCACGTTCCCTTAGTTACTTTCTACACCATCCAAAGCTAGAATTAATATTAGTATTTCTGATGAAGGACAAAACCCACCCAAACAGCAAAGAAATATGTTCTAAGCAGCTGGTAAACTCAGATCCTAACACATGTTGCATATTTTCAGTATCTCCCTCCGTGTCTCAATGGGTATTCCAAAACTTCAACTCTGATAAACAGTTTTGAAATACGACTTGGAATTAACACAACAACAAATAAATTCAAAGAGGGACTTAATTTTCAGCCCAGTAGTTTCCTGAACTTTTCAGGTTGAATAAACACAGGAGGCGGCACGATAAAACTGGAATTTCACATCTTCATCACAGGCTGTTCACGTTTTATGTTTCCCAACCCTTTTTAATCAGAATGCTTGCATTTTTCCTGTCCTAAACAATGACATTACACATTAGTGAATAAATATACAGATGTCACAGACTTCTTTTTCTAATCCAGGGCACAGTTTAATGTTCTCTCCTCTGAGAAGGCATCTTCTTAAGCCATTCCTCGGCTTTACACTACCCAGCTTTTTGCCTCCTTTATTTGCATGACTCTTAAGCACATATGCTCACAGGAGATGTAATGCAATGCTAGGCAGGAGGGCTCTAGCAGGGAACACATCTCATTTTTAGGTTGTGGTTGCAGACTGATCATCATAACTACAACACAGTGAGGCACTGTGGTATGAGGACAGCAGCTGGACTAGAAAGCATAGCTCAGACTTGGAATGATGTTTTTAACTTTAAACTGCAGACACATTTACACAGAGGTGGAATAGAGGGACACACAAGTTTAACAAAAATTCTAAGTAGCACAATCTTAATGAATCATGATATCTGGACAGCAGCATTAGGAAAGTTAACTGGGCAGACAAATTAAGATGTTTGTCCTACAATCCCTTATAATTTATTTTCAAAAGAAAGTCTTAACCTCAAGTACTACACTGAATGGTACAGAAGAATTTGTCTTGCCTCACTCTCTGGACACCCATCTCCCTCTTGCATTTTTCTTAGAGTTCTTGCTTAGAGCTCTGCAAGTGCAGATGGCAATTTTCAATTAGGCATATGCTTCAGGGGAAATAAGGAATTTACCAAGGTCACTTAAGGGCAATGAAATCACACATGCCATATAAAATGCTTACACTACAAAATGATAACATAATGGAATGGTAAAGCCTTTAGCAAAACCCTAAAGGGAGCATGCAAGTAGTACAGCATGTTCTTTTATTATTTCAAGCTCTCCAGTTACATCTTGAAAGGCCAGGCTTTTTTAATTTTTATTGAATAAATGAAAAGATACCAGGAAAAAAAGCATGATGTGCCTAACTGCCTCTTGTAAAAGTGGAATAACACTTAGCTTCAAATTATATGCGAATCACAAAAGGAAAGTAACTATGAGGTGATGGTTGTACATCAACCAAACATACAAAAACCCCCAAACCACCCAACTTTGTTTGTAGGATGAGTTACTCAATGTGAATAACATTCAATGAGTTCTTTCATTTCTTAGTAATAATTATACTATATGCTAAATACATCAAGCACTCTGATTAAAAGTGAGAAATGAGCAGTAGTTGTCATGAATTAAACCCATTAGTAATGCAATAGTGAGGCAAAAGGTCATGTTTGTTCAAATAATCAAAGCTTCTGTCACATCTTTGGTGCCTCTCATCTCTGGCACAGGAACAAAAATTCCAACTCAATCATCCATTAAAGTTCAGACTGTCAAATTCAAACATTTCTGTTTCACTTCAGTCTTGCCTCAGTGATACTACTAAAGCTGGTCCTGTAGGTGTATGCAGAGACTTGCTGTGCTTAGTGCCTTTGTCTAGGTTCAGCACACGATTTCCAAAATAGACTAAACGCCGCCATGCTACAAATTCACACTGAACACAACTGTGTCATTAAAACTGATAGTCAAGTATCCTTGAATGAAGGAAAAATTAATCTTTAAACAGGGTCTGACTGTTAGCTCTTTGTTCTTTAATCAGTGAATGAAACATGTCACCTATTAACATGGATTGGAGATCAGTGTCTAGGATAGGAAGCCAGTTAGAAGGAGCTCAGGCAGAAGGATCATAGTATGGCTCAGCCATAGCTACTGAATTTTCTTGCTATTTGAGATAATACAGAAGGTATTACATTGCTTCATCTATTTTGCAGTTTCACTGTAACAAGGATAACATTTCCCTGGCATGTGTCTCCCAGTCACATATCCTGCTCTGAAAAGAATCTGCTTTTCTGCGCATCCAAGCCAACATAAACTCATGCAACACCACAGACAGCACCATGCAGAGGCAAAAAAAATAAAATAGAGGAGACTCTGGTTCTCAGCAGGTCCCACTGTGATGCTACAGGTTCTGCACTCACACCGCTGCACACGCTGTGTGGGTGGCAGAGGAGGGCGCAAGCACATATTGTGGCTGAAAGGAATGAGAGACTACCCGGCTGCTTGCCTCCCTGGAAGAGTCACAACCACAAAGCTCCCCGGGGGCAGGCTGCAGCCAGGATCAGACCTACACTAGCATGACCACAGATGGCTGCTTGGTTCCTGGGGCACGGTAAGCACATGTCAACCCAGGACGTACTGGGTGGGCATTTAACCAGGTGTCTACATAGATTTGCGCTAGGATATCAAAAGGCCATCAATGACTGCAACATAGCTAGGCAAAACCGATGGGGGAAAATCCAATTTACTGGAGAAACCTGAGAAAAGTTGAGTTAAGAGATGTTTCCCTGGAGTTTTCTCTTGGCCTTTAAATTCGCACTGTGATCGGTAAAAAACCCTGCTAAAAGTGTTTCCTCTGTGATCTCATTTGACTCTCAAGTAATAAAGGTTATCTGCAAAGCCACCAGGATGAGAAATGAGAGAAGTGAAACCCGCAGTTGTGGCCCACCAGCCCTTCTTTCTTTGCCGTGCTGACCTCTACCAAGAGCAAAGGTGTTTCTCTTCTCAGCTTTCATAGAACCAGAACGGTTTGGGTTGCAAGGAACATTTAAAATAGGCTTGTTCCAATCTGCTTTCATGACAATGAACCCATTAGCTTCAGCACTGAAGCAGCATTTAGGAACTCGATGTCTACGTCTCAATGTTGATGCTACCGTACAATTCTCTGCTGAAACTACAGACTATTCTGTGTCATTTCATTAATTCTCTACTAAGAAATGAGAAAGGTTTAGGAAAGTCTTGCAAATAAATGAATGAGAATTTGTATCAGCACAGGTGAATTCAGCATAAAGAACTGACAGTACTAGAAGGAATACCTTTAACCAGGCAATACCATATTATTAACTTCAGGTAGACGTTAATTTGTAACAATTAGAAATACTCAGAAGGAAGAGGCTTTAAAAACAATAATAATCTTCCCTGTAATCTTCTAACCTATCAGATATAGGAATGTCTTTTACCTCCTCACTTTGATTCCTAAGAAAACTCTAGCTACATATCCCATAACTGCTACATTCATAGCATAAAAATAGGTGGGGGAAAAAAAGTCTATCAGCTGTTAAGAACAGAATAGCAAGACCACTTTGAAAATTAACTCCACCTGTTTCTGACTAGTTTTCTGCACTTTTTCTTTCCTTGGAAAATACTCAGACAGATAGCTGAGTTTTCCATTGTTATCTTTGATACCATAACAGCATTAAACTTGAACGAACTTACACAATTAACACGCTGCTACTCCACGGTAACAGACCTGAAGGACTGCACAGCAGCGTTCTACTAACAAACAATAAACTGTTCAAAATCAACGTTCGGGTTTATTTTTCATTGTATCCTGACCAAAATCTTCGAGAAGTAATCTCTCCCTGTAAAGATTTTACCAAGAGTCTGTTGTAAGGGTTATCAAAATACAAAACCACTTCCTAGCAAACACATATCCCTGTTTTCAGCTGGAGTAATCCCTGTCGTAGGTGAACAAGTTTCGCTTACATTTCCTAGAAGAGTACCTGCAGCTTTTTAGCTCGCTGGAAAATGTTTTTCTTAGTGTAGGAACTCCTCGTTTTCTAGCAAACACATTCCAGCTATGCTGACTAGCTGCATCCATACGCATCCAAATCGAGTACCCTGGAAATCCTGGGAATGCTTACAGGGGTGTACCTTTCACAAACTATGCATCTTAAGTTGAAAAACACAAAGTAGTAAAAGACTACCTTCCCCAGAAGTCCTAAGATCACAACACCGCGACTAGCAAAGCTTCAGCCAACTAACCAAAGCATCTCCGCCTTATTTCCAGTGTCAGCTCACATCTGTGTTCCATCTGAGATAAGAAAGTTTGAGACTCTCTCCGGTAAAAGGAAGGTGCACGCATCTGAATTAAAAGCACAGGAAATGTCAGAGAAGTTGCTGTTTACACGGATGCCGCCGTACACAACAAGTACACTTTTGCTTTACAGCCTTTATAAACCACGCAAGCCATTTTAGGAGGGTTGTAGAGCAGACCTCGCTCCCAGCCTTTCTGCACTCTAACACCGCCACCTTCCAACTGCTCGGATCCGCCCCACGTACCTGCTTCTCCATTTTCCCCTCTGAGAGTTTTTGCTCCTTTTAGCTGAAGCTGAAGAAGCGGCACAGGCGAACTCGCGGGCGAGCACCGCCGGTCCCGCAGCAGCAGCAGCAGCAGCAGCCTCAGCCGGGCTCTGTTCCACCCTGCTCTCACTCACTCACTCCCCGCCCTCCCGGGTGTGGGCTTGCTCCTCGCCCCTCTCGCCGGCAGCCCTGCCGAGCTCGTTTAAGCCTAACAGGTTTCCTTATATAGGTAAACACGGAATTGCATTCCTGGTGAAAGAGGCTAACTGTCAGTAAGCTTAACTTAGTTAACTCCACAGATACCAGATGAGTCTGAGCGCCTGAAGTTGGCTAGTGCAGTGCAGTGCAGTGTCTTCAGAGAGGAGAAAACTCTGCAGCAGTTCAGCACCTATGAAACTATTCCGTTACCTAAAGCTATAAAAATACTGATAATTACGTTAGCATTATATTAAATGCTTGGCATTTTTAAGGAACAGTCTCCGTAGTCTAAGCTTTATTCCAAGAGGAGTGTGCAAGATGACAAAGGTCCTTGCACAAACAGCCTGATGGCATTAAAATAATTCCAACCCTGTCAGGACTTTCATGTAAAGACATCAAGTGCTAACTGAAAAGGTTATGAAATGAGGACTGCAATACTGACAGCAACAGAAAGAATCGCTGTAAGAGAAGCTGGGCTTAGCCTTTTCCAGGTCCTTTTCTACACAATGTAATTGCCAAGCCTGTGGTGATGGATCTGTCTTTGTCAGAGCTATGATTACAATTTACTAACAGACACGCCCCTATCTGAAGAGAGAAACAGGGAGATAGAGGCAGCACCTAGAGCAAGCAGATACTGCACTGTGCAGAGCACAGACTTTTTAAAAGCCTCTTTCTTATCCACTACTCACTAAACCCCTGCTGTAAACACAACTTATGTGTCTTGAAGAAATTCAGGAGGTAATTAATTAATTGAATGGAAAATTAATACGTTTCCCTTCATTCAGACAAGATTCACCTGTTAATCATGGCCCTTCTAAAAGCTAAGCCGCTGTCACAGAATCATAGAATCAACCAGGTTGGAAGAGACCTCCAAGATCATCCAGTCCAACCTAGCACCCAGCCCTAGCCAGTCAACTAGACCATGGCACTAAGTGCCTCATCCAGTCCTTTCTTGAAGACCTCCAGGGACGATGCCTCCACCACCTCCCTGGGCAGCCCATTCCAATGGGAAATCACTCTCTCTGTGAAGAACTTCTTCAGGGGGGAACAGGCACCAATAAGCATGAGAAAAGGAAAAAAAGAAGGAATAAAATAAATAATAGAGGAATCATTTTTTTGTTTTTAATAGTGAAAAGCAGAAAGTTAGAAGATCTGATCAAATTATAAGGTTGATGTTTAAGGGAAAAGTACACTGCAGTCTGAAACAATTTTTTTGTTCATTATTGCAGATGTGTTGTCTGTAACTCAAAACAGACAAGAGACACAAACTTGGTTTCCTGGTGACCTAAGGAAATTGTAAGAGAGCACCACCCAAAAGCTGAGAGTTGTCATTACCCAGTGGACTACAGTTTTTCTTTTCCCTGTGTAATACACGACTTAAAGATCATCAAATAATTTACTCTGCAGAGAAGCTATTTCTAATGACCATCCCTAATGGTCTCAATACTTCTTTAGTTATATATTTTCTCTTTCCCTGAGGCATAAACATTCAACCTCATGATACTGCAGCAGCTTGGCTTAGAAGTTGGGGAGAATGAAAAACAATACCAATAAAAGTTGTAAGACACTCAATAAATATATCTAAAATAGTTTTTCTGTACAATATATAGGGAATCAGGAATATGTGGCCAGGGGCTTAGTATAATGGCCTTCATGGGACTCTTTAAGGACATATAACTCACTTGTGGCTTTACTACCTAAGAAGAGCATGTTGTTTTTTCCAAGTTCATGCTGCTGTGACAAAGCATTCACACTGGGGTATGCAGCCGTGTATTCCCTTACCACTAGTGAGCTTGTGACCAGTTCCTGACTGAGTCATTTTTTTTCACCTGAATAAAGCCTAAAGCCAATTAAAATCCATCAGAGTTCCAAAACTGCAACAACAAAGGAAGTTAAAAAGGCTAAAATACAAGTCAACTTTATATGCTTAAACTAGCACTATTTTTTCTGATGGTCAACCCAGAGCCCACCATAAATATTACATGCATTTACCCAAACCCCACATCCTCAAGTAAAGATTTTTCTACCACTTCCTTAATCTCTTATTTCCCTGACTTTCAAGACAAGAACTCAACTAGCTGTCATGTGCTACACCTGTTATGCCCCTTTTACCTCCATAATGATGACTGGATGAGGCACTTGGTGCCATGGTCTAGTTGACTGGATAGGGATGGGTGATAGGTCAGACTGGGTGATCTTGGAGGTCTCTTCCAACCTGGTTGATTTAATGATTCTAAACACCACATTGTGAATTGGTCATGGGACTTAGGGTCATATAACCAGACAAGAAGTCTCATGCTTCAGTTCCTGATCTTCTATCTGCAAATTCATGAGATTGCTGGTACAATCATGAAAAGTTTTCCCAAGTCCATTATGTATGAAATAGAGAAGCCCTTTACTTAAAAAAAAGATCTTGTAGTAAAATAGGTTTTTTTTTCCTCAAACATAAACCAGAATGAAATTTATCGATACTTCTACTGCATGCCTCTGCTAAATTATGAACAGTAATAGACATCATAGTCAAACTGGATTTATTTCCATGAAGTTATTTGATTTGTTCAAAAAATCTGGTATAATCCTGAGCCAATCCATTTGATTCTTGAAGCTGAAAGTAACAATCCTATTACCTCCATTTACTTTGCTGGCACGCATGCGTTATCTGCAAGTGATACCAAGGTAACTTTAATTACTCCCTAACCATTCTCTGCTTTTCTCTAGCAGCTTTGAGTCTGCATTCAGAGTTGAAGTATATAGGGAAAACTCTGAGCAGACATCTAAAATACAACTTTCTAAATTATAGCAATTAAAAGATTCACTAAAAGGAACACAATTTATGACAACATGCCATTTTCTCTGTTACAGTTCCCTGAGTTGTTTCCAGCAAAAGCTCACCATTAAACAGACACTTTCATTCAGTAAGTCATGAGCTTGTTGCCTCTGCACAACTCATACAAATGGTTTATTGAGGTTAATTTAGTTCCTGTTGTTTAGACACTATCTATTTATAAGCCAGATGACCTTTGTACAGCAGAAATGAGGACTCCAGTCTCAGGAAAAACCTCAGTGATTGATCAGTGTACTACTGTGTTTCTTTTTACTTCCAGTTCAGTGTTCTACTAGCCATATTTTCTTCATCTCAGAAGACAGTTTATAAGAAATATGTACTCTTATTAAAAGACTGATGGATTTTCCTTCTCCCATTTCTGCCCATTTTTAAAATATACAGTCCTGTCAGTGTTTATGTTGCTGCAGAGAAATGGAAACCTAGTGTAAATTTCCATAGTGAATTTTGACTGAATGGAATCGATAAGCACAGCACACCGAGAAATACATTTCCTATGTATACACTTCCAATAACATATATATATTTTATATATATAAAAACAAATAATGCTAGCCTCTAATCCTGACACAAGTGTCTAAATACGTGCCTTGAAATTTTCTCTGCTTTTAAAACTCAGAGTGGAACACAGCAGAGTCAGTCTTAATGCGTTCTTACTAATAGCAAGGTTTTCTTCTGAAGTTCTTTGTAGGCTGAAAATGTCCACACTTGAGTGGCTAAATAAATTGGCTAAATTTAGACAGGTAAATTTAAAGCAACAGAGACCTCTCAAGTTTCCTTGCACAACACTGTTGCCCCACAGTTTCCAGAATTAAGCTGTTAATGAATTCTTGAAGTTCTAACTCCTCCTATGCAATGGTAACACTTCCTTTCACTTTGATATGGACAAGATTTCATAGCCCATCTTGGTATCTGCATCTTTACATCTTCAGTTTCCCTCAGAGATGTGCATCACCAAGCATACCACAATGCATGCTCTGTTCCTGTGGGGTACAACACGATCATTCATTCAATAGTTCATTGTTTGTCCCAGCCACATTACCCAGTCATCAAATCAATTAATGTGCTGGGCTAGAATGGCAGCAGTGAATACCTTACAAATAAGGTAGATTCAGTTCTAACAGCCTTTGTTAAATGCATATGTCTCCTCAAAGTTATGCAATGGCATATTGCATCTCTCTTTCCATGCCAGAAGCCCTGTTTACTTTAAAAACTAAAAGCCTGAATTCATTACTATTTCCAACTTCACCAGTGCTATCTCTGCACTGCCATTAAAATTATTTCTATACTTAGGATGCTTAATTTGTGTTGTCAGATATTGTTGCAGTTCTGAACGGTTGAGCATTCACTCAACCTTTGGGTTGAACACCTGAAAAAGCTACGAACAAAATGCTCTGATGTAGAATACAACTTTCTCTGAGCTAGCCAACATCTGGAGAAATGCAGCTGACTAGGTCTGGCTCAGATGGAGTTAACTTCCTTCTTAGAAGCCAGCATGGTGCTGTATTTAGTCTTAGTGGCTAAAGCTGTGTTGATAACACACTGGCTATTCCTGAGCAGCGCTTGCACCACCACAATATGCAAGCTAACTCCAGCAAGTAGGTTGAAACTGGGCAAGTAACTGGCAGGGGACCTTGCCAGGATAGATGACCCAAACCTGCCAAAGGGCTATTTCATAGTACATAATATCACTCTCTGCAACAAAAGTAGAGATAGAGTAAGAAGAAGGGGGTTAGCTTCCAAGGTTCACATTGTTTGGAGGCTGTTTGGGCATTGGTACTGTAATAATTTGTAGTGCTCCCCCCACCCTCACCTATCAAAATGGCTTTATCTTGACCCATAAATTTTACCATTTTTGTTCTTCCTCTTTTCTTCTCTCACTGGAGGGGGTGTGATAAAGTGAGTAAGTACCTGTCTGGGTACTTAGCTGCTGGCTGGGATCAACCCACCATAAGAAAATACAGCAGGTCTGAAATGCTGGAAGTAATCTTGTCATTCCTGACATACGATTTAACTGTCCAGTCCAGAAACTCACAGTGGAGCAGCAGTTTCAGAAAATACTCTTTACTACTCATCACCTCTCAGCTTTTGCCTTCCAGAAGATACTTCAGAATGGCCTGTTTAAATGCTTCCATCTCATTTCATGAAAAAGTCCAAAACTGTCATGCTCCGTTACCTTCTGTGGTGGCACAATGATGTCATTTGGCTTCCCCTTGAAATGCACTAGAAGGACCTAAATAGCAGTTACGTATCTGAGAAGCAGCTGAAGTTGATGCCTCTTAGTTACCTGTGTATACACAAGCACAAGCAGGCAAATCCACATCTCCATACTTCCAGGCACACTTGCAACAAACTTGGGACTGAGAGCTCTGTAGACACAGCATGTGGTTTATATTCTCAGCTCAAAGAAAGCACGGGGGTTTGGCATGCTATTGTTTTCTTCCAATAAATGCAAAGTAAGAATTCATGTAAGGATCTACATTCATTCCACATTCAGGCTGTGAATGGAAATATTCAATATGAAGAAACTAAAAGGTTAAGGTATTCAGAAGCAGTAACTCACAACTGAATGTACCATAGACAGCTGAGCACGTACCTTATCTGGGGAGCGCTAGCTGTACGGATCAGTTAACTTTATGATACAACCTTTACTTTTTATTAGTTCCTGACCTGGTGTTCAATTTTACAACCTTAATGCAAGTTACTTTGTTAATAAAGCATTACTTATAAAATTTGACCATATTACTTAACCTTTACACAGGAACAAAGATGTCAAAATAAGTTAAAGGCTAATGTCTAAGGGCATTATTTTTACCCTTGGGAAATGAATCGAGCTTTCTTCCTCAGCAGTGTTTCAAAATGCATCATTAAAAGCTATGTAATACAAAAAGTTACTATCTTTACTCTTGCACCACATGTTCGTCAGGTTTCAGTAACATGCTTACACTAAACAAGACCTTTATGTCTTCATTAAATGCATGTGAAACTCAAGGTCATGTTATTAGGTGAAGCAATTAGTATGAGATCCAGCAAAAATACCCCAAAAAGCTGTTTGCTCCTGAAGAGTTTAAATGCTTTGTCTGGAAAAGTTAATGAAGTAGTTGTAATGTTATCAATGAAGATTAAAGATGTATTAAAGTGGCATTCAGAAAATAAACCAGACAATTAGGTTTTTGAGAACTGTGGAAATTGGTTAGGGCCCAGGGGAAAACTGCTCAGAATATCTCTACTAAGAAGGACATTTGGGAAACAATTTTTAACACCACTGGACTCCAGACAGCAGAAACCATCCTCATGTCAGGATCAACACTGAGGATTGTAAGTGCTGTGATGCTTAATGCTGACCAGCTGTGCTGGAAGCTTTAAAGTTCTTTCAAGATGTCTTTTAACTGAGCACCTTCCATATTAACCATAACACATTAACGTTGGGGATGTTAGATATGTTCCCTAGCATTTGAATAGACGTGACTGTCACATTAGTTAAAGCAGTAACATGATTTGAGCTAGACAACAGAGGATGATGTAAATGAAAACATTATTGGTAGTCCAGTTTGTATATTGCATCCTATGTAACACTGCAGATGGAAGAAAGCTGCTTGAACTGAAAATCCTATAGGAGTCCAGAGACATGGTCCAGAGCTCACGTGGGTAGGAAAGCCAGGGCAGGATTACACACTCCCTTGATTGCCATTAGGGCAGCATAAAACTTAAGGCATGTTTGCACACTTTCCCTAGTGCTTCCAGGGGACTCACAGCTTGGCAACTGCATTTCTTCCCAATGATTTCACTGTATCTGACTGTAAAGGTGGCAAGGTACAAAAAATTAGAGCCCAGTCACAGTAAACTCTTCTGTAATGGCTAGCAGAGAAACACTGCAGTTTCTTAGACCCTAGATAAGTGGCTTGCCTAGGAGAGATACACTTCTAACTGACCAAAGAGGGGTGACTACATACCTGAGTTAGACAATACATTTATGTTCCTTGAGAGATATAATAATATAACAATGGAAATGGATAGTAAGGAGACTATTTTAACTACAACAACATTATTTGTTGGTAGAACGTATGGACTGATGTGATCCTTAGCTTTACGTAGTTCCTATTCAGGCAGAAACACTCTGAGCCTCGCTGTGCACATAAAAACACTAAACCAGGTGAAAACAGAAAAGGCCAAGCAAACGTTCTGGGAGTTCTGAGTATTTAAGAAAAATGGGGGAGTTTTTCTTTACATGTTCCTGTTCTGTGAAAAAGCTGAAGGAATGGTCAGCAGCAGCTTCTGCCATAGAGTTCACAGATCAGAGAGGGGAAATAAATCACTCTACAGTACATAAGGAGGAATGAGTCCATATTGCAAAACTATTGCTAAACCTTTTTTTTTTTAATAAAAAGCTATCTTAGTCACTACTTAAAGTACTCCATGAATTATTTTTGTTCCAAAATTTATGAGGAAAAAAAAAAGCCCTAGTTAGAATGCATTTTCAGACTTTGTGTCTACACAAGTGAAAACTGGAAATGGAACTGGTATATAAAGAACACATATTCAGAGTACTGTACTTAAGAGTAGAGAGGTAATAGAACACATATTCACATGACAGCTAAAGCCTCACTTAGGATATCCTTTGACCTTCACACTATGAAGGATGAGAAAGCAGCAAAGGAAGAACATTAAGAAAGCTGCAAGATATAAAGAACATGACAGAAAAGACATCTAGTTTAAACAAAACATGGAACTTTTAAGGAGTTTTGGACAAAAAACAAGACAGAAGAGAGACCTGATAGTAGTTGATCATGGAGAATAGTCACCTAAAACATAATTAAACATTTAAATTAGATGTGAGGATAAGCCTCCAAATAAGTTATTCATCAATGGAGCAGTCTGCCAAGAGAAACCCCTGAGATGTCAGGAGAGGAAATACTTAAAGGGAGATTAGATAATATACTCAAAATAGCACAGCAGATAAACCTGTAAAGTATGTAAAAGGCTGGAGCTTGTAACTTCTTTCAGCCAATACTTCTTAGTCTTTGTTTAGGACTTCACCTATGAAAATACCCTTATAGTATTTGGCTCGTGATAACAGAAAGAATCCAGTCCTGCAAAGTCTCAGTCATTTTAAGATTCCTTAAGTATGCAAATAGCTTCTCTGAATTTAGTTTATTCTAAATTACCTTATACCACACAAAGTGACCAGAAGTGTTCAAATGCTTCCCCTCCTTAACTGTCTGAAAGTTATTCGAATGATATCTGAAGGATTCTAAGTGAAGATCAGCAAAAAGGAGATAACACAGGCAAACTTCCACCTAATCTGGAGGAAATATATCTTCTCCATTCTTCCACTGTCCTCTCTTACCCAAGGCTTGCTGGCAAGTGGCATTGGAACCTCCTGAAACTAGAGCCTTCTTCCCAAGGATTTTGCTGCGTTGACCCAGAAACACTCTCCCAGTGTAGCTTTTAAATATGATTAAAATTTAGCTTCAGGAGATCCATGGGAAAGAAAGAGACATTATCATGACAGCCCACTCCACTACTATTCTGCTCTCTTTTCTTCCAAAGTACTGCTCTTGTGGCCCTCCCATATGGGATCTGCACAGTGAGTCTCAAACCCAAGGCAAAGGAAAACCATTGTCCCACCAGGCCCTTTGCTCTCCCAAGTAGCATTTAAGACCTAGTATAATATTCTGAGATAGGGAAGAATTAAGTTGCCTCCACTTCACAGAATCACAGAACAGTAGGGGATGGAAATGACCTCTGAAGACCATGGAGTCCAACCCACTCTACCAGAGCAGGATGACCTAAAGCAGATCACACAGGAGTGTGCCCAAGTGGGCTCTGAAAGTCTCCAGAGATAGAGATGCCACCACCTCTCTAGGCAGCCCACTCCAGTGCCATGCCACTCCCAAAGTAATGACGTTCAGTCTCATGTTTAATTGAATTTCTTAGGTTCAGTTTTATGCCCCTTACCTCTTCTCCTGACACTGAGGACCACTGAGAAGAGTCTGGCCCCATCTTCCTGACATCCACTCCTTAGATATTTGCAAGCATCAACAAGATCTGGCCCCCTGCCCCAACCTCCCCTTCTCTAAGCTTAACAGACCCAGCTCTCTCTGCCTTTCCTCACGAAAGGTGTTGCAGTCCAATAATCATCTTAGTGGCCCTGCACTGGACTCTCTCCAGTACTTTGTCCTCCTTGAGCTGGGCTGCTCAGAACTAGACACAACACTCCAGGTGAGGCTTCACCAGTGCAGAATAGATGGGGAGAACCTCTCTCAACCTATTGGCCACACTCCTTTTAAGACACTCCAGGATGCCATGTACTTTCTTGGCCACAAGGGCACACTCCTGGCTCGTAGTCATCCTGTTGTCTACCAGGACTCCCAGATCCTTTTCCTCAGAGCTGCTCTCCAACAGGTCAGCACCCAACCTGTATTGATACACGTGGTTGTTCTCCCCCAGATGCAGTACTTTCCCCTTGCCCATATTGAATTTCACTGTATTTCTTCCCTACCCAGCTCTCCAGCCTGTCTAGGTCATGCCGGATGGCAGCACAGACTTTGATGTGTCAGTCACTCCACCCAGTTTTACATCATCAGCAGACTTGCTGAGAGAACATTCTACCCCTTTGTCTAGATCATTGATGAATATGTTGAATAGGGCTGGACCCAGTATTGACCCCTGGGGGACACCACTAGCCACAGGCCTACAAATAGGCTGCCCCACTGACTATGACTCTCCCTGTCCTTCAGCCAGCTCCCAATCCATCTGCGCTGCCCAATCATCCAATCTGTACTTGTTAAGTTGGGCTATGAGAAGGCTATAGGAGACAGTGTCAAAAGCTTTGCTGAAGTCAAGGTAGACCACATTCACTGCCCTGTCCTCATCTCTCTGTTTAGTTCTTCTGAGCTAATCACCGTAGGCTGGTGCTGTATTCAACGGGGACAAATCAGCACTTTGAGGGCTCAACTTAGTTGAGCTATTTTAGGCATCTGCTTTAGGAAGTATGCCCTGTAAGTGGCTACTATTCCATTGGGACTGTAAAGTGAATATTGATCTCTGGCTCAGACACTGTCAGTTGATTCCCACCTTCAGATTCTTTTTTTCCCCCCCATGAAGTTTGACATCATCTTAGCAACTACTCCAAGTAGCTCACTAAACACAGAACCAAATCATCAAATAACTTGTTAGAAGTGATCTCCCCTGCCAGGACCCCTAGATCCTGGTCATGCTATTGTGGGCAATGAAGGAAGTCTGGCTATTTGGTTATTTTGGTTCAGTATGTTCACATTTGTAAACATTTGGTGGATAGAGGCTGGCTGATTATCTTAATTAAATTTACAGGACTCATATGATACTTCTAAGTAATATGAGAAGCAAAAATCAAAATATGTTTTCTCTTTTCTATTTTCCTTTTTCTTCATTTCCCTTTTCCCTTTCCTTTTTTTTCCTCCAAGTATCTCCTGAGAAATAAAAAACCCAACAGGTCTATGACTCCTATTCATCTCCATGCTTTGATTAATTCTAAAAAGAATTAGAATTGTTTGAACAATGAAAAAAAAAAGTTCTCAGTTCAAAAGTCTGCAGAATATTACACAAGCGTGTTGGCATAATCACAGTGGCAGAAATAAATGCTCAATTAATGGCAGACACAGAAAAAGAAGTCTAATTAAATCTATCTATTAAGAAAACTCTTTGCTTGTCAGTTGATCTATAAGTGGGAGAATGCAGTCACTGTCCTTGGGGTTTCATTATTCTGCAAACAGCATCTACTTTTATTTCTTCTCTTTTTCCTCTCTTGCTTAAATGCCTCTCATTACTCTCTCTCTCTCAGTAATATTCAGGGTGTAACTGAAGGAAGAAGTGGAGAAAATTCTTCAGCCTCTTATAGAAAGTGCTGCAGCACATATTTTCATGAATTTGAAAGTATTACCTGCTGTCTCAAAAAACTGAAGAGAGTAACATTTTCTTCTCAACAAGGGAGTTTAGAGTTCAAAGCAGTATTAAAATGACAGCTTTTACAGAAAAAAAATATTACTCTGGTGTTGCAGTTTAAGAGCAAATAGTCTGTTTTGGTTCTAAATTATAAACAGAGTGAGGAACTTTCTGGACATTCTTTTGCGTATAGATTGAATGAGCAGGGCATTAGTTCTAAAAAGAAAAGAATGATAAAGTCTGTATTATTCATTGGTTTGCTAAGAGGGATCAAATGGCAATGTATTAACAATTTCTCACACTTTGTTCCCTTTGCCTTCTGCATTCCACCTCCTCCACTGCTCTTCTGTGCACGTCCAAATACTAATCTTGACTGAATCATAAAATCAACCAGGTTGGAAGAGATCTCCAAGATCATCCAGGCCAACCTAGCACCCAGCCTTATCCAATCAACTAGACCATGGCACTAAGTGCCTCAGCCAGGCTTTGCTTGAACACCTCCAGGGACGGTGCCTCCACCACCTCCCTGAGCAGCCCATTCCAATGGCAAACCACTCTCTCTGTCAACAACTTCCTCCTAATATGAGGCCTATATCTCCCCTGGCACAACTTGAGACTGTGTCCCCTTGTTCTGTTGCTGGTTGCCTGGGAGAAGAGACCAACCCCCCCTGGCTACAGTCTCCCTTCAGGTAGTTGTAGACAGCGATGACGTAGGTAAGCTGTGGAGTCTCCTCTTCTCCAGGCTATACAGCCCCAGCTCCCTCAGCCTCTCATCATAGGCTTTGTGTTCCAGGTCCCTAACCAGCCTAATCTCCCTTCTCTGGACATGTTCCAGCAGATGGTGCCAAAGGCTTTGCTGAAGTCCAGGTAGACTACATCCACAGCCTGACCAGATAACGCATGAGATCTTGCTGGTTTTCTGTCTGCGGGGAGAGAAGAAGGTGGCATTGGCCCCTTCTGGCCTGTATTTGTCTGGGGTGGGGGGGAGTATTGGATTTCTGTACTATTTATAAATAGTATATAATTGTAAATACGTGCAAATGTATTTTGTACATATGCTTGTAAATTTACCTTACTGTAAAATACGGCTTTATCTTGCTGTCTACAACTACCTGAAGGGTGGTTGTGGCCAGGGGGAGGTTGCTCTCTTCTCTCAGGTGGCCAGCACCAGAACAAGAGGACACAGCCTCAAGCTGTGCTAGGGGAAATTTAGGCTTGAGGTGAGGAGAAAGTTCTTCACTGAGAGAGTCATTGGACACTGGAATGGGCTGCCCGGGGAGGTGGTGGAGTCTCCGTCCCTGGAGCTGTTCAAGGCAGGATTGGACGTGGCACTTGGTGCCATGGTCTGGCCTTGAGCTCTGTGGTAAAGGGTTGGACTTGATGATCTGTGAGGTCTCTTCCAACCTTGGTGATACTGTGATACTTCCAAGCCTTCTGAGCTGGTCTGGTAAATTTTATCTGGGAGGTGATCTCAAACCTTCCATGCCTGGGTATTCATAGGTTGGGGAAAACAGAATTTTTCAGAAGTTTCTGTATTTTACAACCTGAGGTGCCAGCATAACCTAAAATGATTGGAAATCTGTGTGAGCAAGGCCAAGAAGTGGAGGAAGCTTTTATTCCCTGCAAAAAAAAGAGCCCTATTTCTTTCAGATTTCCATGGCAAAATAGAAGCTTTCTTCATTCTTTGGCATCAAAATTGATTTTTTAAAAAGCCAACAGGAAATTTTATTACTTGAAACACATATTCCAGAATGAAGCATCAGAATTTACATGAAAAAGTTTACATGTTGATTTAATTTTGCATAAAATAATTAATTCTGCTCCTGAAGTACTTAATTTTATACACCACAAGGTGACAATTACTAAAACTTGACCTTCTCTAATACTAAGAGGCATGCAAATAAAAGAAGCTGTGCTTCCAAGGCTTGTCTCCTCCCTTTCAGAAGGCAGGTGGCTGAAGGTGACTTACATTTTAAACGAGTATGGAAAAAAAATTGCTTTCATTCTTTATTTATACTGTGCTAAAAGCCTCAGATAGCAAGGACAGCAATAGAGGATGCGATGACTTCATTATCTGTCACAGGCTTAGTAGAAGCATGCTAGATCAGTACCTGTGCAGGTAAATTTGCATATGAAACCCTCCCATTTGGGGTCATTGAGTAATGACAAAGTGATGTGCTGTCCTAGTGAATCAACAGCCCAAGTGCAGTGTCTCATGATACTGTGATATTTGAAACGGAGATTTCAGAGCAGATAGGGAGCTAAAGCTTTAGATATTTGTGTTTATTGAGCACTACTACTTATAATTATTTCATAAGGTCTGCAATATTGAAAGTTATCTCAAGTGTCATTCCAGTTTAGATGAATCACAGAAACATTCCAGCTGGAAAAGACCCCCAGGATCACTGAGTCTAACCTTTATCCCTACTGTACAAAGTTCACCCTTAAACCATATCCTCAACCACCACATCCAAGCAGCTTTTAAACACATCCAGGCTTGATAATTGAACCATCCCCCTGGGCAGCACATTCCAATGCCTGATCGCTCTTGCTATCAAAAAATGTTTCCTAATGTCCTGTCTAAACCTATCTTGTTACAGCTTGAGGCCATTCCCTCTTGTTCTATCACTATTTACATGAGAAGAGATCAGCAGCAGCCTCTCCAAAATATCCCTTCAAGTACCTGTAAATAGGCATGAGGTCTCCCCTCAGCCTCCTCCTCTTCAAACTAACCACCCCTACCTCCCTCACTCACTCCTCCTAATATTTTCTGGGCCCTTCCCCAGCTTTGTTGCCCCCCTCTGCACTCACTCCAGCACCTCCACATCCTTCTTGTGATGAAGTGCCTAAAACTGAACACAATACTTGAGGTATGGTCTCACCAGAGCCAAGTACAAGGGGACAGTCACCTTCCTACTCCTGCTGGACACAGCACCTCTAATACAAGCCAGGATACCACTGGCATGACATTTTCCCTACATCTTCAATCATCTCAACCACCTTACACATCTCTGTGTGAGCAACTATTTGTTACAGCTACCTCCAACAAAATTGACATCAGATTTCTCAACAGCAAAAACCAGCAGGGGGTCGTCACCCACATCTGAGAATGTGACCTTGTGTCAGGATTGCTCAAAAAGTAGTGCTTCAGTCTGCATTCAGACCACAGGAAAAGTTTGCCCAGATCTCGCTGTGCTCCAACGTCTGTAACATCTCCCACGTTTCTGAGAAGGAATTCCCAGTGCCCATATCCTCTTCATTCTTTTCTCCTAGTATACTGGTGCAGTTACCAGCTCTGCAAGAGATGTGTGGTGTCTAGCTGACCAAATGCACTGCTTTCTCCTGAGCAACCTTAGAACAACAGCCTTAATGGTTTCAGTAGCTAAATGGCCTTGTCCTACAGCATCAGCTGGAGCTGCTGTTCATCTGTGCAGGTGGGTAGGGATACACATATAGGCTTAAACTGCTTATTTATGTAAGACTGAAAGGCAGATCTTTGCCCTTATCTTTTCAGGTGTTTGCAACTTATATCTGTTTTGCCACCAGCAAACATCAATCACCCATTAGCTCCTGGCTGGGGTGACGGTAGCTGGTGGGAACCCAGCTGTTTGCTGACAGTTTAGTGAAGTACCCAAGATGTGACATTATTGACATTCACTTCACTGCTGCAGGATTCATACACCACACATTATGGCTTCCCATGCAGCCTGAAAGAGACCACCTCTACAAATGAAAAAAATGGAGAGGGAACACCTTCTTACTGTCTATAGCATATAGAATCATAGAACCATAGAATCAATCAGGTTGGAAGAGACCTCCAAGATCATCCAGCCCAACCTAGCACCCAGCCCTAGCCAGTCAACCAGACCATGGCACTAAGTGCCTCATCCAGGCTTTGCTTGAACACCTCCAGGGACGATGCCTCCACCACCTCCCCGGGCAGCCCATTCCAATGGGAAATCACTCTCTCTGTGAAGAACTTCTTCCTAACATCCAGCCTATACCTACCCCGGCACAACTTGAGCAAGATCAGTGATGGTGAGCATCTGAACAGGAGTAATAGAGTGTACAATTACTTCTTTTCAAAGTTCTTTGGAATAACCTGGATGCTGCTTCCAAAATTCGTCTTATTCACAGAGGGTTATGTATGTATTAAGTCGTTGTTTGGCTCAATTCATCTTGTCATATTAGCTCCCAAAGAGGAAGCAACATACAGTTAAGCTAAAGGACTATTTAGGCTCAAGGTTTATCTCTGGGCAATGCTTTCCAGAAGGCTGGGAGAAGGCAGAATTTCCTCTGCTCTCAGAGAATGGTGGTGCTAACAGGCAGGAAAAAGAAGAGTGTTATGTACAGTTTTGTAGTTACTTCTGTAATGATGACAGCTAGTGAGATGTACTTCCCTTGTTAAAACCCAGGGGAGACTGTTCAGGTGGTAAACTGTGACCTCTCTATAATCAACCACAGTGCACAATTCCCCAAGGCCCATGTGTTCCTGCAGTAGGTTGTACATGTATTTGCAAACCCTTCTTTCTGGTTTGGTTTTTCTCCCCCCCCTTTCTTGGGCCCCTGAAGATCTGACAGAGCAGTTCATTAGCGTGACAGTAACGTGCTTCAGCATGTATGATACTAAGGTTTTAAAATGTGGCTGACAGTAAGACTAATAAATAGATAAGAAAGCTAATCATGCTCTGTTCCCCTTTGGTTTGGCCAGTGAAGCCTTTGGAGCTGGTTAGAAATTCTTCTCTTCCTTTTTCTTCTTTCTGGTTTCTGTGGTATGAAGTATGCATCCCTTGGGATTCTTCTTCAGAAACATGTCAGCTTGAGGTTTCTTTTTATTTCCAGCAAACAAGAAGATAATTGAAACCCTTCCTAAGTTACAGCTATATTTCCTGTTGAAGAAACTGGCAGATCCAGCAATGCACAGAGGACACTGGAAAAATAAAAGAGCATTTTGCTGGCTTTGCCATGTTACACCCTTCATACTTCTGCCATAGACAACAGCTCCCTGGACCAGACTACAGGTTTGAAAAGGCAGATAGAGAAAGATCCTTGAAAAACAGTCAGGATCAGAAACTCTTCTTACTTTTCTATAGTCAGAGGAAGTGCCAAACCCACCAGCCTGGCTGCTGAGGGGCAAAGCAGGGTGCAGAGCTGATGGCTATTCACCACCTGGTTTCTCTGCCTAAAGCCATTACAGTCGCCTGCCAGTTGCAGCAGTGGGTTTGTTTCTGCCAAGAACACCTGTCCAGAATGAGCAGTGCAGATATCCCCATGGTGGGGAGTGACTGGTTTTCCAGCTGCTGCTCTGAGAAATTCTGGTCTTCTCTCTTCAGTCCCTTTATGGTGGGACATTCATTTAGTCATGTATCTGTAATAAACCTTACCCAATGGACAAGGTGAACATAATGTAAAGCCCATCTGTGAGGCATGACAACTACAGACATCTGATAGGGTTGTAGAGTGTAACCATTTTCTGTCTGACATGATGGGATAGTAAGGGACATTCAGGCTTAGTGCTGGTAGCAACTAGAGCTGTCTAGGGGAATTGGTTTTTTCTTCACTGGAAATGGAAACTTATACTTCCAAGGAACAAAAAAAAATTCACTGAAGATTTCATTGGAAAATTTTACTAGACTCCAGCCAGACTTCTATCAAATGTAAAAGCCAGCCACTGGGTAGGGGACTTGTCAAATCTGAATCCAGGTTATGCACATCTCAGACTCCCCTAAATAAGAATCTCTTGCAAGAAACAGCACAAATTTGCTTCTCCCTGAGGTGTCCAGCACAGAGCAGGGTAACAGAAGCAGTAGCACTGTGCTAGATAGGCCATGGGGACTCTGTAGCTTCCACAGTACAACCTTGCACACAAGCATGCATCTCTTACTTGATCAGACACCTATATTTTGCTGAGAATTTGATGTGAGAACCTCAGGCCCAGCCTTGGGTTTTGTCAGAGCGGAGAAGCCTACAGAATAACTAGTGCTGTGCTGGAGAAAGGGTAAATTATGGAAATTCCAGATTTGAATTCTCTACTAAATACATAACCAGGCTATCCTAACTTAGAGGTGAGATTTCCCAAAGTTTACAGCAGACAGAATATCTTTTGCTGTATCTTGATATGGGGGAAAAAGTGTATTGAAGGGCTGTTGGAAACTGAAAAGGAAGGTCACCAGAGCATGTGTGCTAGTTTGAAGCAGGGTAGAATGTTTTGGTGAGAAAAAGTAGATCATAGGCTGTGAAAGGAAAAAAAAATGGTGATGTCTACTCCCCTCACAGTCTCGCTGAGATGTATGGGAACAAGAAGGGAAAACATTAGATAACACTCTCGCCATTTTTGCTGCAATCTGGCTGGGCTCTGGCTGAGCTGCATCTCCCTAACCTCACCTGCCACTCACCTTTGCTTCTTAACCTCTTGGCTGAACCTCTATTCTTCCTTAGGACTGAGGTAAGGTTGAGAGGGGCAGGGGGAAGGTGTAGGGGTGGTTGAGAGCCCCTCCTGGAGACTCAGGTTTCTGGGAGGGGAGTTGTGTTTCTGTCTTTTCACCTTGTCTATTTCTGTCTATAACTGTATATACTGTAAATATCTGCTTGTATATTGTGCTAGCTGTAAATAAATAGCTTCATTTATATTCCCAGAGCTGGCTGAGTCTAGTCTGGGTGACTTCTAAAGTGGGGGGGGGGGGGCGGGGTGACACCAAACCACCACAGCATGACATTACTTCTGTCTATGCAAAAAACCTGAAGATTTGGTAATGTCTTCATCTTACAGAAATTTGCATAGAAGAAAAACCAAGGGAAAGAATACTATGAAATTACTTGGATTTTTTTTCCATAGGGATAGACTGCAGTCTACTGTGAACTATAAAGAAATGTAGCTTTCACAGTCTTAGACTAAATACTGAGCCTGTGCATGCCTTCTGTTTAAAAAGGCAACTTTGAATGGAAAAGGAAGTTAGAAAGGAAAGATTTCATAATCTAACAACCTCAGACCAGTTAAAAAAACACAGCTACTGCCTTTTGATTACGAATGTAGGACTTGTCTTTCCTAATTGCATGTTCTTTATAGCACAAATTGTGCTATTAAATGCACAGCCTAACATGTAAGGAATGCATGCACACTGAAGGATGTGTGTGCCCAGGTAGCCAAGAGAGCCAATGGCATCCTGGCCTGCATCAGGAGCAGTGTGGCCAGTAGGACAAGGGAGGTTATTCTTCCCCTGTACTCAGCACTGGTCAGGCCACAACTTGAGTGCTGTGTCCAGTTCTGGGCCCCTCAATTCAAGAGAGATATTGAGGTGCTGGAAGGTGTCCAGAGAAGGGCAACAAAGCTGGTCAGGGGCCTGGAAAACAAACCCTATGAGGAGAGGCTGAGGGAGCTGGGGGTGTTTAGCCTGGAGAAGAGGAGGCTCAAGGGTGACCTCATTGCTGTTTACAACTACCTGAAGGGAGGTTGTAGCCAGGTGGGGGTTGGTCTCTTCTGCCAGGCAACCAGCAACAGAACATGGGGACACAGTCTCAAGTTGTGCCGGGGGAAGTCTAGGCTGGGTGTTAGGAGGAAGTTGTTGTCAGAGAGAGTGATTGGCATTGGAATGGGCTGCCCAGGGAGGTGGTGGAGTTACCATCCCTGGAGGTGTTGAAGAAAAGCCTGGATGAGGCACTCAGTGCCATGGTCTAGTTGACTGGCTAGGGCCGGGTGCTAGGTTGGACTGGATGATCTTGGAGATCTCTTCCAACCTGATTGATTCTATGATATAGTGTGTCATCCTACTCTAAAAAGCAGCAGAATTCCCTACCTGCAACAGCACAATCCTGGCCTCCCACCAGTACAGTAGCCTGGGATGCAATATTAGAGCTTAATCAGTTTTATATATGGAAGACTTTATAGTGATTATAATTTATTGCACTTATCTCCATAACATGGTTGGACATTATGGAAAGACTGCAGTTCCAGAACAGTTCACTCTAGACTAAATGTTGGAAAAATCTCTGTAAATAAGCACGAAAAATCCTTGTAAAATGATAAGAGGGGCACAGAAGCAGTACACAAGCAATAGAAAAATCTATCTCAAGACACAGGAGGAGAAACGCAGCATTTCATCATGCAGTATGAGTCATTACAGCACACTATGCATTAGGTATCACAGTATCACCAAGGTTGGAAGAGACCTCACAGATCATCAAGTCCAACCCTTTACCACAGAGCTCAAGGCCAGACCATGGCACCAAGTGCCACGTCCAATCCTGCCTTGAACAGCCCCAGGGACGGCGACTCCACCACCTCCCTGGGCAGCCCATTCCAGTGTCCAATGACTCTCTCAGTGAAGAACTTTCTCCTCACCTCAAGCCTAAATTTCCCCTGGTGTAGCTTGAGGCTGTGTCCTCTTGTTCTGGTGCTGGCCACCTGTAGCCTCCTCCTGGCTACAATCTCCCCTCAGGTAGCATAGTTATAGACCACTATCCTTTAGAAGCCACTGAGAGAAGTTATTTCCACCATCAGAGTGCTGGAGCTCCTTGCCCACTGCCCTGTCACCTTCAAGTCCAATAATGGTATGTCATAGAATAGAGCAGACAGTGCATAAACTGATCTCATACCACCCATGAACAGTCATCAGTGCCTATGGGAGTACAAGAATAGAGTAATACAGAATCACACAATGGTAAGGGTTGAAAGAGACCTTGAAAGATCATCTAATCCAACCCCCCTGCCAGGGCAGGATCACCCAGAGTAGGTCACACAGGAATGTGTCCAGGTGGGTTTTGAATGTCTCCAGAGAAGGAGAATCTGCAACCGTTTCAGGCAGCTTGTTCCAATGCTCTGTCACCCTCACAGTGAAAAAGTTTTTCCTTATGTCCAAACAGAACCTTCTGTCCCCTATCTTGCACCCACTGCCCTTTATCTTATTGTCAGACATTACAGAGAAAAGTCTGACTCTGTCCTCCTGACTCTCACCCTTCACATATTTATAAACAGTAGAACCAATTATGTCACTGTAGAAATAAAGAGCAATAAAGAGCCACTTAGTTAAGAGCAGCTGAAGCAGTAACAAAACAGAAGAGACAACTCGGGTCACCTGCCAAGTGCTAGCTATCACCAGCTTCCTTCAGCTAGTGCCTGGCATCCACGGGGCAGAGGAGCAGCTCTTACAGTGGGTGCTGTGGGTGTGAACGCTCCATAGGATGCCCAAAGATAAAATCTTGCCATCAACTGAGCCACTCCTCTAGCTGGCCCCCACAGCTGCCCCTCAGGTAGATCTAGTCAGAGGTCTTTAAGCCTGTTAATTGTAATACTTCCTAACTGTACAGTTGTGAGCACTTTGGCTCCTCACTAAAATTACTTCATGGACTACACATTTGTTATTGTAATTTACACCTTGGTGGAAAGCATGCCTGGTGAAGCTGGAAGAGGCCACATATTTATGCTTGCTTCCCACTACAACCAGCCTGCTTTTCCCACATGTTTTCTCTGCCTTCTCTTTTCCTAGCTTCATTTTCTGCTTAACTCATCCATTTTCACCACGAAGGACAAAGGCTACAATCAGATTATTAGATTTACATTTTCCCCACCCCATTCAATGTTGCAAGTGGCTGAAGGAAAGACATTCCTCTGGAGATGAGCTGTGTTTATGTCCCACTACCTGCAGCAACAGCAGCAACAATTTCCCTTGGCCCTGTATATTTTCCACCTTTCTTATTGCTCTGGAGAACTGTATCCCTGTTAGTCATGGCCAGCATGATGCTTGACTTAAGAGGATGTCAGCATGACCACAGAATGCCTGCAGAGCATTTGTGTCTGTTGCCCCTTGTCATCCTCTTAGTGGCTCTCTGCTGAACATTCTCTAATGGTTTCTTGTCCTTCTTGAACTGTGGAGCCCAGAACTGAAGATAGTATTCTGGAGAAGGCCTCACCGGGGCAGATTAGAAGAAAGGAAGAACCTCCCTTCACCTGCTGGACTCACTCTTAATGCATCCAGGATGCCATTAGCCTGGAGCTCTGCACCTCACATTTGCCTCCCTCATATCTCCACAATAGCAATTGTTTAAAGTTTTCTGAAGTGTTTTGGGCAGATCAATATTTCCCTCTAAAAAAGAAAGAGGAATGAGCAATGCAACAATTTCCAAGCAGAGTAACTGTGTCACTATTAAATGCTGTGTTTTCCACTCTATTACTAATGAATCTCCAAGATGTTAACTGAAATATCCCTGGCCTTGCAACGACATCTATCTCCCAGCAGACCAGCTGCCACTTTTCACTTGGAGTATATAGCTTTTACTGGCATTTTCAGAGTATTATTGCAACTAGCTTTTGGTGTTATAAATATCATTCTGGTTTTGCCTGTCTCAATATTTTCTTTGTTACTTGTGCAAGGCATGATTGCAAGCTGTTCCTCTGATACATAGCACCATAAATGGGTGTTAGTAACTCTGGATGAAATCTTTCAGCAAATGTGACTTGTAAAACTTCCTGTACACAACCACCTCTTAAAGTCTGTGTTTAAAGCAAGATAGTTTGGCTTTTTTTTTTTTTCACATGGGAGTTTTTTTTTTCTTCACATAGTTGTGCCAACTTTGGGAACTACTGTCTGCTGGTGAAATAAACCTATCAACCTCAAGAGAAACAGGTGGGCAAAAGAAAAAGGACTAGATGAGTAAGTAAGGATTGGAAATCTCACGTGTAAAGGAGAAGAGCAGCAGCAAAAAAAAAAAAAATTACAATGGCAAGGAGAATTGCAAATTTTAATTTGACTATCTAGAGAGATTATTCAGGGCTCAAATCCAACATGAGTCTGCAGTGCCTCTCTTGTGCCCACCTGACACCGAACTAGAGCCCAAATGGCCTCAAACTGAGAAGAGTCAGGGAAGCAATCAAGCTGAATAATTCCTTTCCTGGTTGAATTTCCTTTAGAAAGAACTATTTCTTGTGCTTCCCTTACCATGAAGCAGTACATGCAATGCTGCCAACATGTGGAAATAAGAACTGCAGTCCCCTCTTGCAGTGGCTGTATCAATTTACCCTAAGGTAAACAACGGCACAAGCCAGTAATTGGCTTGAAGTCTCTGAAATTCCTTCTGTTGTTTGTAAAACTTGATACCAATTATGTGACAGAGACTGAACGGGCAAATAGAAATACACATATAATCATACATATATATATATGTACAAAATTACATTATGGTTGCTATAGACTCTGGCAATCTCAATTATTTTAGTTTTGTAATACTAGGAGTTTAGCTCCTACTGCTCCTGAAAAATAGACTATCAGCCTTCACTTCACAGTGCCTTTTTCTCTTGCTCAGTTTGCGTGCCAGGGGAAGTCTAAGCTGGATGTTAGGAGGAAGCTCTTGCCAGAGAGAGTGATTGGCATTGGAATGGGCTGCTCAGGGAGGTGGTGGAGTCACCATCCCTGGAGGTGTTCAAGAAAAGCCTGGATGAGGCACTTAGTGCCATGGTCTGGTTGACTGGATAGGGCTGGGTGATAGGTTAGACTGGATGATCTTGGAGGTCTCTTCCAACCTGGTTGATTCCATGACTCTAATCTCTGCAGACTTAGTGTCCCATAATAAATTTTATCTTGTAGCAACTATTGTGTTCTCTAGCTTTTCTGGAGGGTAAATGCTGGCAAACAAACGACAACTAACATTGTAGACCTAACAGTGATAATTCTAATTTAAGACCTCAAAATAATTCCATGCTCTGCTAATAGAAATAACTCTAATTTCCACTTTGTTTGTGGCACCACTTCTACTGGTCTCAAATCACACTAAGCAGAACGATGTGACTAGAAAGAACCAACATAGAGTGTAGCACCAGCCACAGGGAAAGAATACTAACACAAGTTCTGGAAGAAGTGCAAGCATGTCATTCTTGTTAGGCAAGTAAGCGTGCCAAGGAAGGAGACAGTGTGTCACAGGAATAGCTCTGCAACTCAGTTATGCAGGTTCTCACGCAAGACTCTTTGAGCAGCAACTCTGACATCCAAAGTCAGCTTTTGCTGCTTGCATGCTACCAGTTTAAGAAATCCAGATTGCTTAGCTTGGCTGCTCTGTTCTCAATATTTTGACACACTTTATGTCATCCAGGAACTTGATTTGCAATGCTTTTAGAGTTAATTTCCCACTAATTTATAAAACAGCATTTAATAGCACTGACCTGTAACTGATCTCTGTAAAATCTCATTTGAAATGCTTCTAGTCAGTCATAAATCTTGCATGACACCACTTTGATATATATCAGACACCAAGTGCCTAAATCTATTTTATTTGCACTTAATCAATATCTGATAGCACTGACTTCTAATCACCACAACATGCAGTTCAGTGTTTTACAAAAGGAAGCTTCTGTAGTAAGTAAACCGTTGATTGAATGAACCAAACTTATCTCATCAGAGGAATAAAACCAGGCCAACACACCATAAGAACTGGTCAAGTCATTACCATCTTTTAAATTTGAAACTATTAAAACTCCTGTCAGCATTCTGCTTTTCACACTCTGTCCAACATCACTCTGGTTGGTCCAACAGCTTCTATTTCACCCACCGTTTCCACCTGCTCGTATAGTCCTAGCATACAGCACCCTGCCTGGAGCCTCCTTCTTGTTAGAAAGGTAACACAGATTTCCTGTGTAAAGCATGATAATAGTAGATTGATCCAGTTAGACTGAAAAGCACAGGCTTTTCTAAGATTTTCACATATATAAATATCCTTTCCAAATATTGAAAGCTGTGTCATTAATTCAAGAAGCATCATGAAAGGCAGAAAATGCTACCACCTTAGCACATGCAGCAATCCCAGTGTAGCGTGACTACACTAGACACAGAAGATCCAGAAGAGCCCAGTATCTGCAGTTTTAGAAGGCATAGCATTTGAGTAATTCTCCTAGAATATCATCACTGACATGTGAAACTTCTGTTTCTGTTCAAAGGCTCTTTATTTTAAACATAACATGTATAAACTGCTTGAGAGTTAAATGCTGATAGACTGAGAGTCAGGCAGGCAAGAGAACTGTTATGAAGAAATAGAATGAAACGTAACTACTGAAGACAGCCCTAGCGATGTGTTCCCTACAACAGCTCACAAAATCAGTACAACCATCCCATTAAATTTCTTTTAGAGAGGAAAGAAATAATGCAGCCAAGTTTCAAAGAGATGGACACAGAAAAGATCCATATTAAATATCCAGATTGGGGGGGGGGAATCAATTTCCATAACAAAAACGTTGTTCCCCCGTATTTTGGGGGGGAAATGCATGTCTGACTTACAGAGTGGCCATATCCATCAGCTTTAGCTTAAGATGAGTAAGATTTGATCTTCCTTTTTAGTCTTTTCTCCCCCTTCTTAATGCTGACCTGAAGTTTTCTCTCTTTCTATAAGTGGCTATTCAACCAACAACAACCCAAAACAAACAATGGAGGCTGGTGCACTTGGGAGGATATGTAATGAGTATTCATACCTCTTTTTCACAGCCTCACACTGAACTTCAAAATGGATGAAACAGAAATACAACAATATACATAGAATCATAGAATCAACCAGGTTGGAAGAGACCTCCAAGATCATCCAGTCCAACCTATCACCCTGCCCTATCCAATCAACTAGACCATGGCACTAAGTGCCTCATCCAGTCTTGTAAGCAATGACAACAGAATTAAATCCTTTTTTCTTAGGTTGTTTTTTGCCACAACCACAAAAGTTTCATTGAACAAAAAGTTTAAATTGCAGTTTAATGTGCTGGAGGGCAGAAGCAAAATTAGACAAGCTCTTATAGTGACAGACAAAAAAATGAATCTCTCCCATCTGTAAGTATGTAACTCCAGTGACAGAAAACAATTCAGAATGTTAGCACCTCATTTTCAGCTGTCTCTTAAAAACAACTAGTCCATTTACTCTACCTGACCTCCAGTTATGTCAGATGCATTCAGCTTGCTTTAGAAAGAGTCAGTGAACACTTTTCTTTATGGGCACTGGAAGGCTGAGAGTTAAAAGTTTGAAACATCTGAGAAACATTTTTGTCATTTGGTTTTCGCAGAAGAGTGATGCAATGGTTAACATTTAGCAACATACTATTTAGCCACAGATACAATCTGGCCATAGCATCTCAAATTAACTGCAACCTATTCAAAATCTGGTATTTTCAATTAACTGGAGCTTATTCACATCTGGCAAGCTAGCAAACAGAGCAGGAGGGTGTTACAGCAGCTTAGCGGAAGCCTGCCATGAATACACATTTGGACAGCCTGGGAGAGCATCAGTGTCACTCTGGGAATGTTCCTGGCATGGTAAAAGAAAAACATCAAAGACGTTACTGATTTAAAACTGCCTCCAAGAGTGCAATCTGTAGTGACAGGAAATGGAAAAATTATCCTCAAAGGGACTGCAAAGAAAGAGCTAGTCCAGCATGATAGTGAGTTCCACACAGAAAGCTTATGCTTCGTCAAAAAAATCACTAAAGCAAAATATTGTGCAGGTTTTGGCTGAAATTCAGAACTAAGTCTCCAGGGCAGCTCAGAAATTGCAGGAACAAAATCAGATTTGGAAAGGGCAACTCAGAAAGAAAGTCTTGTCATCTGGATGGTACATCTAATATTTTAAAAGGCTACTGTAACCTAGATACCAGCATTTACAAAACATTTAACGACAAAAGACTAATAAGGTCTGGAGATGGAACCCTGACAAGCTACATGAAGGTAAAAAAAGGTCAACCAGTCATAGAACTCTGCCTGAGACTACTCCAAGGATGCCAAAATAATAATCATAGTAACCCAGCAGTGTCTCCTCAAGGCTGACTTTGCCTCAGTGTGACTGATGGAATCAAAACCTTCCAATAAACACAAGAGAAGAAGCAGGACATGACTTTGATCGCAGGGCAGACCGAGGACTTTCAAACATCACAAAATTATTGTGTGTGATTCCCATGCATAATGCACAAATGCAAATTCTCATGGAGTATGTATTATTGAGGCTTAACTGGAAGAATTAATTGACATAGGCTTTTGCAGTAGCAAAATCTATTTATAGGATGTGTCATTTTGTAAACCACAGAAACAGACCCTTCATTTCCTCTGCCTAGATGCTGAAATGCATTGTAAGGAAATTGTTTGAGTATTCAGGGACAACGTAGAGAGCAAATCTCTTGTCACAGTCTGAAGCCCATTGCTACAGAAAGTCCTGTAGGAGCACTTGAGTACAATATATCACTCTCTTTAACATTTGAATATTGCTCCACAGAATTTAATTACTTACAGAGAGGATAAGACACTGGTTTAACTCCATCTTCACTTGGCTTTACGCTCCTGGGGCATTCCCCTTTGACATAAGTTAACCAGAGATTAAGTCCTTTACAATGTTGGAGCAGACCTACTACATTAAATTACACTTGATTCAGTGAACTCTTCCAACACCTATGGATCATGAGAGTGGCATAAAAGAGCTATAGCAAGGCTGCAGTTTTGATCTTCTGCTCCTTGTTGATTCACATGACCCTATTCCTATAGAAACTAAATATTCTTTATACACAATCAATTAAGGTAGTCCTGTTATCATTTGAAGGCATCAAAATAGACAGTGACAACCAAGAGTCCAGGGAAGAAAACTGATTTTCATGTATATTTCCTTGTGGTACTTATTCCTATAACTCATAGGATAAAGTGCAGGTCTGCGGCATTTGCACATATGCCTTTGATTTGTTTGCCAAATTTTAAACTAGCCCTTAACACTCTAGGGTTTTCCCATATGTCCAAAAGATCATTCCAGACAGCTGCAGCATTTGGCACCAGGGGCCCTTTATGAGGGTGACCACATCAAGAAATACCGAGGAGGAAAAAGAGCATATGCTACAAGATAGTGGAGGCAAAAAAGGAAGTGTGCATTTGGGATACAGACAACCTCAGAGAGTTGAGGGATCATTTGTCTACCTTACAGTCAGGCATAATCTGAACAGCAGAGGGAAGGAGAAGGGCTCTATTAGGGGATGCAGGATCTTGCATGTATTTCCACCTGGAAAATGCCAGGTATCCAAGGAAGGTACAGGAATTAGAAAAACTGCCTATGGCATAGGTTTAACTAAATAAGTGTAGACAAAGCAGATTCTTTGCCTATGTGATGAGCAGCCAATGTAGAAATTTCTACATTACTTACATTTCTTGAGAAAATGGTAAAGTTCCTCTTGGTTATCTAACAATGTCTCTAGCCATGAAAAACGTAACACTGAAAGAAAGTCAAAAGCTCCTGGTTTGCACCAGTAAATCTGCACCTACAATCACAACATCTTTTATTGATACCCTGACGCAAAAGAAGGAAATCAGAAGCTACTGAGGGCAAATAGTACAAGCAGTATGCTTTTCAACAGCATTCTTCTTCCAGTTTCCAGTGTGGAGTTATTGAGCTTTAGGTTTAAAAAACCCTTTTGCTTACAGCAGAAGTACTCTTGGCCAATGTGAAAAACTCTGATGCATATTAAATAGCTTTTTTTCTGTCAAAATGATTGGCAGCAAAGTCCTAGCTCACTAATTGGTTCAGATGGTTCCTTCAGGTATGATGAGCTGCTATATTTTACCTGGTACCCAAGTAAATCAAAGGTAGGAAGTTTGTATATAAACTTAATTTTTTATGTGATACCATTTTTTTTCCCTACCCAGTCAGGATGTTTTTAGGGTGTCAGGGCATTTTAATATGGAATTCCATAGAAAGTGTTGCCTGAGCATGGTATTCTACGAGATTTCCAGACACTTAAAACATTATGAAATCTTTCTATGCATCATTCCCACTAGAAAATATTTTCCACAGTAAATGTTGCTGTTTTCCTTCTCCAAAGCCAAACCACTGTGGTTTTCCTGATAAAAAAAAATGCACTTCCTAAACAGGTAATAAAAAAAGAATGAAAGACAGTTGTGTTACACAGATAAGACTCCAAACCAAAAAGCTACCAAAATCTTTGCATTTTAGTTAGTCTTCCCAACACCATACTTAGAAAAATACTCCACAACTGCAAAGTTCAGAGGAAATCAGTTCAGCTGGGGACAACTGTTGAGATCACAAGGGCTAGAGATACTACAAGTAAACATACATAAACTGATATAAATGGTGCATGTATGTTAGGATATTAACAATGTTATATCATTATAAACAATTTAAGATAGTCTTCATCAGTGTTACTGAAGTAAATGTCAGTAAGATGCAATGAAATACAAACAGAACTACTGGGCAGGCTATCTGAATGTACCTCCTCTACCTCATCACTCCCATAACATGAGCTCACATTACTGTATGTATCAGCATACTGGACGTACAATTAAGAGAGTCAGCCCACACTGACATATGCCAAGTCATTTGGCTTTAGGTTATGCTCTGACATTCTTGCAGAGCTACATTGCAAGACTATGTGTCCTCACCCTTAAACCTAGTCTCAGACATACTAGTTGAGTACAGTCCTTTTGGCCACTTCATAGTCAAGCTCTGGTGATACAGCCAAGCAACCAAGAAAGCTACTGTGCTGCAGTGAAGCACACAATTTCCATTTCTGGCTCCAAAGCAAGCATTTGAAGAGAACTCAAATATGCCAGTGCTAAAAAGCACAAGCAGTGGCAAAAGCAAGACTTCTTCTACAATTGCTGCTTCTGCATTTGCTGCAGACCCTCAGTTCCTGATCATCACTGCTGCTTCTCAGAACATGCAAAGATGGATGTAGGATTCGCTTTGTTATATAGAAGCCACTGATATCTTTGGTGGACATTTAAATCAAGGTATTATTTTCTTTAGTTTACTTGCTTTCCCCCTTCAATGCATTTAACACAAGAACTGTGCCTTTCATTAAAACATAACTCTGAAGATTTTCAACATCTCTTGAAATAGATAGTGTGCATATATTTGATGTAACTCCTTACTCTGTTCTTAGGCAGATGTTGTAGGTATACTTTTTGCCAAGTAAATAAATCTGAAATACCTGCAATATGTGACAGCAATACCACAGCTATATTATTACATATTGAAATAGCAAAGCATATCTTTGCCAAATAATGCTAGAAAAATTCCTTCACTTGAGAAAAAAACACCTTTATATATACCAATACTTCTCTACAGTTACACGATCTTGAGGAAAAAGGAAATCTTATTAAACATTTTAAAGTAATAGGAAGGAATGACTCACTTTAGTTGTCTGAAAAGCAATTTCTCTTCCCTATTGCATTCAATTTTGACTCATTGGAGGTGCCAAAATTTTATCAAAGCACAAGTGCCAGTGTTGTTAACTAAAAGTACCAGGAGGTATGACAAAACTTAAACTCTTTCCCAGCTTCACTGTCTTATCCTGAATTTCACTGACCCTTTCTCTGCTGCAGTTCATGAGGATGAATGCAGACAACATGGAACTAGACAAAACCTCTGTTTACATCCCTAGTGGCTGCAGAATGGTAGAAGTATGCACATTTAGAAAACTGGAGACAAGTTGCTGATATCATTGCCATTGCCTGGATGCTGACATTGCCAACAACATACTGCTGGATTGTGTCACCTCCCATAACATGCTGCATGCTAAAAGTAAGCCATTTTAAGGAGAGCAGAGCCTGCACAGACTGTGATTTATTAGTCATATTATAAAAGTGTTAAGTGCCCTCCAATTTGAGACAGAAGTCACAAATAAACAAACACTTGAGCATCTGATGAATAATAAAGTGATAACGCAGAAGGGTCTTCCTCCAGCCCAAGACTACTAAATACTGTGGGACAGAACAGTACCATACTACAGAGCTGAAGAGTGCTGCTTCTTTAAATCATTTGTTTCTTATGGTAAGAGGACTGCTAATTCCCCTCAGCCATCTTGGGCCTCACTGCTTTTGAAGTTAGCATTGGGTAGGAGTTTACTCAGCAAATTGACATTTAATTTTAACTCTCTTTTCTTGCTGTCTTGGGTTTAGCAAACAGGTGTTGCTTTATTGGCTTCCACAGGTTGCTTTTGGTTTAGTTACACTTCAATAAAATGTCTAAGTACAGCTTTGGGTGTTCACTCAGTTGTAATGAATCAAGTGTTTTAAGACAGAATGTAAGTAAATATACAAAAAAAGATGAAGAAAATGTCTTGGTGATGCAGTCAGGCTTCCTGACTGCTAATTAAAATATACCTTTAACAATTCTTTACCCAAGCTGATACCCAGAAAATCAGAGTGCAAATCACAATGCACCATTAAAGTAACTAAAAAACGATCCAACCTTCAAACTAAGCCTTCAAACTGACTACCTCAAGAACAATAGCACTTCTCACCTGGGATTTTCCTCATTTCTTCCCTCTCTTTCTGTATCTTCTTGTCTCTCTTTCTGCATCTTCTTGTAAATGTAATAAACTAACCAAACAGACATAAAAATTACCTCCCTGAGTGCCCTAGTTTCCTGAGCTGCCCAAGTCCAGGGAATCCCTAACAAATCCATAATCAGGCTGATGTGGATGTTACAGCAACAGAATGGAGAAATGTTGTAATAGGGTTAATCTTAGCACATTTGGAAAGAGACCTGTTGAAAAAGGCAATGAAAATGTGCCTGAAACTTTTCAAAGCTGTACTTCATCCTGCACAAGGTAACATACTCATTGTCTAATCCTGCACACAGCACCGACAAGGGACCCAGCTAGAAATCAAATCAGAACAGTGAGTTGGCACCAATACTGATGGTGCTGCAACCTCTTAGCACTGTCCTTGAAAGGAAGCAGTTCTCAGGTTGCTGCTTCCACAAAAAGTTCCTGAGCTTTTAATATCTACAAGTTCTGTGTGTGGTAGTGTTTTCATACCTGAAGCAACTCCTTCATCTCAGTTTCCCTGTAGCACTGCTGGTGTGTGTCTGCTCTTCCCTTCTGTTTCTGCTGGAGGTTTTGTTCTATCCTTCCTGCTGTCTTGTGCACAGTAGCTATACCCTCAGGCTCCACTGTTAAAAACCAATGGGAAGTTCAGTACTTTTTTTATATACATACACATGTATATAAGAAATCAAATCCTCTCTACCTTATTTCTGCATGACAGTTTGCAACCTGTATCATTTTGATATGCTAGCTTTTCATATGCAACCATAACCGCACAGTCTAACCCTGCAGTAAAAATAAGTAGGAAGCTTAATAGTATGACAAAAAGACCACCCCATAGAATCATAGAATCAACCAGGTTGGAAGAGACCTCCAAGATCATCCAGCGAAACCTAGCACCCAGCCCTAACCAATCAACTAGACCATGGCACTAAGTGCCTCAGCCAGGCTTTTCTTGAAGACCCCCAGGGATGGTGCCTCCACCACCTCCCTGGGCAGCCCATTCCAATACCAATCACTCTCTCTGTGAAGAACTTCTTCCTAATATCCAGCCTATACCTACCCCAGCACAACTTGAGACTGTGTCCCCTTGTTCTATTGCTGGTTGCCTGGGAGAAGAGGCCACCCCCCCTAATATCTTTTACTTGGTGCTTTTTTGTTTGTTTGTTTTGGTTTGGTGTATATATATATTTTTTTTAAAGCCCAAGCCTTGTTTATGTGGCTTACCTCAAAATTCGTATCGGATTCTTTTACCCATCCAGTGTTCCATAATACCTGTCAAGTTGGATAACCCAATCAATGATGCAGGTTTTTAAGGGCTACAGTGGAAATGAGAGTGGCTGTCACCACCATTACTGATGCAACTGGAGGATTATGAGAGCTTGTCAACCACAACATATCTGTGAATGGAAGGATCAGCAAAGAGATTAGCAAAGACATAGACAGACTAGCAAAGTTTTCTCTATTAACTATCATGACCAATTCAACAGTAAGGTTTTCTCCAAAGAAGACAACCACTGATAATTTGCTGAAGTGCCAGCTGACTAATCAACAGGCAGTCTGTTCTTTCCTGCCTGTCTGGGTTCTAATTTAAACTTCCAGAGACTCAGATAAATTTGATAGAACCAATAACAGTTTTATAAAGTGCCCCTCTTCCTCTTCTTTCCCAAAAGACAGGGATTAGATGGAGAGAGAGAGAGAAGTAAGCACACCCAAATAAATCAATCTCACTCAATTTGGAAGTTAAAAAGAAAAAAAAAAGTTTAACAATAGCTTAAAAAGGTATATGAGGTAGGGAAGTTACAGAAGGTTAGGGAAGGGAAAAAATAGCAAATACAAAATGTATAAATACAACCCGATTTTGATGGTGATGGCTTTGTCTGCCTTTTGGGTGATGGCCACGTGGTGAAACAAAGAGAAACCAGGAACTGATGGTAATGCTGGTGTGCAGGGAGCAGAGGGAGTGAACCACGAAGTCCCTCTGCTTTTATGGGACAGGAAGGGGGAGTGGGCTAACCATCACCTGGTGGTGTTCAGACCCACCCCTGGGGACTGGTCAAGACCACTTATGGTCAGGTTCAGGGTTACTACCCCCAGAGGGTTAACCCTATATACTGCCTCTTACCTTCCTCTCAGAGTGTGGTAATAGGAAAAGAAGGATCAAACAAAAAATATTTCAATAGTTCCATAATGATATTGTCTGCAGAAAGTATTTGGAGTCTCTGTGAAGAGAAACAAAACAAAATGAAGACAGAACAAACCAAGAAAGAACACAAGTAAAAGACTTCTCAAAAATCAGGAGTCCTTTCCATGGCCAAAGTCATAAAATTAATGTTCTTGAAAAACAAGACTGAACTAAAGTATTTGATTTCAGTGCTGGCAGATATTGATCCATTCATGATGGCCATGCAGTTCACAAGTAGACAAAGTCACACTTCTATTTTTATAGGTATGTCCTTAAGTTATAACTCACAGGATAGATGTTTCAAAAGGTTTATGCAGCAAGCATAAATGCCACATTCTCAGTGGCTTATTTAGACTGATTTGAAACCTTTCCCTCCCTCTTCATACCTGAGAAAGTAAAGTCATACATTTGTCTAGGGGGTCACATTCAGTGAGTGGAGTAATGGCAATAAAATAATCAAAACATGTATGGTAGGCCACAAAGAGAAGCTATTTCTAGGTGCCTATTTGGTATTCTTTGCTTTTCTACATGCTTGCTTTTATTTCAAGCTCATGAGCAGTCACATGAGTTGGCTGCAAATTGCATTGCAGAGGAGAACAATCCTTCTGCCACTTCTTGACCTCAGTAAACCAATGCTTTGAAAGTAGCATTTCATATCTTAGAGTGAAAAGGAGCAACACTCAGACATGTACCTCATCAATAACATCAAACTGCCAAATGCTAAAAGCACTTAGATGAAATACATCAGGGGAGGGAAGTCAATTAAAGGACTACAGACCTGTTAAGAGATCATATTTGACCTGTTTCTAGATCTCACAGGTGCCAACAGATCAAAGCCTAATTACACTACATTCTAGAGGCCAGTTAACATTACATTCTGAAAAAAAGATTACTAAAGTTTGAGCTGACCAAGCAAACTCATTCACCTTCTGCCATGCTTGTGATAACGATACAAAAATAGGTCACAGTATCACTAACAGTGTGAAGAAGAAATTCTCTGAATGAAAGAGACCTGAAGGGAAAACAGAAGTTTGCAGAAAACAAGTGAAACAATTTTGCTAGAAATAATGAGTTATAGAACTTCTTATGTAAGTCTTGGCAGATATAAATCTACTCAATCATTTCTGTGGCTTTTTTTGTTCCACTATGAATACTTAGATATAGGTATCGTGAATATTATCAGAGTATAACAATCTCTAAATTAAATGTATGCTCGAGATTCCACCGTTGACATTCTTGGTGAAACACTGTAAGCAACAGCTTTAAACATAGCAGCAGGAATCAGGGCTTACTAAAGCAGAAAAGTAAGGCAGATTCTGGAACGTATCAACAATAATTAGTCCAAGCTTATGGTTCACCAGCTTCTGCAAACTTTGTGGAGTAAGTATTCCATCAACTTTTTGCATTTGCTCTATACTAAAGCTCAGCAGGAGAACAGAGCAGGATTCCTAAATCAGCCACTTTCTTTCTTAAAAAAGGGTGTATCTAAATATAGTGCTTAACCATATTGTTTGGCAATCTAAATGACACAAGCTCTCTGAAGTGCTACAGCTATAACTTTTTATTCACACAAGCTTTATAATGCATTTAAAAGATTTATTTTTTAAACACTTGATGCAGTTATCAGTAATCCTCATCAGAACACACTTTAAAAGCACAGACTCTACGCAGGTAACTTTCCTGTCTCACCTTTTACAATTACCACATCAAAGCTGTACTATTTCCATATGTCAGCCATAGAATGATACAAAACAACTGAAGCACTGAAAAAAAAAAAATCCCTTTGCAAATAGCTTGTCTCCTCTGTACACTGGTTGGGAGTCAATAGAGCACAGTTTATTTTTAGGACAGCTTCAATCTTCCTTATTGAAATTCCATCTATTATAGTCAAAAGAAAGCAATTCTGATTGCTGCAACTAATTAGAGGCTTAAAGTAAACAGAAAAAGAAAGGCTGAAAGACAGTACTGGGTAACTTTATTTGCATGGCTAGGGGAGGAAAGAATTATCTAATCCTTCATCCATTTTTCCACTAAGGCCTAATTTAAGGCATTGGCTCATGGATACATTTCAGGAGAACAATTTACAAGTGGAAATATATCTTCAAGTGATTTGAAAATAAGTCACAACAAATGAATCACCACCCAAAGGATTCCCTTGTTTGTCAATGTCTACTTTGGCAATTCATTCTGTGATTCTGAGATGATACAGACACATATGATACTGCAGATATAATTTTTCTCCTTTGTTTACAATTATGTTCCTTAATATAAGAATAATAGGGGAAAAAAACAACCAACAACAACCTCACAGAAAAACAAACAACCTTGCAGCTAAATGAAGGACACAAGATGGGAATTGTAGCAGAATATAAACACTATTCTCACCTAAATGAAACCATTGCACTCCAACCCTAATTCTGGAGGTATACTGAGGACAGATCTCATCTACTCAACTCCCTTTGATGCTGCAGCTTTTCTTATTTAACATATAAAAGTGTGCCCCAAACATTGCATTGTGTTGTTTGTTTTAAGCTTTAACAGAACTAAGAAAAATATTCAAAGAGGTTTTGCATATTGAAATATGTTGAAGATATTCCTCTTTGCAATCTGCCACACACAAATACAGGCAAATTGTGGATTAAAGACTCTCCCATCAGTTGAACCCCTATCTTGAATATCCAATCAGAACCCACTAGATATCTGAACAAGCATACCACAGAAAATTAACTTCTGATTTTCTAAAGGGGGCCAAGCACAAGCACAAACTGCTTAAGTGTTTGCCAAGCAGAAGTGTCCACTTCCATTGTTTCACTTGGAAAAGAAAGACCTCTAAGCTGGCAAGCACCCAGACCCTCAGCAACTTGAAATTAGGATAGGTGACTCCAGAGAAGTCTGAATTCCACTGTGCTACCAATTTACATGTGGAGAACAGCAAACTGTCATCTCCAGCTTAGATACCATGACTTCAGTCTTCAATCAGAAGACAAAACATGACATGTCAACTCATGAAGCATTAGTATCTAAACGATACTTTCACATTGGTTCTTTGCAGCTACAAGGAAGTCTCTATATCTGCCATAACTCAACCAGCAAAATTTTAACCCTTGCTTAGGCATTTCTAGTTTTTTATTAGAGAGTAGGGGGGTTAAACAACTTCTTACACATTCCAAATTTACTTAAACATTGTCTAATTAAAACATCTTAACATGAATGCAGTTTATGAACCTTAGACTCCCTCTTAGGTTATGAAATCCAAATGAATTATGTAGAAAACTGATAAACAATCATCCACATCTACCAAGTCATAACTTTAGGATGTTTAAATCTAAAATTTTATACATAGGATATTGCAAATGCCTGAAAAGTTAGAAAGTACATGCACCTTCTACCTGTCTAGCCCAAAGGAATGTTGTTAATAATCTTATATTTAATGTTGCACCTCTTTACTGGAACACTTCCATCATATTTTACAAACTATATTGAGAATGTATCAAGTAACACTCGAGAGACTCAGCAAAAACATCTTTCATAATGGAAGTTCCTTTCTCATAAAGCTGGAGAGGACCTGAACTCTGCTGTACACCCAGGGACACTCCAGAATATTCTCCCTAAACCAGAAGGAAGCCTATTAAGCCATCTCTACTTCAATACACACACATTCATATCTGTATCTATGGTTATTCCTAGATGTAAATAGACATACACTTTTAGTCTGCACCTCATGGATTTGTATACATATCACACACAATCTCACAACACTTGGCATTTTAGTATCGTTTCCTATGCCTCAACGTGGTGCACAAGCTTTCCTGAGGAATTGATCTGTTCAAGTACATGAGAAAAGTATGATGTATCTTAACATCAAAATGATCTAGTGAAAAAATAATCTACATGAAAATAAAGAGCACAGGACATAATCCTCTCTTCATATTTTTCCTAGTGCAGAGGACTGATAAAATTACTCCTGTCTAGAGCTTGCCCCTTGTTTTGGTGATGGTCTCAAAAGCAGATATCTGCTTCAAAGTAAGATGCAACAGCAGCATTTTCACTGCTCAGCAAGTACTACGAACCAGCCTGCTTGCCAAACTTCCTTCACCCCGTTTTACCCCTTTTTACCAGCTTCATCTGATGCAAAAAGTACAATCAATACTACATTGCTTTATCACTATCACCACTGTGACATCACAGGTGTTTGGATTTTGTTTACTTTCCCCTCTGACAACATCTCTTGTCTCTCCATCTCTATTACTATTCTTACCTTTAGCTTAGAACCTGTGACCCCCAAGGCATACATACAGCCTTCGAAGCCACTTTCTTTTCTCTGGTATTCACTCTCAGACCTATTTGTCTGTGTATACCTCTTCAGTGAACAGCCCTCAGTCTTTCTTTATGCTATGTCAAGCCCCTTCATGCACCAGCACCCTTGTTGTGCCATCCCTGCACATGAGGCAATGCAGTGTTTAGTGCTGCTATGATTGTAACTTTGGTACCTGGTTTCCCAGCATTTCATAAACTTGGCACCTCATGATTTACTGAGATAAATATCTCTCATGTGGGTACTTAACTGAGTTCTTCCTACTTAGAACCCATGGACTTGAATCCTCAAGTCTGTGACTGAAAGTAAGCTTCACTTCTTCTTTAACAATAAAAGACAACCACATTGTTAATGTATGTGCATCAATGCTGCCTCTCCAATGATGAAACTGCACAGGGACAAAGAACTTATGTCATTTCCAGACATGAGAAACAATGAGCTTGCCTTTGTCCTCACTATATACTACTTAAATTCACTGGGTGCCTGCCCTAAGTTCTTACTGCAATCCACTGAGGCTGTTAGATTCACTTTTTTTTTTACTGAAGTGCTATTCTTACTACTTTGTAACTAAGTAAAATGGCTTTGTGAAATATTTCTGTCAAATACACCCACACCTCCCATGATACTGCTGCTTGCCCAAGCTGGCAAGGCATAAGAGTGTATGGAGAGAGGCAGGAGGAGGCAGATCTGATGCAAAATCCATTGGTGGCTACTCTCATTTGTTCTAATGGACTTATGTTCAAGATTATTTGGCTCATTAGAACAAGTGAGAATCTGCCACAGCTTCCCTAATCTTTGTTAGCAGATGTCTGACTTTGGACCATATGTTGGGTGTAATCACTTTCAGTTGCCGTTTCCACTGCATGGTGAGCAGTTTGGCAACTACCTCCTCTATCTGAGAGGCATCTGGTACAGACAAAAGTAAGCCCTGTGGATTTCTGTAGCAAAGAGAAAGATATTGAAAACAAATTATGACTATCAAAGACTGTACCTGGAATGTGCTGATAGTGTTTCCACATCTATTTGCATATTTGTCTTCAATTATTGAATTTCCTGCATGCACAATTATTATAGGAAGCTCATAATACACAGAAACTTTGAGATATGTGACTGCACAGAAAGTGAAGAGCAATTTAGTCATATCATGAATTTCATCAAAGCAATGGTACCTATTTTGTTCTGGGGTACAGGATACCCCCCCCACACACACCCCTATCACGCTAGTCACATACTTCACACCTCAAATTTGCACTTTATTATTAACAGAATTTGCTATATCTTTTGTTCATGAGCACAAAAGCAGCAATGGAAAAAGTACTGAGGGGAATTTAGTAGAAATTTATCAATTAATCTTCTCTAAAGTCGGGTCTACTGATCATTAAATGTATGTGATGAAATGCATCAGGACTGTGAAACTGCTAACGTTCTCCACAGCTTCCTTTGCCACTGTTCAAATAATTCTCAGGATTTAGAGTTAAATTTCTCTCAGTTTTGACTAACTCGTTCGGTAAATGAACACAAACTAAACCCAGTGATATTCAGACCGTTTCTTTCTACCTGGTCCTCGTGTTCTGTGTTGGGTGTTATTACTGCTGTCACATTACAAGAGCCCTGATACACCAACTATTTCATTCAGCACTGATTAATAGCAATGTGTTCTTTAAGGCTTCTTTTTGAAGTGCTTTATTGCTACAAGACTATTCCTTTCATACCCAATATACAACTGCATTTTGACACGTTATAAGGCAAAGCTCCAGTTTGTAGCAATATAAATAATCTTCCCCTTCTCTCACACAGTTAAGAAAACTGTGTGCTGCTGGCACAGCCATGAGTACTTTAGGGGCTTCTGCCAACCCAGTCATACCAGTGACACAGCTTTCTTCTGCATGTTTGACCAACATGATTGTTATTCTGAAAGAACTGTGGTCTGTGAGAACAACTTCTGGTTAAGAGTTTAATTTCCTGATGAAGGCTCAAATTCTGCTTTCCAAGCACAGTGACTCAAACCCAGCATACTATCAAACACCAGGATGATTCAAAAGCCCACGTCTGTAGAAAAAGGTTGCTTGATATATTGCACACAAACAAATACCGAGAGCAGAATCTGAGTTGCTGATGAGAGAACACCACAAAGATTCACTTGTTCAAAACCTCACAAATTGCACGAGTAAAGGTGGCAGACGTACAACAACGTTTAAAGCAAACACAATCACAGACATTTTAATCAAATGGTGGTTCAAATTTAATTGAAAGAAGCTTAAGAATTCTCAGCATTAATTGTTTGGTTCTGTATGTTCAGCATGGATGGAAGGAAAGAGACAGGCTGACGAGGGGCATAATAGAGAAAGCATCCCAGGAGCTTGTTCCTTAGCAATTTACAAAGCGAATGAGGGTAATCTGAAACTTCAAATCTTACAGTATCTGCTTTATTAGAATTCAGTTTCTTGTTACTCTTTTCTCATTAGGAACCTCTTTTAAACACTAAAGCCTCTATATAGCTCCTTCACCTCTTTCAAATCCCTTTCTCTAAACTCTTAGGCATGTATTAGACTTTAACTTCAGTACATGAATTAGTTCCTTGTGATAGTGTTCCACAGTGGGTATTTTACTGATCTAATAAAACCACAATGAAATTACTGTACACAACTTAATATTAAAGCCAAATTATTGATTTTCAGAGTTTTATTTCCAACCTTAAAGTGGCAACATGTTTGAAATCCATGCAACTAGATCTGTCTTTGGCAAAGAACCAGCCAGCCATAGCAACCTACTGTTTGAACATTAAGTTTTCCTTCACTGCTCCAAAAGCCAGGAAATTATGTGTGCATGTGGGTACATACACGATAGTTGCCACTCAATCATCCACACATCTCTAATTATTTTTATTGAACCATTGCTTTTTTAAACACAAATATGCCAGGACTGTTAAAAGGATGATGGCATTTCACTGGGAACATGACAATCAAGATAATTTAGCACTATAATTTGATATTAGTACCAAGGTCTCATTTCTCCAAATTGAGGGTCTTGGGAGGAAGCTTAAGTATCTGACACAACTAGATAACACAACTCAAGTGGTCTTGTCTGTGCTATGCCATTAATTTCTACACTTACTTCAACATAAGGAAATGTTTGAATGTTGGCTTCTGAATGTTTGTCCATGAGGAAGTTTACACTGTAATCACTACGTGCAGAATGGATCCAAAAAATTCCCTTAATGTCAACAAACTTGGAATGAAAGTCTAATAGTTCCTTCATAAAACTAACTGGTGGACAACGTCATAATATACTATCAGAGGAAGGTTTCAGTGCTGATGTAAGATGGAAAGCATATGGAATACACAAAGTAGTAAGACAAAAACAATGTAGAGGAGAAAAAAATCACAGTATCACACAGTATCACAGTATCACCAAGGTTGGAAGAGACCTCACAGATCATCAAAGTCCAACCCTTTACCACAGATCTCAAGGCTAGACCATGGCAGCAAGTGCCACATCCAATCCTGCCTTGAACAGCCCCAGGGACGGCGACTCCACCACCTCCCTGGGCAGCCCATTCCAGTGTCCAATGACTCTCTCAGTGAAGAACTTTCTCCTCACCTCAAGCCTAAATTTCCCCTGGTGCAGCCTGAGGCTGTGTCCTCTTGTTCTGGTGCTGGCCACCTGAGAGAAGAGAGCAACCTCCTCCTGGCCACAACCACCCCTCAGGTAGTTGTAGACAGCAATAAGGTCACCCCTGAGCCTCCTCTTCTCCAGGCTAACCAATCCCAGCTCCCTCAGCCTCTCCTCGTAGGGCTGTGCTCAAGGCCTCTCACCAGCCTCGTTGCCCTTCTCTGGACACACTCAAGCATCTCAATGTCCCTCCTAAACTGGGGGGCCCAGAACTGAACACAGTACTCAAGGTGTGGTCTAACCAGTGCAGAGTACAGGGGCAGAATGACCTCCCTGCTCCTGCTGACCACACCATTCAGTCCAAGAACTCAGATCCCATCTTAAAATATATTACCACAGGAACAACTGAAATGCTATATGAAATTAAAGTTATTATTTCACTTTTAACCTTCATAAAACAATGGAATATGAAAAAGAACATGAAAGTGTGTAGCAGGAAACAGAAAGAAGAAAGGTGTACTGGGTTTGGCTGAGATGGAGTTAGTTATCCCCACAGCATCTTCCATAGTGCAGTGTTTGGTAGTGGTACTCAGAAGAGTGTTGATAACACACCAGTGTTTTAGCTACTGCTGAACAACGCTCATACATCACTAAGGCTGTGCTTTTCCAACATTTCCCCCTCCAAACAGTAGAATGAGGGGTGGGCAAGATCTTGGGAGAAGACACAGCCAGGCCAGCTGACCCAAACTGACCAAAGGGTTGTTCCAAACCACATGGCATAGGCTCAGATAGAAAAGCTAAGGAAAAGAAGGAAGCATTGGGACATTTGTTGATGGCGTTTCTGTTTCTGAGCAACCATGATCTGTATTGAAGCCCTACTTCCCAGGGAGTGACCAAACATTCTCTGCTGATGAAAAATAGAGAATAAGATTTTTGCTCCTTGATCCACATGCAGCCTTTGCTTTTCTTTTTTCCTTATTAAACTGTTTTTACATTGACCTGTGGGCCTCCTGCTGTATTTTCCCTCTCCCCTGCCCATCTAAGAAGGGAAGTGATGGAGTGGCTTTGGCGAGCATCTGGCCTCCAGCCAGGGCCAAACTGTCACAAAGAAAAGTTAAAAAAATGGACAACTATTGAACCTTTATGGATCTCAGATGTCTAATTTGATTTTCATTATTTAGTTTTCTTCTTCATTTAAATATTTTTATTTCCAGGAAATTATTTTAAATGATTTGACACTTTTCCATGCTATCTTTTATTCATTACAATATGAAAGCACCTGTGTGAAAACAACTTTTGAACCTGGATGGATTAGCAGAGAACTTTTCCATTCATATAATTACATGCACATATCAATGTCTGTACCACCTACTTCCCACCTAGAGGTATCAGATTAACCCTTATTTGAAAGAAGCAGCTGAACTACCTATGCAATATTCAGGATACTGAGAAATGAAGCATGTAAAATAAGTGTATAAAAGAGTGCTTTACAGATACTCATGGGAGTAGAAACAAAAACCTAGAGGAAAAGCCCTTTATAGAAACCATGAAAAAACCAAAGGGCTCTGTAATTAGCATGTGCAGCCTAAAAGATATATTCTTGTGTGTTCATCTAATTATGATGATGGTTCAGAACACATATGAAGTTCAGAATGTCACGTGGGCTCTTCCATTTATAGAAGAAATTACCCCCCACAAAAAAAGTTAAGACACAAGAATACATTTTGCATTGAAAGATGGGACTCACTATGGGTAGAAGTTACCAGCAAGGGGTGAGCTATCAACCTTAAAGTATGTTCAGTGCATCTGCTTGGTCTTAAGGTACTGCTTTTCTGGTCTTCTAAATACAAAAGCCTTGAAATGAAGCCATCACGCCATATTGTATGATCATACTTTCCCTTCCTACCATTTTATGGCCTATGCTGCTATTTTAGTCAGATTATTATATTTCCATATGGGAGGAAAAGATCAGAGGAAACTGAAATCCCCTCTCAGATGCCTATTCTCCCACTCTCATTGATGACTTTTGTGTACAAATAATAGCAAAGCAGATTCTAAGTCTGGAAATTCACAACTATAATTCTTTGATTAAGACAGAGTCAGATATTCTGAAACTGTCTCCTGCTCAAAGCTCTCTTTGTTTTATAATGTTTACAGTATTTATTCATTACTTATAAGGAGAGCATCTGAAGAACAGATATCTAAAACTGGAAATGGTAATCTGCTTTTGATGGAAAATCAGAAACCAGTAGGCTGTCTTCCATATGCAACAGTAATCCTAGTCCATCAGTTCTGAAGATTTACAACAGCAAGAGTGAATAAAAATATTCTGACTCTAGAAATGGCCTCTCCCGTTCACATAATCAGAGTCTGAATTCAAAATACAGTTCCACGTTGGGTAAGCAAAAGTAAGCTAACAAATATGCAGCCTGTCAGCTGCAATGAACCCAGACTGCAGAGAGCTGACAGCATATAGTCTCTTACACAGCTATGAAAACTGCAGATTGTAGCATGAAGGATTACACACTGTTAAGCAGTGTCAAACCACATTGGCAGTTTTCACATGTCAGATGCGTAATTACATAAGGATTATTGCTAGAAAAGCACAAGATCAGGGTGATGTGAGCTGAGTGCCAACTCAGCCATTCATCTGAAAACGTTTATTGTGTGTATCTGCACTTTGGATTAAAAAGAAAATGTGTTTCAATTGATTTTATTTTCCTTTTGCTGGTTCTTTTTATTATTGTGACCCTGGTGCACTACTGCAGTCTCCAAAGGATACTTTTTCAACCTAAAAGCATCATCTTCACACAGAAGCAAACTGCCTCTGATGTGCCACCAGCACCTGTATGATAGCAAAGCACAAGACAGTCCCTGCTTTATTTTCCTTGTCTTTGCCAGTATAAGGCAGAGATGCAATTCTATTTTAAACATGATACTCATAGATTTGGTTTTCCATCAGTGCTATGAAAGAAATCCAACCACGATCAAGCACAGGGTGGAGAAAAGGAAAAGAAGATTGCAGAAAGGTGCAAATGGAGCACTTGGGAATTAAGAATAGAAATCGTAGAATAGTCTGTGTTGGAAGAGACCTCCAAAAGTCATCTAATCCAACTTCACCCTGCAGTCAGCAGGGACATCCTGCAGTCAGCAGGGACATCGTCAACTAGACCAGGTTGCCTGGAGCCCTGTTGAGCCTCCCCACCCACCTCCTTGGGCAACTTGTTCCAGCATTCTACCACCCTCCATAGTAAAGAACCAGATCCTAATATCCAAACTAAATCTACTTTTCTCTAGTTTGAAGCCACTGTCCATTATCCTGTCACTGCAGGCCTTTGTAAACAGTCTCTCTCCATCCTTCTTGTGGGCCTCTTTCAGGTACTAGAAGGCTGCTATTAAGTCTCCCCAAAGCCTCTTCTTCTCCAGGCTGAACAGCCCCAGCTCCCTCAGCCTGCCTTTGTAGCAGACATGCACCAATCTCCTGATCATTTTCATGGCCCTTCTCTGCACTCAGTCCATCAAGTCCATTGCTATTGTGCTATCATAAGACTAAATTTCACAACAGTCACTAAACTGGGCAATGGAATGCACCACCATCTGCACAGACTCAAAGGAAACAGGCATATTTCTGGTGCTACGACTAGCTGTGACTTCAGAAGAACTTATCAACTAATAACTGACCTCTAACTGAATTTTAGTAGTCATAAAACAGATTCAGAGGCTACGTAGTGGCTAGTAAAGCTTGCATCAGCAGAAACAGAAACACTGAGTCTCAAAACCTAGTTCTGAAATTAAGCACATCAGGAAGGGTTTTTAAAATGTTGATGAAGGAAGGAAATCTACACTTCTGCAAGATACCCTTAGCCATTTTTCTGCTAGTTTAGTGTTAGCCTTTGTTAATCCTAACCCAGACCTGGCCAACAAAACAATAAATGCTCCTGTGCCTTCCAGCATGAAGCAAAGCAGAGACCATGACATGTGGAAGCTACAAAAAAGAGACAAGAAAAAGAACAAAAAAATAAAGCCAGATATTGCCTCAGTGCTTTGAGTTAAATAGCACAGGCAGGATTTTTTTTTCTCCTCTTTGTTCAGTACCTGACCTGCCTAACAGCAGCTCCATAGAGAGGAAATACCAGGATATTTCAAACACCATTTGCCAGCTCACTAAAACTAAAAACAAAACAAAACAAAACCAAAAAACCCCAAAACTAGAGAGAGGGAATTGCTCCATGATGGTTTCAGAAAAGCAGCACTCCTATTATTTTAACATCTTCTGCTTCATGTGATTCCTGTGCCTCTAGATCCCCACAGAATCAACCAGGTTGGAAGAGAACCCCAAGACCATCCAGTCCAACTTATCACCCATCCCTATCCAATCAACTAAACCATGGCACTAAGTGCCTCAGCCAGTCTTTCCTTGCTGTCCCTGGAGGTGTTTGACTCCATCACCTCCCTGGGCAGCCCATTCCAATGCCAATCATTCTCTCTGGGGAGAACTTCCTCCTAATATGAGGCCTATATCTCCCCCGGCACAACTTGAGACTGTGTCCCCTTGTTCTGTTGCTGGTTGTTCAGGAGAAGAGACCAACCCCCACCTGGCTACAACCTCCATTCAGGTAGCTGTAGACAGCAATGAGGTCTCCCCTGAGCCTCCTCTTCTCCAGGCTGCACACCCCCAGCTCCCTCAACCTCTCCTCACAGGGTTTGTGTTCCAGGCCCCTCACCAGCTTTGTCGCCCTCCTGTGGACACGTTCCAATATCTCAACATCTCTCTTGGATTGAGGAGCCCAGAACTGGACACAGCACTCAAGGTGTGGCCTGACCAGTGTTGAGTACAGGGGAAGAACAACCTCCCTTGTCCTACTGGCCACACTGTTCCTGATGCAGGCCAGGATGCCTTTGGCTCTCTTGGCCACCTGGGCACACTGTTGCCTCATCTTCAGCTACTATCTACCACAGAAGTAAATCTCATCCCATTGGCCTCTGCTCATATACATGGACTATATCACCAAACCCAACTGTCTATGACTTATCGATGATGGAAAAAAATGAGTTGCCTATTCTTGAGCATCAGTTCAGTAGAACTCAGCTTCTAGAGCTGTGAGTTAGGATACAAAATGCAGCAGCTCTTCACTGGTGAAGAATCCCTTGTGTAGCTCAAATTTAGAGCACCTTCAGAAAACTGATGTTTAATAGATAGTGCTCATAATTCTCATCCACAGAGACAATGCTGATAATTAGTCCATTTTCACTAAAGTTTTGCTTACCTCACTTTTATAATAGAGCATTAATTCACATTTATTCTAGACAAGACCTGAATGATGGGCTGGCATTCAGTATATTTTTTTCTTAAGAAGTGAAACTCAGCTTTAAATCATGGACAGGAGGTGGGCTAGATGGTAAGACTTTGGATGATAATCCATTGTGGCTCACCAGTAACTCTTATCAGAAGAAAATAAAATAGTCTGATGAGTGAAATGAGAGAAAGAATGAAGAGTCAAATGCCTACAGTTTACCTGGGTAATGGGAAAGGGTTAAACTGATTGTGAAGCTGCAATCTCATGCTATAAATAAAGGTATTGGGAAGACTCTACTTGCAGATTTTTCTTTATGCAGGCTTCCTAGAGGGTAAAATACTCAGTCTGTACAACTGTGATTTGCAGAAACAATGCTTAAAACCATGTAGTTGTTATCTGAAGTGACATATGCACTATTGCTTTTCAGGACAAATCTTTTTACCTGCTCCCAAGTGCTTCACAGCATACACACAGTGACTATAAGGCTGAGGCTCAGATATGGAAAACTGGATGTAAACAGTATAAAAACATGCACTCAGTGGGCACAAACACTATAGTTCCTTGCTGTTTAAGTTAAGATTTGACTTAGGTCTCAATTATTTTTATCCTCTCCACCATCCTCAAACTGTTCCAAACAGTATTCATCAGTCTGCTGCTCTGCCAAAACTTACAGCCCTTCCTAAAGGCTTCCACCTTCTCTAGTTACCTCTTTGGAGTATATCAATGCTGCACTCAATTGCTGGCACTTTTCTAGTATCTAGGTGCTTCTCAAATTATATATCAAACAGCTTTTGTACTAGGCATGGAACTAATGGACTTGACTGACTTAACCAAAGTCATGCTTAGTGACAATGATTTGTTTCCATTCCCCATTGAGAGGGAACGGAAGCCAGATCCATTTATCTACCAACCCTGTGAAGAATGTGAGCTGAGCACTCAGAAGTAGGTATTTTTCTATTTGAAGGAGACATGCAATTAGCAAAATGGGAACAAATCCACAATGGCAGTTTAGGACAGTGAGTCACAGTATCACAGTATCACCAAGGTTGGAAGAGACCTCATAGATCATCAAGTCCAACCCTTTACCACAGAGCTCAAGGCCAGACCATGGCACCAAGTGCCACGTCCAATCCTGCCTTGAACAGCTCCAGGGACGGCGACTCCACCACCTCCCCGGGCAGCCCATTCCAGTGTCCAATGACTCTCTCAGTGAAGAACTTTCTCCTCACCTCCAGCCTAAATTTCCCCTGGCGCAGCCTGAGGCTGTGTCCTCTTGTTCTGGTGCTGGCCACCTGAGAGAAGAGAGCAACCTCCTCCTGGCCACAACCACCCCTCAGGTAGTTGTAGACAGCAATAAGGTCACCCCTGAGCCTCCTCTTCTCCAGGCTAACCAATCCCAGCTCCCTCAGCCTCTCCTCGTAGGGCTGTGCTCAAGGCCTCTCACCAGCCTCTGGACATGCTCAAGCATCTCAATGTCCCTCCTAAACTGGGGGGGCCCAGAACTGAACACAGTTCTCCTTCCAAAAGGTGAGAGTACAGCAAATTGTCACACTTTCTTCAGATATTTTTAGTGGATTTGGATTTTTTGGTAGAGAGAATTAGATATCTGTAGTCTGCTAACTGGCCTCCTTTCATGCTGCTCCTTTTACCACTTGCACCATTTTGCCTGGGTCTGTATCTAGTCCCTTGCCATGACACACCAAACCATGGTGACCACACAGAGCTGGCACGTTACATCAGTGCTACCGCCTCACAAGGCAAGGAATGTGCATGGTGCATGACATCATTTCAGTGAGAGCACAGCAGACCTACTGCCAGTCAGAAAGATCTTTTCTACCACATCCTTAAATTTGTAAATCATCAGCCTGAAGAATTTCTGACAGATTATCTGAAGCTCTTACACCCGGGATTACAAACTATAAAGACACCATAAATATCAGTATTTGACATGATTCTGTGGGGAGCCATATCCAATGGCTTTGCAAGTGGTCCCACAACCATAGTTTTGGTACTGCTACCTGAATGTCCATAGGGGAATGAAGCTTATAAAGTAAATACCATGGCCAAGCTTCCATGATTTTTCTGACATTACTGTTCTGTTCAGTCTGCTTGTGAGCCACATTATGCTCTTCCTTTTTTTTTTTACTGGTCTGAGTACAAGTCACTTCTAGCAGAGGTTTCCTTACTCAGTATTTACAGGCCATATAAAAGCACTTTAACACGTGATACAAGTAATTTAAGATCAGCAATTACATGCCATTTAATGGGTATCCTCAACAGTCATTGTGATTTGATAGAGAAAACAATTGTCCCACACTTCTAGTCCAAGCTTGTCTGACTATGCAAAGATCAGCTCTTGTTAATTCATGATTCTGCAAGCTTCTGTAAGACCTTGATGAGACTTTATTTAATAAAGCCCCTTTCCAAACTCACCACTTACTTTTAAAGCTTAAGAGCTCACTGACTTCAAGAAGAATGACTATAAGAAACAGAACAAAATGCCAGCCGCAGGCTGTAGTAAAGAATTACAGAATCACAACTATTGGCTCCCAAGGGATTATTTCAAGTCTTCACATATTCTTCACATATTTGCAGTTTTACAGTAAATACAAGTGCCAGTCAATAGTTTCTATCTCTATTTGTTTTCCAAACGTTAAGCATAGAGTTCTGAGAACAAGCTAAATCAACAGTAAAATAATAACAACAAAACCACCACCACCAAAACCAAAACCAGGAGCATTTAAAAATTAACTGCTTTCTTTTCTGTTTCCAGACTTACCATGGTACACAAGTCTTTGTTTTCATCTTGACTTTCCTAGTTTGTAAGATCAAGAAATTTTGTGGGTGTCCAGATATCTCACAGCATCAGATTTGAAAGACCTTAAAAGGAAACAAAATTCATTTAGAACTGCTCTGTTCTGTTGGAAAAATAAAAAAAAGCTTCTTATGTGCAGTAATCAACAACACTTAATATTGCAAACTGGACTGCTGGAATGACATTCATTCACAAATTTCATTTCAATATATGTCTATTAATTTAGCCTTCAGTTTTGCAGTCTTTGGCAGGTTATTGTCTTCTGCGCTACTTAGTATTAACGAATGATAAATAATGGGACCCTTATGGAAGCAATTCTCCTATCCCCCAGAGAGGCAGAACTTGCAGAGAGTAATTCATACCATTCACATTAAACAAAGTCTTCAAAATAAGATGTGTGGCCTTTTGGAAATGCTTATTTTTCCTGATTTTAGGCACAGAGTATATTTCAATGAGTAGTACAGACTATTTCTATTGACTAAAGCTGTAGGTAATAGAGTTTTCCTGAAAATCAGTGTTCCTGTCTTCCTCCCTTGTTGGTTATTGGTTTGTGTTGTTTTCAATTTTATTAGCAAATTCTCTACAAAAAAAAAAACCAAAACACCAACAACATTTCTCAGCTAAAGACTTCTCCAGTCTTTCTAACTCTGTTCAAGTATACCATTACCAATTAATTCATTCTTTATTTCCTTTGGTACTCCCAGTACAACAGAAGAAACTTGGAATTACATCTCTGTGAAACCAACATTACTTTGACAAATGAAGCATTTGCTCATTAGCAAAAAGTACTCATGCATATGATAAAATCTCCAACAGTGTTAACAGCTGCTCATTAATGGCTCTTTGCTTGTTGATACAGTCATTTATGTTTAAACATGAGCCAATACACTACCGCAATGGATAGATCTGCCCCTGTGTTTTCCATTTCATCCATGCATATCAGATCATATTCCTGTTTCTTTTACCATTTACACCAGTGAAAACTGGGAACTACCCCTATTAAAATCCAGCATAATATTAGATAAAAATGAAGCAAAAATAAAAAAGGAGACAAAGCTCATACAAACTCCAGCACATAACACTCACAAAACATTATGGGTGCTTTATGATTTTCCTGTCCATTTTCTAGGTATATTTTCTGAGATCTGGTGTACTAAAGTATTCAAAATTATACTGATGAATTATTCAACAACTTGCTTAACTGTGATTTATCTGAAAGCAAAAAGAATCCCTCACCAGCAGAGCTAAAATAAATAGGTTCTTATGAATTTAAGATTAAATTACTGATGTAAACGAACACTTAAATTCCTTCATATGGTTCTCTACATGAGCATCAGAAGAGAAAGGCATAGAATATTTTCTTGTAGGGGTTGTAAGAGTGCAGAAAGAGTTTCTCAGCTAAGACCATACCTCTTCTTTCACAAGGATAGCAGAACCATATATTTTTAAAAGCATTTCTGACAATAAATGGTGACATAAATTGGAATTTACAGGAATTGTTTCATATAAAGAAGGTAATAAAAAGGGCTGGTTAGCAAAGTTCCCTTGATACCAGTTTCTAGAAATGAGTAAAATCTGCACTATGCAGTACTTAGATATATTTTTTTATTTAACTTTACCTGGTGTAATTTTAATTGATCCCTGAGGAACAAACTGCCAAGCAGTGAATCCAGTCATCCCCTGAGTCTTGTAGCCAGGGGCACAGGGTTTGGCTTTAGTTCTATGCTTCATAAGTAAGCACCCATGATGAATACACATAGGAGATTGAGACACAGGATCCCATTGTGACCTCACTTATTTGCAAACACGATGAAGAGTTTATTTTTAAGCTCAGCATTTCATGGAGAGTCTTTTCTTTTCTTCCTGTCACATGAAATACCAGAGAGGGATGGTTATTCTGTAACATGTAGACAATGTGGAAATTAATTCTCAGACCAAACACTTTAAGATTCACACCAAGAAAAATGGCAAAACTGAAAAACAGATAAAGTCATTCTACTGCAGTGTCTCTAATTAATTTAGTTTGCTTACTTGATAGTTATGATAATGTAAAGAAGTAGCATAAGGAAGCAGTAGATTTATTATGCACTTGTAACCCAGTACATATTTTTACCTATTTTTATACATTTTCCTGTATGTCTCAAGGGAAAAAAAAAATCTCACAAACACACCTATATATGTAGGATCTAGGTCTGTCTTTCAGGCATTTGAACTGTTTATATCCAAAAGCTGAACTAAATAAAACATCTTGTGGCTTTTGAAAAGTTACTACCACGAACTGTAATGTTTTATGTCAAAAGATTTTCCCCACAGTTTGTATTTTTAAAATTTTCATGATAGTAGTCAAAGTTTGATTGATCAAGACACAGCTACTGGTGAAAAATCAAATATATGTATTTTAATGTAATGATTAAAAAATACTAGAACCACTAAAGTAACTCATTTTTGGTTACAAGTGCATTTTGTTGATGAGTGCACAAATAATGTCTAAAGTACATTTCTAATTTAGAAGTTTTATATGTGAACTGCTTCTTCCCTGTTACATTCCTCAGCTACTTGCTAGAATAAGCTTCCCCAGAAGACTTCACTTCTGGTCTTGGCTTGTCAGTACTCCCTCACCTTATAAATTTGAATGGCCTTTAACAATGGTGCTTTGATCTGGGTTATTATTTTAGATACAACTGAGATATTCATCATAATAGCAGTAAGCACTGTGAGCCTTTTGAAATCTTGTGCAAAACCCTGTTCTTTCCATTTCAAAGCCATCCATTGCTTAATTCATAACCTTCATCTCCAGCACTTAGTCTTGGTATAAGTAAGTGCCTAGACACTTCAGTGTTAAACTGGCACATATCCTAGAAAAAGAAAATAAGCTATTTAAGTTCCTGAAAGAAGCAAAAAAGAGCAAGCAAAATACACATTTTAGACATTGTAAAATATGGGATTTCATGTGATCTTTCTCCACCATTGGAGTGCATACTGGTGCAGACATTCTCCCTCCTGTCAAAGCACAGATCACTATGCAAGAGAGGGCTTTAGATGCAATTAAAACCAATCTCTGGTATTAACTACTACAGTAGCATGTCCCCATGCAACTGCTTTCCTTTAGATTAATTACTTTGAATTATTAAATGATGATTTAACTTTATATTAATCAACAGTGCTATTGTGTCCATGTCCCATCTTTGTGAGATTACAGTTTAGATCTCTTTTGTACAGTTTTCATAGCCAGATAATTCTCCTTGATAAAATACCCATATAAGGAGACAGTAGGAAAAAATACAACCAACCAAACAAAAAAAAACAAACCCAGCAGTTTCTCTTTAGATGTAAAGACTGAACTCTCAGAACCCTGTGTGCTATAGAAAAAAAAGACATAGAAGGTATGTACAAAGTGTACTTTAATTAAATATATCTCTAAACTTATTTACTTGGTAAGCATAAACCTGTGGCAAAATTATCTTCTAGAGAGTTGAGAGACTATTTCTCGTTCAATGCTTTAAAGCTATTTTTTACTGACTCTCAAATGCTTGATTATGCTGAGTAATATTCCACCCTTCAGAAAATTCAATCTGACATCAGCAGAACAAAGCATGGGAGAAAGTGTGCCCCTCATTATGTAAATAAATGTAACAAAATCAGATCTTTATTATGCATGTCAATAGTTTCAAGTACCCTTTTATACCTACAATAAAGCAGAAAACATCATTACAAAGAGGGCAAAGAAAAACTTCTGGCATCTAATGGAGGACACGTTCTAGATTAAGCCCAAATTACATGTTTTTTTGTTTTATTTTTACAAGACCATAAGAAAGAGGCAAAACTAAATAAATAATATCCATTTAAAAACAAACAAAAAACCCCAAAACAAACAAACCAACCCAACCCAACCAAACAATCCATTAACCTGACCAGAAGACATTTTTCTCTTGTTTAATTACAATATCTGAAAGTCACAGAAGTCTTAATGTTGATATTCTTAAGCTTTTGGTTTGGACCTATTCCAGAGTTTTACTAAAAGAGTTTATTATTCTTATAATTAAAGTATTAGAATTAAACAAGAAGTAATGAAAGAATTTAAACCAAGAGTTTTCCAAAGAGAGCTCTAAGGATTTTTTTTTTAATGTGCTACCCTATGGGGAGCTGGGCCTGTTTAGGCTGGAGAAGAGGAGGCTCAGAGGTGATCTTATTACTGTCTACAACTACCTGAAGGGGCATTGTAGCCAGGTGGGGGGTGGCCTCTTCTCCCAGGCAACCAGCAATAGAACAAGGGGACACAGTCTCAAGTTGTGCCAGGGTAGGTATAGGCTGGATATTAGGAAGAAGTTCTTCACAGAGAGAGTGATTGGCATTGGAATGGGCTGCCCAGGGAGGTGGTGGAGGCACCGTCCCTGGGGGTCTTCAAGAAAAGCCTGGATGAGGCACTTAGTGCCATGGTCTAGTTGATTGGCTAGGGCTGGGTGCTAGGTTGGCCTGGATGATCTTGGAGGTCTCTTTCAACCTGGTTGATTCTATGATTCTATGGCAATGAAAAAAATTCCAGAGTGAGCACTACATATCAATGTCTTTAATAGAGACACATTGTTCAATACAAGTTAATCATAAGACATTTTGCAGTCTGTTTTTTCTTGAAACAAACTTATGTCACCTTTTCCTAAGGTAATTTGACTAATTTAAAGCAAATTAACAACCCTTGCCACTTGCATTTTGTACCTTTATTTTTCATTCTTAAGCAGCAGCTACACCCAGTGACATGATTTTAGGGCACTCTCTTCCCAAGGCCCATTTGGACTGACATTTATCACTTGTAGATATAAACAGAATTTAAACCACCAAAGTACTGCATTTCATGATGAAAAAACTTGGAAGTCCTTATTGGCCTCTGAATAAGGATTAAATTTGAACACAAGGCTGTCATGGATTTGATATTGTCTTTGCTGCAATTATCCTCTCTGAAGTCACTGTTCAACAGCCATGATAAGGATTCAGAGTGGCAAAACCATTCTTTGAAGGAAAATATAACTCGCACTGTATGTCATACGTTAGAAGGAAAAGGATGAAATGTCCATGGATAAAAAGCTGGGTTTACTGTTACCTTAAAAGAGTCTATGTAGCAGCTGTGATGTATTTAATACACTGTTCTACCTTCTTTAAACTTGTGAAATGATATGCAAAGTAAGTTATTTATGTTACTGGTCATAGAATCAACCAGGTTGGAAGAGACCTCCAACATCATCCAGTCCAACCTAGCACCCAGCCCTAGCCAGTCAACTAGATCATGGCACTAAGTGCCTCAGCCAGGCTTTTCTTCAACACCTCCAGGGATGGTGACTCCACCACCTCCCTGGGCAGCCCATTCCAATGCCAATCACTCTCTCTGCCAACAACTTCCTCCTAACATCCAGCCCATACCTACCCCGGCACAACTTGAGACTCCCCTTGTTCTGTTGCTGGTTGCCTGCAGGGGCAGAAGAGACCAACCCCCACCTGGCTACAGCCTCCCTTCAGGTAGTTGGAGACAACAATGAGGTCCCCCCTGAGCCTCCTATTCTCCAGGCTAAACACCCCCAGCTTCCTCAGCCTCTCCTCATAGGGTTTGTGTTCCAGGCCCCTCACCAGCTTTGTTGCCCTTCTCTGGACACATTCCAGCACCTCAACATCTCTCTTGAATTGAGGGGCCCAGAACTGGACACAGTCATTCACCTTAAGATAATAAAAAAGTACTTTTGAATGAAAACTATTTCCTTTACAGAGTAATATCAAGCAAAATTGCTATCTTTTTGTGTTAAACAAAGAAATCCATGCTTCATTTTACTTTTTCCCTTATTCCTGTAGGATATTCCTAACTAAATTTTCAACGTGAGTACGGTTTCAGAAGTTTGATGGTCTTAATTAACCACAGTTAAATGAAGGCACTTGACAAAAGAATGTAGCAGAATGGTACTTTTGCTCCATTTAGTTCAAGTCGCTGCTGATTTAGAGGAGAGCTTTCTTTCTTGCATACTTTAGACAGGATTTGTGAAAGCAAATATGAATAACACAGAAACCATTGCTGCAGGTTTGGAAGAGAGCTGAAGGAGCCAAAAACACTACAAAAGGGAGCAATGCAGATCAGATTTCTGAAAGAATTAATTTTCCAATCACAGCAGGAGAGTTAACATTGAAAGCAAATGTTTAAAGCTTTGAACAATTGTGTGTCTTTACCTGGATTAGATCATATCATTGCAACAGGAAAATTAGCCAAACAAATTAAGCCTGTGTACCTAAGCATCACTTAGAAGTCAAAGGAACAAAGATCCTCCCATTGTTTAAATGAAATGTTTACATTAAAGACATTGCTGGCAGTATTTTTTAAGGTAGTTCTGCTGGAACTTTGTTAAGACTGGTTTGGAGACATAATATTTGCCTATCTTGTTGCTCTTTTCCATCACTGAAAAATACACTATTAGTCTAGTTGGGCCTCTTTTTGTACCCTGGGCTGCTGGAAATAGTTTCAAATGGAGTGAGCCAAAACAGGGTGGCTCAGCCACAACCAGCATCTACCAAGGTGCTGCAGAGCAGCTTCAAGAGAGAATGTTAGCTCAGTAAACTTGCTTTCCTACCCAAGAGTTAGATGCTGCACACCACTAACATTTTACAGATTTCATCTCTATTCAGGAATTGAAAAGCCAAGGTTTTCACCTATGCTGCCCATGGCCTTGAAGGCTCCCTGCCACACAAAGATATTTGGTACCTCAGAGGCTGATCCAAAATGAGCCTTTTAGAGAGTAAGGAGTCACCCCAGTGCAACCAAGCAAAACTGGTAACCATGGGAGTATTTATGAAGCATCGTCCAAGGCATAAAGTTCATCCTTACAGCCTATACAATGCCATGTACAGTGGTCAACATCTTCTTGAGTAATGGAGGCCAGATACCAAAGTGAGAGAGATGTACAATTCTTCTGTCATAACAGATCTGTCTCCAGTGAAATATCCCTAACCAAGTACTGACTGTACTACTTCCAAAAAAGCCACTCTGGCCACTCAGTGGCATAGGTGGTGCTGGTTTTCCCTGTCTGCTTTCATGACTTTCTGTCTATTCCCAGAGACAGGTCATCCTGGAAGAGGGATCTATAGATGGGATGCTCTCCTGTTGAAGACAGGACTGCAAAGCACAAGTCCCTCATTTTCCATATCTAAAGTCTATTTTGTCACCTGAGATAAACATTTCTCGCCCTGCCAGCTAAATATTCAAAAGATAGCTACAACTCTGGGTTTTGTGCTCCACCCTCACGGCAGTAGCAAGAGTGTCTTCCAAAACACCTGAGGGCTCTCAGTTGCTTAGTTACTGAAGTTTGAGCAGGATTAGGTACGAAAGACTTTGAGGAGTTGCTCAGTGTGAGACGGCATGAGAAAATGTGCATCACATCTGGGTATAAGTTAGGTTAGGCAGACACTGGATGGGGATTCTTCACACAAGGTCAGTTTCCATTGTTCACCAAGCCTCAGATAAAGCTCTGCTTGGCAAGTGAGGACAAGAGGCACCTCAATTAGTAGTTTAATTGAAGCACTTCGGCTTCTTTGCTGAAGTAAACAGTTACGAACAGGCACTTACCATGCAGATCAGCATATGTTGGCTGACAGATACCTAGCAAGGAGAAAGAAAATTAAGGGCCTCAAGTACTATATCCAGATTGTAATGATCTTGCAAGATGAAGACTAGGGTATAAATTTATAGCTGTAAATAAGTCAAGACAATGAATGGAGGGTACAGTGGGATGATACCTCTATAACAGCACCCTGGGTATGCAGAATCCGATTAACTACCTGCTGTCCTCTGGCTGTTTGGGACTTGGCATAATTATATTCTCCTAGTTGCCTTTTCATGTTCTATACCATGTAAGCTAAATTAACACTACATACAATTCTTGTGTTTCAGTTCCAGCTGACTGGTAAATTTGATAGATTGTTTTGTTAAGAATAAATTTTACTATTCATAAAATTCACTGAGGTTAAACAGAGAATTTCCACTAGCTTCAAATCAGACAGTATTTCACAGTCTTTTCCATGGAAGTATCAAAATCATGTTTTGTGACATAACTTATACATCATAGCAGAAGAACAAGTAAATGCTTGTTCTATATGCATGCTGGAACCTGTTTGAAATTATTGAGCTTTAAAGAGATCTTGCTCATTCAAATTGATAGGTCAAGAGGGCCATATGTGATCCCCGGCATGACATTTCTCTGCAAACTATACTGTCTTGTAAATCAGAGTGTGTACTGGGCAACAAAACCTAGCATGGCTTTTCCAACGTGGTCTAAGAGGTTCTGAAAGCTCAGGTCACCTTTTGATTATCCAGCAAAAGAGGACAGGCAGTGGAGCTAATATTGCTACAAAAACTATGCTCTTTTATGATGCCTTGTGACTTTGGTGAGCATCTGATGGCCATCCAGTGTCAACCCACAATGTATGGTCAACAAAAGAGAAAGCTAAGAAGCTGGAACAACATCATCATGACAGATGCATCCCTAAATGCAGTGAGCTGAGGTAATTTAATTTTACCTCTCTTTAATGTATTAAGTGAAGGAATCTCTTAATCCATGTAATATAATATTAAAGAAAAATAGAAGCTCTCACAGCAATGCAGTATAATATGTAATACAACTTCACAAACCACAGTTCTGAGTCCCCAGGTTTTCTGGATTCAAAACCACACGAGCTTCAACTTTCAAATCATAATATTATTCCTTTATGCTGAAATATTTAGCATGTTGCTACACTTCTTTTTCAATCAGAAACAGAGGACAAAAGAGAAACTACCAAAGAGCCATGAGCAGAAAGTAATATAGATCTGCATATCAAATAATATTGCAATTTGTAACTGACTACTCTGTATGCATGTCAAAGCTTGCAAATTCCAAACTGTTGGTAGATTTGTTTTATTTTTACCCTGTGTTTCTAGTTGTGTCCTGTGATATTGCAAACTCTATTACATCTCAAATTATAAGGTTACTATCAACTTCACTCCATTAAAAAGACTCTTCTATTTGACAGTCCTCTGAAAGAGTTTTTCATTCCTCCCTTATGGATATGTCTTATTTATAAACATGCATCATTCAGCACCCAGTTTGGACCAAAATAATTTTCACAAATCACATTTATAGCTTCTCAGAGAGAATGACTTCATCAGAGACACTAATAACAATATAATGAAGAAGCACTGAGCAAGTGGTCAAAAACCTCAAAGATATCTGTTCACAGTACCAATGTCTGCATGCCCTGTACCATGAGAAAACTAACAGAAATCTAGGAGCATTTTCACTGAGATTTAGTCAAATCAATATAATTGCTAGAAACATTGCTTCAGCAATTTGTTTCACTGTACAATTTTGTTGGAAGATTTCTAGCTACAAGCTACTCTACTTATTTGCAGGAAAAATTGCAGGGATATCAGATTTTCTCCTGCTAAATCAAACCAGAAGATTGAGCTTTGTGTTCAGAACATTCAGCATGTGCTACTGAAAGATAGTTCCCTTTGAAATTTTATTTCCCTTTTGCTGAATTTGGTATGGTCAGTAAAAAATTGAATAAAGCCATGAAAGAGTCTCAGGAAAACCTGTAATGCTTTATCAAGTGACACTTTCAAGGCTTGACAGTTTCAAACCTCTTATTTCTCTTTTTTTCCTTTCAATGGCATACTGTTATCAAAAACTCAGGGGAGTGTATGTGTGTCCTAAAACCCCAAAGGAATCTTAGCTATTTGCTCAGCACACACAGCAGTACACAGCTCTTGCATTGTGCATGGTCTTCTCCCCTCACTTACAAACACAGCAATATACTTCAGGTCTTTGATAACATCAACAAAGTGCACAAGACGTGATGAGACAGATAACCAATACACCATATAACTTTGTGACCCTTTGTAACTGGCACACATGACCTTACAGTCTTTTTTCCATTAAGCAGCTCTCCTATAGAAGATTGGCAAAGCAGCAGCTAAATCAGTTCAATGCTGATGCTTTAGTTCATTTCTGACCCCATAACTTTCAATGAATTTTTGCTTGGACGCATCAAGCTCTGCCTTTAAAACTTAGCTCTGCTATTTCAGCCCAAGCATAAGGTCTGCAGAATGACAAAGCATGGTGTTTCAACAGTAATCCTGAAAGGGTGAGTACACAGAGCATGTCTGCACAATGTTATGGGGTTTAGTGCATGATGCCCTTACTCTAGTGGCAACCCAGCTTGTTCCAAAGTTGTAACAACACAGCGAGTTTAGCAGCTTTGCTTCTGGAACAGAGACTGGCTTCTTTCCATGCTATCCTACATTCCTAAAGGGATCTACTACTCTGCTGGGATTTTCAGGTTTCCCTACAGATGCTGGAACTGTAAGAGCCCATTTCCTTCTGATACACAACATGCCCTGGCTCTGTGAAACCATTTTGACAGAGCAGCTTTCTCTCTCGGACCTTTCTAAAGCAAAAGAGCTGAACACAGAGAGGTGGAAAAAGTGCTGTCTCTAGCACCATAATCTGGACTCCACCACCTCTAGCAACACCCCTGATTTTATTATCTATCACAGGTATCTACAATAACATTCTCACATAGGAGAAGTTGCTGGCAGGATACAGAATAACATGAAACTCAAGGCATACCTAGTCTGTCTGTGGGATTTTGGCTCTTTGTTTAAATATCTTAGCCAACAACAACGCCTGTTTCCCAGGTACCATTGGGTAGTGTAACTATGCAACTTCAGAGAGGTTTCCACAAATAATTTTGACTTTACTTGCACATTATCATATTTTCTTGCAGTAATAAGAAAAAACAGTCATTCCTGTAGCTCTCTTTCTTGTTTTCATTTTTTAACTAGTGCAATTAAATAGTAGGTACTAGCTGGCTTTCTCACCATTTATTGAACAGTAAAGAGTTCACCTTTTTACAGCAATCTTCTTTAAATACTTCCCTCCTTGTTTTGAGACTCTGTGCTACCAAAACCCTAGTTTCTCTTTCCTTTGTGAAAAAAGTGGAAGCCCTTGATTTTAGTCTTCTCTGCCTTTGCTTTAGGTGGGAACAAGACAGGGAAGCAAGATGGTCTGGAGCTGTCTAGTGTTCATATCACTGTTTCTGCCACAGCACTGGTTTCTGCACCTGAACTGAAAGTGTCTAGCATCACACACAATGCTCTTTGGAGCTCAAAATACCAACAGGCAGATAATATTGCTTTCCAAGAGAAGGATCATTCTCTGCCATTCTGCAAAATGATAAAGGTAACTGGAGTCTTAGCTTGTTTTCCCAAATTCTGGGCATCGTCTTCACTTGCATTTACCTGGCACATGCAACTATCTGCACTGGTTTTGTGTAGAGCTTAGCACTAGTGTCCCACATACCTTGCCCCCTTCACCCTTCCAAGATGGTCTGCGGACCCAGCTTACGAGTCTTGCCAACAAACCATATCCAGGGACTTATTTTGCTTGGCAGATACTTATCTTTACCTTTTATGACAGCCCTAGCAAGCTTTCTGCTCTCAACCAACACTCTGTCACAGCACATTTTGAGAGCAAGTCTCCCAGTATCTCCATTTCCTGTGTTTTGTTTGGATGAGGGGAACATACATGTCGAATTCCTTGCAGATGCAACAAAACCATTAGTGCTCTCAATGTGCTAATGAATAATTCAGTCCAAAGGTGCAGACTAGAGCCAGATGAAGAAAAAACTTCCAAATGGTGTGCAGTGCAGGCATCACATTTCAGCATCAACAACTGAGCTACTCTTACACCATTTTCCTGGCTAACTCAGATACAGCCTTCTACACCTGACCCTGATTCCAGCCCCACTTGGTTTCTCACTCAGGATCAAGTATAGGTCTCACAAATGCAGTAGCCTGACTCCTCATTTTCAGTCATTACATACTGCACTCAGGGGCTTTGATCTTTACTTAAAAACATATGACTTTTGCTTAATCTTTTGTGACATTCCACATTTGATGCTGCTGTTTTTTTTACCTGAGCAGCCTGGAAAAAAAAATGCTATATGCCAAGTACTTCAGTAGTTTCCATTCGTTTTCTAAGCAGTATTTCTGCCTGGTTATGTATCATCAGCCTTCAGGTTTTCTCTAAGTTTCAGCAGGGCCAGAATCAGAAGTGTCCTCATTTCCACAGTTCACACCAGATAACACTCAGCAATTACTCAGCAACACAGACACCCTCAGCCTACTCAAGGTGCTGGAAAGAGGCAGGTTGGTGTTGTTCCAGGGGCTCTGTGAAATCCAGCATCCTTTTTGCCAGACGATCTCACAGGAGAGGCAGTGAACCAGTGGTTACCAGTTTGAGTGGGTGGTGAAATGGGAACCACTGTTGCCTTTGTGATAAGATTTCTCTCTGTGATGATGAGACACCAAAGCAGGCTTGAGCCGCTACAATTTAACACGGGTAACAAAATAAAGATATCAAATCTGAGGACTGGTGGAAGGTGTTTAGAACTATCACTGACCCCAAATAAAGCATCTTAGTCTTTTACAGAACTGGAGAGACATGGTGACATTGTCTTAGATGAGAAGGTGTGAATGCCTGTCACGGAAGCCATAGGACACTACAACTCACATGGAAGGATGCTGGGGGTGACAGCACTCCTGTCATCATATCCAAAGCAACAAGTGTCTGGAAAGGGCTGATGGCAAGCACTGCATGCCAAGCTCAGACCCATTCTGTATACCCAGAAATTAGGCCTGGATCATCTGCACTCACAGGAGCTGATTAGCAGCTTCAGATTTTTCAGTCTCTATTTCAGTCAGGCTAGTGTTCAAGGGCAGAAACATGACAACCTAAGAATAACTGTCAGACACACACACTGGAAGCCAGCATGGTGTTTGAAGTTATTCAAACTTGTGAATGGTGTTGTGAGGCTCTAAGATAGAGCTAACTCTCTTAAGGTATTCCTCTTACCACAAAACAGTAAAACTCCTGAGGTAGAAAATTGAAACATCAGATTGGAACTTATTCACCTCAGTAGTTTGAGAAAAGAAGGCTAGTACCTTGACTTCCATTTTATAATTTGCACTTGATCAGAGAAGATGAATTACACATCTGTGTGACAACAATTTATTCCCACAGAAGAGAATGAAGAAAAAAACCCAGATGTGTGGGGTTTTCTAATCTATTTTTTTGCTTATTTACAGTGACATACCATTTATAAGATAAAGCAATATAAAGTGACATGCTTAGCTTCAGTAGCATATGAAGAAGTTTTCTCAGTTCATCAACTCTTCTACCTCAGTGTGTTTTACAGAAGAGACTGTAGCATCTCATTTAATATATCTGGCTGAAGTACATCCCCTAACAACCACCTCTCTACTACACACTAGAAGAACTAAGAAATTAAATATCCTTGCTTTTTCCTACTAGTGAACATCTCCAAATAAACCATAGGTTGCCAGCAGTTTTCCTTCTAGAGTTTTATCCAGGCTCATCCAAATTCCCAGTGTTTACCTTGCTTTGGCTTTGTCAGCCCAACAAAGTTGCATATCAGACATCTGTTCACAGGCCTGAACTAGTCAGAGGTGTACTGACAGCTCATCCTGTGGTCAAATACAGTATTAGCTCCTCTTTACTCTGTAGGAGGCCAGGACTCCCCACACACACACGGCTATGGTCCTCATGGTCATTTGCAAGAATGCCATCTCCAGCTCCCACAGCTGCCCTTCCTATTTGAGAAGGGACCTGGTGTAACTCCATCTTGTCTGTTGTCTTTTGCAGTTCAACAAGTGTCAGCAAATGTGGTGAAATGCCAGGATGTTGTTACTGTTTGGGCTCCACAATAGACACTTTTAGGAGTAATTGAGGAAGCCATGGAAACAAACAAGGACCTTAAGGCAAGGGGAGAAAAAAGGCCAGGGGAGAAAATGGCAAGGGGAGAAAAAGGCAGAAAAAAGCAAGCAAAAAAAGCAAGCAAAAAAAGCAAGCAAAAAAAGCAAGCAAAAAAAGCAAGCAAAAAAAGCAAGCAAAAAAAGCAAGCAAAAAAAGCAAGCAAAAAAAGAAAGCAAAAAAAGAAAGCAAAAAAAGAAAGCAAAAAAAGAAAGCAAAAAAAGAAAGCAAAAAAAGAAAGCAAAAAAGGAAGAAAAAAAAGGAAGAAAAAAAAAAGAAAGAAAAAAAGAATAAAGAAAAAAAAAGGAAGGAAAAAAAAGGCCAGAAAGAAAAAAGGGCCAGAAGGACTCTGAGTTATCATACTGATGTTAAATGTAGACTGAAACCCACTAACACAGAGAAAATTGGTACAAATCTTTCGCAATAAGAAAATAGGTGTAGAGGAAATAGCAGCTTTGCAAAAATTGAAGCCTGGGTTTAATTTTCTAACAGGGAGACTTCATGAACTTGATTCTTATAATTAATGCCTACACACACAGTTCCCTGTCCTGAGTTCCATCCAATACAAACATTGATTTTCCACGGAGAGAGAAACCTGTGATACCTTACCACAGCCAGAAGGCCAAGCACAGAGGAGGAGTGCATGCTACTCAAAGAGTGCAGAGTGTCCAAGACAACCTTGCTTTCTACAACATAAAAAAATATTTACTAGGTAGGTTTTAATCTTGATGAAGGATAGGGAGACAATGGTGTACTGGTCAGAGCCTGCAAATTTGTTTCTTATAACCTCTGACATATTTCTCTTCTCATATATACTGCACCCATGAAAAGACAATACACCTCTCATAAAAATACATATGAAAGGAGGTAGGTAAATAAATTTGTCCAGTTGATTTGAAGCTTAGCCCTTTCTACCCAATAGGATGGTTCTCATTCTTTCTAGTACTGCTGCTGATATTCCTTCATCTTTCTCACGTGTTCTCATTATTCCTCTCCATCACATTTCCCCTCCTGCATTTTCATTCTAGGCAGAATGCAAACCCAAAAACATTTCTTCTCAATTCATTAAAAACATGAAAAATGTTAATGCAAAGTAAGTGTCCCCCATATGGAATTAACTTGCTGTTTAATACACTAAACACTCATCTAGCTTTAAAAAGTTCTAAAAGCAGTGGGATTTTCATACAAGTTATTAGTCATTGACATTTTTCCTGTTACAAAAAGCAAAATAACTATAAATAAACCAGTCAACATCTTAAAAGGGAATACTATTAAAGCTAGCTATGGAGTGCTTGGTTTTTCACCTCTGAGGCTATAGAGTAGTAAGCCTCTTATTAAAGTTGTGTTTTCTGAGCTTTCAGTGAACTGCACGAGAGTCCAAACATCTATTCCATGGCTTACATTTTTAGTACTCCATGTACTTGTTTGCATGCAAGTAAAAACATCCCTTTCAGCTACTGCAGTCTGGCTATCAGGTAGGAAATTCATCAAACAGCCTGCTACAGAGACATATATTTATAACATCAATCAGCAACTGGGTCTGTGTGCAAGGGACCAATTAATAAATCTAAATATCTGAGTTCTGCCAATACCTTATTTTATTACTTTGGGCAAATGACTTCACTCTTCTTTGTGAGCATATGTACAGTCATCTGTGACTGCCTGCTACTAGGATTTAACTAACATCATATGAAATATTTAAATAACCAAGATCATTGTAATGAGAGGTTCCATCTTGAGATTTCAAATACTTCTGTAATGCAAGCATATGAGAGTGAAACTGAAAACACTTTTCCCTTTTCAGGTATGGAAAAAAAAATTGGGGGAGGAAAGAAACAAAAAAGGGCATTGGTATTGCATCCAGAAGAGCTGCCAATCATTTTGTATGTTAAAAGATTGTCTCTTTAACACTAAAATTTATTTACAATGTAAGTCAATATTCTGCATAACCCACTCTTCATAAATATTAACAATGTTAACTATCAGGCAAGAAAAAGCCACAATGGTGTAAGTGAACCTTACTTTAAGGTCAAAATCATCCCTTCTGGCTATTGCATGCAAAATGTACAAGACAGAGAAGATGCACACATTTGTTTTTTTCTACCCTATTTCTCTCTGTGTCTTTTCAATTAACTACCCAAGGCTCAAAACACACCCTTGTAGATAAGTTTACTTTCCAGGTCACTTGTTCTAGCCTTCCTAAAACAAGGTATTCTCTCTACAAACAATCATTGAAGTCTAAAGAAAAACATTGGCTAAGCTATGTCAGTTTTATGATGCTGGTTATTACTGGCTATATTGTAAGAGTTTGATGCAAGCATTACTCAGCACTTACAGGTAATCTGCTCAGATCACTGCCACACCAAATGAGAACAACCTTGTGGTTGTACCAGCTTAGCCACTGTAGTTCCAATATGCACTTCTCAGAAAAAAAACTACAAAGTGAGACTAACATATGATTATTAATAAAGAAATAGTTTTCTTTTAGCTCTTAGATGGGGTATAAAGCAGGGAACTTAAGTTACGAAGCAGCAAGCTTCTCCTGAGTTTCTCCAGTCCCTACAGAATCAGGGGATGCCTTCATGCATTAACCTTCAGCAGCTCAGCTCAGTGAAATTAAAACTGAGTATTAATGAAAGCACAGAAATAATGTCATAGTCTGAGATCTGCTCAGACACATCAAGCAAATTTCTAGAAGTCTCTTACTAAACATGATGTAGATAGTAACTTCAGGGATTTTTTTTTACTATTGCTAAACTTATAACCAGAGTTGTCACATAACTTTAGATGTAATGCACTCAAGATGTTAGGACAGGGCACCTTTTGCTGTTTTCCAGGCATGTATTTTTCTAAGCACATCACACACCACCTCTGCGGCTCCCCAGCTAGTGCCACAGAGCACATCATGTGGTATATCCTAGTTCATGACCTCAGCCACAAAAAAAAAAGAGCTGAAGTCCAAACTAGTTTTACAAACACTTATACAAGAGCTGAAATATGCAAATTATCATAAGACTGATCTTTACCTGTAAATGACAAACAGTAATACAGCATATTAACTCAAACGGAGCAATCTCCAAGTGGGAGTGGGGAAACATTCAGGAATCACTAGTAAAATCTCCTTCTTACTCATCCTCATGGAAGAAATACAACAGGTAGTAAGTTATCCTCATCTCCACAATATTTCTTTCACAAAAAGTCTATTTTCTTTAGTAACTGGGATGAACACATCACTCGCTATCATGCTCTCCTAGCACTAGTTCAGATGTGCAAGCAGACAGCTTGCACTGAATAGTTTACAGGGGCTTATTTTGAGGAGGAAGTCTGTGGAAGATAAAGAAAACTAATAACTCCTGGAGTCCCCTTCAATCATCTCCTATAAAAGGATCAAGGTACAACTGCCCTGAAAGATCCAGGGTTGGTCTAGCTGCAATTCTTCACGTTATCCAAATTCCACACACAATTAGGAGGCCAGTAATGACAGGGAAAAAACACTGACCATGTGCAATACAAAGAGCAATTATCAAAACCATTGCCAAGTTTATATCCCATGGATGCATGCTGTAAGTGAAACAATACCAATAAGGGAAGCCATGCCAGCTAAGGAAAGCAAAGCAAAGCAGTTCTTCGGTGAGGAACGTTATCTCCCCTGCCTGCCAAGCAGCCTAAGAGATTCCACAAGGCTTAAGTCATCTCCAAGTCGTCAAGCATGGGAATGACACCTTTATTATCACCAGTTTCCAGACTGAGAGAAAACAACCATACCAGTTAAGGAGTTATCTGTACCTTCTCCTAAGCTTTTCTCCTCTCACTCTTTCCCTAAAGAACATTATCAAAGAAAATACAAACAAAACCCAATTTAAACTAGAATAATAAAAAGGGGGAGGAAAAAAAGGAACAAGCAGAATTTGAAATATCTTATGACTGCTGATAAAAACATGAAAAGGACATTTCACAGTATGAGAGAAACAAAAATTTTTAATCTGAAACTTGCAGCAGTTACATGAAAAAAAAAAATTCTTCCTGGTACAGGCTACAATGGTTACAGAATCCTGAAAAACCAGTCCCAGCCATACGCCAATCAATGTGACACAAGACAAGCTGGGTGTCACCAGCTAGAAGTTTCACTTGAAACTGACTGGATTCTACTAATAATGTATATGGAAGTTATGCATAAAAGGCATTCAGGTTGTACACATTATGCCAAAAAAAAAAAAAAAAAAAAAAAAAAAAAAAAAGTAAAAATTCTTAATTGACTCAACTAACAGGAGATACATATCCACATAGAATCAAGCAGGTTGGAAGAGACCTCCAAGATCAGCCAGTCCAACCTATCCAATCAACTAGACCATGGCACTAAGTGCCTCATCCAGGCTTTTCTTGAACACCTCCAGGGATGGTGCCTCCACCACCTCCCTGGGCAGCCCATTCCAATGCCAATCACTCTCTCTGCCAACAACTTCCTCCTAACATCCAGCCTAGACTTCCCCTGGCACAACTTGAGACTGCGTCCCCTTGTTCTATTGGTGGTTGTCTGGGAGAAGAGACCAACCCCCATTTGGCTACAACCTCCCTTCATACTAAGATGTTGGCTACCATCCACACTTCGCATCTCTAAAAGGCACCTGAAAGACTCATGAGAAGTACAAAAGAAAGAGTTGAAGGTATAGAAAATATCTCCAAGGGACAGACATAAAATCTGAGCTTATCAAGAAGACTGACAATGACACAGCTGCAGCACAGTTATGTCATGGAGAAAAGTGGGGTTATTAATTGAAGAGCACAATCCCCAGCGGTCAGAAGCTAACGCCAGATAAACTTAAAAGAAATCATTTGTTTGGACTTTGTCAATCAAAAAAAGGAATTATCAAATCAAACATTGCTTCATTTCAGATCAAAACCGGATGCCTTTTTGGAAGGCATGTTTAAGTTAAACAGGAAGCAAAGAGTTCAACACGGACAATGGGATGAAGCGTAGCAGCTTGTGAAATACAGAGAGCAGAACACAGTATCGCGTTCCAGCTCTAGGCTTTACAAAGCCCAGAGTTTTTTGGGGGACTTCAGTCATATGCTGCCATCAACAGTTCTTATGTGTTCCACAGGGCTTTCTGGAGCTCTGCTTACATACCACACTGCACTATGCATTCTTTGCAGGAACTTTCCTCATCCTCTGTCAGAGGCAACTTGTTAGTTCACATCAGAACCATTTGAACAAGTTTAACAAAAAATAAAGACAAATAAATCAGCTCTGCCCCCTGTGGCTCAAAATCTAATTTTCAAAATATGCATAAGATGGTGACATGGAAATCAATTTCCTCTGGAATGTGCTTCTTCTCACAACAAGGGCTATTTCAACGCCAACGCTCTCTCTCACATCATTGGGTTTGGCTGTGACACTGCTAGATGGAAGTGGCAAGGTTTTTCTCCCTCTCACAGCAGATTAAAACCCCCTTCATTTTCTGAAGGCACCGTGTAGGGTTTAAGGTCTGAGGAGGGCCACAGTGCAGGTAATAGCATTAATATGTGTATTTTGGAAGAAACAAGGCCTGAAATTTTCAATGTAAAAAACAGGCAATATTAGATTACAGTGACTGAGAAACGCAGTTGGGAGAAGATTCAGAGACTTGAAAATGCAACTGCATTAAAGCTTAAGCTGTAAGCGTGATTCTGAAAAGTAACGACCTGGCCACACAAAACTACAAAAACAACATTTGGTAGAGTAGCAAAGAATGAGGCAGAAGGAGAGCAAGGCTCGTGCCTGTCCCCTGAAAAAGTGAGCAATACAATATAAAATGCTTCATCCCCCTGGTGCAGGCAGAGAGAACCTAAGGGGAGCAGAAGCAGCAGTCACTCCAGCAAGGCTGGAGTCCACACACACATCAGGGAGCTGCCAGGAAGCTGCTGGCTGCTGCTCTCATGAATCAGCCCAACAAAGTTTGTGCCAACACTATGTTCTTCTGTTGGAGCTGAAACTCCTCTTACCTATGCAGGATGTATTTTTAACCAAATGTTTGAGATGCCACTCAGACCTGGTCACAACAGCAGAAAGTGGGAAAAAAACCTCATTAAAAAAAAAATAAAAGAAACAAAGAAAGAAGAGGGAAATAGGAGGGACAGGGATATTAAATGAGAAATCTTTCCTGTTCTCCCTGAGCCCACAAATCCTCAGGACCACCCTGGATATAAGTGAAAACATGCCAAAAAGAAAAGAGGAAATGCTTTTCACAGAGCGGTTAGATTTCACCTCTTGGCTTTAGAAATGCCAGGCTGCCATTTTCAGAACCTACATAAGAATATAACTTCCTACTCTCCATTTCCATAAGTTACAAATCATTTTCTATTAGCAATCTGTTTTTGAAAGTTGTGGCAAAAATCAGCTCTCAGAAAGCAGCATCATTCATATCCATGCCCAGAGGTCAGCGCTCAGAAAGCAGCATCATTCATATCCATTCCCAGAGGCAAAGCTGTTTTGTCCCATTCTGAATCCTGGTTAGTAAACAAATCTATAAATCCATTTTGACAGTGTCATCAAATTAAGCACTAGCTTTTTTGGGGGAAGAGGGAGAGGGGTTTGGTGAGGGCAAATAATAACTTTAGAGGAATGATGGAAAGTTAAATTTTGAAAAAATCTGAAGTGAAAAAAAACATCCAAACAGTTATGAGAAAAAAAAGTAATTGTACTACATCAACCTTAACTTGGTAAATCCTGCAGCATTTGAATTGGGCCTGCCTCCAGTAGGATTGAATCATAGAATCAACCAGGTTGGAAGGGACCTCCAAGATCAGCCAGGCCAACCTAGCACCCAGCCCTAGCCAGTCAACTAGACCATGGCACTAAGCGCCTCAAGCCAGGCTTTGCTTGAACACCTCCAGGGATGGTGACTCCACCACCTCCCTGGGCAGCCCATTCCAATGCCAATCACTCTCTCTGGCAACAACTTCCTCCTAACATCCAGCCTATACCTACCCCGGCACAACTTGAGACTGTGTCCCCTTGTTCTGTTGGTGGTTGCCTGGCAGGAGAGACCAACCCCCACCTGGCTACAGCCTCCCTTCAGGTAATTGGAGACAGCAATGAGGTCCCCTCTGAGCCTCCTCTTCTCCAGGCTAAGCAACCCCAGCTCCCTCAGCCTCTCCTCATAGGGTTTGGGTTCCAGGCCCCTCACCAGCTTTGTTGCCCTTCTCTGGACACCTTCCAGCACCTCAACATCTCTCTTGAATTGAGGGGCCCAGAACTGAACACAGCACTCAAGGTGTGGCCTGAGTACAGGGGCAGAAGAACCTCCCTTGTCCTACTGGCCACACTGTTCCTGATGCAGGCCAGGATGCCATTGGCTCTCTTGGCCACCTGGGCACACTGCTGGCTCATCTTCAGCCTACTACTGAAGATTCTTTCATACTCCATTTGGGGTGAGGAGGGTGGAAATCCCTTCCCAATTACACAGCTTTTACAAATTATTATTTTTTGGAGCTTAATCCAACACAGAAAATCAATCATATCCCTTCATGCACCTGATGGGAAATATACTAAACATGTTTTTTCCTTTGGTTGAGGGCAAGGAGAAAGCCTAGGCCACACAGTAGTAGGATCACACCACCTGTGCTCTGAGTATACACTTAGTGAGGAGCTCTTATGGGATTAAAGCACACACATGTCTTATAGCATTTCAAATGGCAAGAGGATATATGATAGTCTTCATTTGTGGAAACATTTATAACATTATATATTTCCTGTTTAGAAAAAAAAACCAAAACAACCCACATACATACAAACAAACAAAAAACCCACCAAAAAAGAATCCAAACAAGCAAACCCCAGAAGTATTACAAGAAGAAAAAGAATCTGAACTACAGAAGTCACCTTTGTTTTTCATTCCATAAAGATTAAACTAGACATTTTCACAAGTTTGTACTTGTCCTCATATGCTTTTCTAGGGAAACCCCAGTTACAAACAACAGGACTGTGTCAGTACCAGTAAATGACACAAGGAGATGCTCCCAGGAGCTACAATTCAGCTGTGTGCCTCATCCACTTTTGGTACAGGTTTGATTTGTGCTAGGGGGAATTATTTCCAGGCCCAGTTTGAAGGTTAGCTTGTTGTCATTGATAATAGGTGGTCTACATGGCTATTTTGGAGGGCAAAACTTTAATAGCATAGCTGTGAGCTGCTTCATGTATACTGACCTCAAGACCAAGTAACGTTTTGGCCTTGTTGAATTTGTAGTCTAGACTAAGTGCCAGACCAATGCTAGGCTAAAGCAAAGCACACTCTGGGAGCAACACTGCTGCTCTTTCTTTTATCACAAGTTGAGAGTTTCCATGCTAAGCTGTTCCCCAGTCTCTCTCATGCAGTTCCAGTGTTTCTCACATCTCCCAGAAAAAGGAAGGGAGAGAAAGCTCATGGACCCCACACATAGCTCAAATTCACTGCTCCACTTACTTCAAGCAGCAGAAAGCACAACAGGAGTAACTCACTCACAGTTTAGATAAAATTAGTTATATATGCTAGGGGGGTGATTATAGCTTAACAACACACATCACATATACTAATTTTGGAAGTTATGCATTAACCCTCTTTATTAAACCTGTGTTTTTTGATTGACAAAGCAAATGACTGTGAAAGTTATGAAGTGCCACACTGAGATTTCTGTGCAAACATTATATCTGTATCTCTGATGTAAGTTTCCTCATAAACCAGTATTTCTTTTCCCTTCAATTCCTTACTGTCAAATAAATGCATTTCCAGCTGTATCTGTGGGAAACAAATAGTGTCATGGAATGACCAGCTAGGAAATGTGCACCTGTCATAAACTAAAGAGCATCTCCTGGGATATATTGTATTCCATTCCCAGCTTACCAAGAAAGGATACAATGAAAGAATGGATTGGTGTCAGATGTTTTCAAGCCTCTCTAATTGGTTAAAAATTAAACAACTGCTATGCTCTATATTACAGATACTTTGCAGATGTATAATTCACATAAACATACAGAGTCTGATTTTCATTTACAACGAGGGCTCATTATGCTGCTTTGGCATCATAACATCACTTAATATTGCCATATATTATGTAAATTTGCATTTCAAGTTCCTTTTTCACTAAGAGAGTATAAGAACCTATTTCACATGAGCAGATCCTTCATTTCTTTTTCCAGGTGGAGACCATTGACAAGTGGAGTTCCTCAGGGATCTGTACCAGGTTCAGTGCTTTTTAACATCTTTGTCAGCAACATGGACAGTGCACCCTCAGCAGCTTTGCTGATGACACCAAGCTGTATGGTGGACTCACTTGAGGAAAGGGATGCCAACCAAAAGGATCTTGACAGGCTTGAGAAGTAGGCCATTAACAACCATGTGAGTTTCAACAGGTCAAAGTGCAAGGTTCTGCATCTGGTTTGGGTTAACCCCAGGCACAAATACAGGCTGGGTGAGAGATGTTTGAGAGTAGCTCTGAAGAAAGAGATTTGGATGTATTGATTGATGAGAAGGTCAACATGAGCTGGCAGTGCTCTCATGCAGCCCAGAAGGCAAATTGTATCCCAGGCTGCATCAAAAAGAGTGAAGCCAGCAGGTGATTCTTTCCCTTCACTCTGCTGTTGTGACACTCCTCCTCAAATACTGCCATCCATCATAAGAAGGACACAGCTGTTGGAGCAAGTCCAGAGAAAGGCCAAAGATGGTCCAAGGGCTGGAACACCTCTGCTATGAGGATAGGCTGAGGGACCTGGGGTTGTTCAGCCTAGAGAAGACTCTGGGGATACCTTATATCTGCCTTCCAATACCTGAAGGGATCCTACAGGAAGGCTGGAAATGGACTTTTCATAAGAGTAGGTTCAGACTGGATATTAGGAAGAATTTGTCAATACAAGGATGGGGGAACTCTGGAACAGAGTGTTTGTGGATGCCTCCTCTCTGAGCTTATTTAGTATCAGGTTGGATGATGCCTTGAGCAGCTGAGTCTAGCTAAGAGATATCCCTGTCCTTGGTGTGGAGGTTGGAGTATATGATCTCTAAAGTCTCTTCCAATCTAAGCCGTTCTGTGATTGTCAGGCCCGTAGTATGCTGGAGAATACTAGAGTAAGGAGTATTGAGGAACAACAGAAGGGAAAAAAAAAGGTCTTTCTTTCAGTATTTACATTTCATGTAGAACATGTCCACTCAGAATGAGTTAAATTCAACTCATCTGTACTGTACCTCTTTGAAAATGTTACTGCATATTTAATGGTAACTGTGAATAATTTGCTCCTGAGGAACACATAATGTTGACCTATGTTTTCCTTACTTGCTCAACCCTTTTCCTCAGGCTCTGCACAAAGACCTAAGCTACAAACAATTCTGGAAAAAGAAGTCATCAAGTAAATCCTGCTTGTATGAAAACAGCAGCAGTTTCTCATCTTCCAGATCAAAATAAGAGGCAAATTATCATTAGGCAAGATAAAAGAGTAAAACTTCAGTAAAAAAACTAAGACTAAGCTAAATTAATTCCTTCATTTTACTCTTTAATATGAAGGGGAACCAACCAAACAAAAAAATCCCGTGTTCTTCCATGACAAGAAGGATGGCTTAGCTAGCTGTTCACAGATATCCTTAGGTAACTCATCGGTGAAGAGTCATGAGACAGGATACTTTGGAAGGTACATATACTGCTGCTTACAGAAGCTGAATATACCTTCACCCCAAGCAAAAATTAGCAGAACTCTCTACACTCAAATACATATTTCTAACTAGTGAGTATCCACTACACAAAGAACTTAAAAGAGGAATGGGACTAAAAATGCTTATCAGTCTCCAACTATTTCAACCAAGCTTTTCTGATACTACTCAGTCTTGGGTGTCTGTGTTTTGTGCTGCAACAGCAATGCAGTCTCCCTCCACTAGGGACTCTGCTGCTGAAAAGAAAAGCCTGATACACCATATGCCTAAGAGAAAAAGTGTCTGGAGTGAAAGTCATTATTACAACAGAAGATTGGACAAGCATACATTCATTCTGCTCTTGGAGGAGATCGAAGCATGGTTATCAAAGTGTTTAATTTGTTTCTCAGCATTACTGAATCATTATCTATCTTTTAGCCATCTGGTCTAACTGCTATTCTTTCTTAGAGATGGGCAGGCATGCTGCACACTTAGGGTAATCATCATTTTTAGTAAGGATTTTTTAATTATTGTAAGCAGTGTCTGTCTAAACAGTATTGCACTAGTTGCAAGCATTTGTCCAAAGACCTAACAAGAGTGAATGTGATGGTCCTGATTAAAATGTGCTTTTTATTTGTGTGTTATAAATTGCTTGGAAAGGAGGAACAGGGAAGTGAGTATTCATCTAGCCTGCATGTTCAGCTATAATTAGAAGAGAAGCTTTTGAACTACCAAGAAGTCTGGCCTGGATTTCTTCTTTCATAGTCTTTTTGTGAATAAATTCCAAATTATAAAGAGATAAAAAATGTCCTGCATCCACCACAGCATCTCACTGTCTTGCCCATCCTTACCAAAGCAAGCACTTCCTGCCTCTCTCCAGTAACAGTCCTTTCTCTTCCCTTGGTCTCATTTCATGCCACTCTTTCCTACACCATGCCATATCCAGAAGTGCTGCCACACCTGGGGAAGAGGCTATCAGAAAAGTCCTTCTGGTACAATAGGCAGAAGCCAGAAGGGTCCATAGGTTGAACCTATATATCCTGCTGTACTACCAAAGACAGTCACCAGCAACCACTCCTCCAGCAATGCCCACTCCACTTGGGTCTCTGTAGCAGCACCAGCATCACCAAGCATACTCCTCAGTCATTCTTCAGCAAGAACACCACAGGCAGTCAGCCACGCTTCCTCATACCCCTTCATCCTGTATTTCACTGCCTTAGGTAACCTCATAATTTAGGAAGCTCTACAGGTTCACTTCCACATACTCCTTTCCCCATCAGTTCACTTAGTTCCCAACCACAAGGCTGTATCTTCCCTGAGCCTTTCAAACTGGGACAAACTGCTGCTTAGGGGCCCCAGAACAGAGCCATCTTTTAAGCAACACCACCACCACCACCATCATTTGCAATGGGTTTTAAGTACATCTGGTCCTTTAATGAGTTCATAGCACAGTCCATCCAGTGGGACTGAGAGGACAGAAAAGAGCACCATACAAACACTAAACACAATATATCACCAAATGCCAGCTGTTTTAACAGCTTCCCTTCCCAAACACACCCTGGGCCTTGTAAAACAAAAGGAGTCATTAGATCATGGGCCTCACCTTAGGGAAGTTTACTGCTGATCTGTAATCTCTTGGGTTTTATCTCCAAGAAAAAAGCAGTGGCACGTCTGGAGGAATCTCTCTTTAAGTCAATGCCTACAGCCCTGTTTGCTTACCCCTAAAGTGTGCCTCCTCAAGAGTTACACTGCAAACAAATCAGCCCTTACTTTCAGTACAATTCAAAGAAATTCTTTGTTGAATTGTACAGGGCATCTAAAAGATCTAAAGCAAAAATCACAGGTTCCAGTCCATAGAATGGGATTTTTTTTTAAGTACAGCAATATTTCTATTCTGAACATCATGATTCTTACCACAGAGGATCAAGAGATGGAATTTCTGCTCAAGACTGCAAAACAATTCAGCACACTTGTACTGACTGAGTCAATATTGAATTCCTGAGCCTGAATGCTATCCATGAGTGTGGCCCTCCCAGAAATACTCGTCTCAAAACCACAGTATTTCACTATGCATATAATGCTGAATGTCTGAAATGAAGCAATTCAAGTGTAAAGAAGAGAGGGAATTTGGATCACAATTATCAACACGTTTCTACTAGATTGGGCAATTATCAGACATCATCTCCCAAGCAAAACTGATCATTGATCATAAAGATTTATCTTATTCTACCAATAGAAAATTAAATAAGAAAAAAAACAAAAACCAGAAGCCTGTGTTACTAATTCACACAGAAGAAACAAAATACAAAGATTTAACAAAAATGGTTGTGCCTAAGCCTGTTCAAATGAACAAAACAAGTGGATATGTGACAGCCATAACTAATATAAGCATGTTCAACATTCTCAATTCAAGAGAGATGTTGAGGTGCTGGAAGGTGTCCAGAGAAGGGCAACAAAGCTGGTGAGGGGCCTGGAACACAAACCCTATGAGAAGAGGCTGAGGGAGCTGGGGGTGTGCAGCCTGGAGAAGAGGAGGCTCAGGGGGGACCTCATTGCTGTCTACAGCTACCTGAAGGGAGATTGTAGCCAGGTGGGGGTTGGTCTCTTCTGCCAGGCAACCGACAATAGAACAAGGGGACACAGTCTCAAGTTGTGCCAGGGTAGGTCTAGGCTGGATGTTAGGAGGAAGTTGTTGTCAGAGAGAGTGATTGGCATTGGAATGGGCTGCCCAGGGAGGTGGTGGAGGCACTGTCCCTGGAGGTGTTCAAGAAAAGCCTGGCTGAGGCACTTAGTGCCATGGTCTAGTTGACTGGCTAGGGCTGGGTGCTAGGTTGGCCTGGAGGATCTTGGAGGTCCCTTCCAACCTGGTTGATTCTATGATTTCCACTCAACCTATAAAAGTATCTTAAAAAAAAATCTAATGACATCTTTAAAAAAACCAAACAAAACTAACAAACCAACAACAAAGCAACCATCCTGTTTACCAAGTTCTTGATGCACAGGAACTAAAGGGTTTTAAACTGACACAAATGAGGCACAGGTTTCATGGCAGGTACTATGAGACATTGCTGAAAGATTAGATAAGAAAGCTCAGCAGTTTCTATCGCTGTATTTCCAGAGAACAGGTTAGATAAGTTTGGCAAGATGTATATAACATATCCATCCAGGCTTCATTAGCTCAGGAAAGATTTTTTTTCAGTGTTATGTGCTATCACAGCTATGGTGTTTGCTTCCTTTCCTTATTCAACAGATTAAAACCAACCACCTAACCCAGAGAAAACTTTTTTCCATTATAGCCTTTAACAAATCTTTAGTGAAGTCAAAGACTTAGGAATTTCAGCTCTTATTATCATATTCACTAATAGGAGGTAGTAGTTCTTTGTAACAGGCTAAACAGAGCTAGCTCTGTTTCTAGACACATTAACCTATAATTTCCTTGCTATGGTTGTTTTGTTCCAAATTAAATATAATTTAAAGCAAGCTTTAATTGTCTTACCCATAACAGCTAAGGTTGCATAAATATTCCCTCTGTAAGACTGGATGAGGCATTTAGTGCCATGGTCTACATGACTGGCAAGGGCTGGGTGACAAGTTGGAGTGGCTGATCTTGTAGGTCTCTTCCAACCTGGTTGATTCTATGACATCACACAAGAAATCTCAAGAGACTTCTACTGACAGCTGCATGAACTGACTGTGATGATGCTACACGCCATATACCATGGAACAGAAAAATGAAGGATCCAGGTTTTACAAGAAAACTTGGAGAAAATGTGTGCAATTTTAGCATCTTAGGTTCAAAATAGTTTTTTTTCCAGATTATAGCAAAGGCACACATAAAATTGCCTAATACAAAATAATTTAGAACATTCTTTTTAATCCTATGCTTCCACTTTTTTTTTTCCTTGAAAGAAACCACAGATAATGTGGAAGGCTTTGATTTTCTCTCAGAATTGTAATAGAGGTCAACACAGCTGCATTTGTGCGTTACAAAACAGAACCAAAAGACATAGTTTCAATACATAGAGTTCTTAGTATTTCAAGAATCATATTTTATAAATGAATTATGATGAAGTGTACTAAACCCATAACATTAGCAATAAATGAAACACAGGTAATGAACTTGCAGACAGTATCACAGTATCATCAGGGTTGGAAGAGACCTCACACATCATCAAGTCCAACCCTTTACCACAGAGCTCAAGGCCAGACCATGGCACCAAGTGCCACGTCCAATCCTGCCTTGAACAGCTCCAGGGACGGCGACTCCACCACCTCCCCGGGCAGCCCATTCCAGTGTCCAATGACTCTCTCAGTGAAGAACTTTCTCCTCACCTCCAGCCTAAATTTCCCCTGGCGTAGCCTGAGGCTGTGTCCTCTTGTTCTGGTGCTGGCCACCTGAGAGAAGAGAGCAACCTCCTCCTGGCCACAACCACCCCTCAGGTAGTTGTAGACAGCAATAAGGTCACCCCTGAGCCTCCTCTTCTCCAGGCTAACCAATCCCAGCTCCCTCAGCCTCTCCTCGTAGGGCTGTGCTCGAGGCCTCTCCCCAGCCTCGTCGCCCTTCTCTGGACACGCTCAAGACAAAAGGCTTTGAAAGCAAAACCTTAAACAGTGAGACTTAAAGAGCTATTAACAGGACATGCAAAAAGTTCTGAGATAAGATAAAGTAAACCTGAAATACTTAGCACGCATTAAAGATATGGAAATGCCCTTTGCTTTGCCTCACAACCACCATCACTTCAGAGTTCTTCCCGGCTGTGTGCACGTGAGGAATATTTTCCTGAAACATAGTTTGCTAAACTGAATGCTAAGAGGATGGAAAAAATAATTATTTCTTACAGGACACTGTCAGAAAACTGAATTTGGATCTGTCTCTGGCTACATTATGCTGAGAAGCAGAATACACTGGAAGAATAATTTGAAAATTAAGGGACATGGAACCAACAATTACATAATTTTCCATTTTGGTTAGAAATGTTTTAAGGAATTTCTAAGTTTGCTGTTCCAGCTTTTTATTTTAGTACTATCATTACATCTTATGACAAAATATATGTTAGGTTCCTCCATCCAGGATAATCCATTGTCATGCATCTGGTTTTGTCTGTATTTTTGTATCTGCGTTCCTTCCATTACAACTCCCTAAACTCCTTTACCTTGAATATCCTTCATTAATTGTTTAAGTTTTTTTATTCAACTTTCAAAATCAGTGCTAGCATGTTTTCTGTGGGTGTTTTACCCCTTTTCACTCTTTCTAATTCATTATTTTCTCCAAGAAGGGGGAGAGGGGAGACATCCTATATTTAATTCTGTTTGTGGGCATTGGGTCTCCAGGAAACTCTAAACTAGAACAATGGTAATAAAGTCAGCAGCAGTGGTGTTTACCTATTTGCAAGACATGGTCACTGCATTCCTCTGATTTTTTTAATCACAACCTGTAATTTGCCAAAGGCAGTCATAATTAGACAGTCCTTGGCTGGGGAGAGAAACAGACAGACAGACTACCTTTAATCCTTTACATGGATCAAGACAGCATGCGTTGGGCAGCAGACATCCAACAAAGAAGTTCAACATGACTCTGTAGCTCAGCAACTTGAGAACTGACCTTTGACAGGAGGGAGGTTTGGATCCAAATCCCACTTCCACAAGATATTTACATATTTGCATGGATCATAGTTTGAGGGGGTCCCAAGTTCCCCTAAGAAACTACAGGCACCAAGACGCATCCCAGAGGATAGATTTGGGCATCCAAGGATGTTGTAACCTTGTTATTCTATTCCATTTTCTGGTATTACAGCCTAAAAGCCAGTGCCTGGCTGATACTGCTCTCTTTCTTTCCCTGCCTCTTCTCCCTTCACTTCTTTTCTCCAGGAAGAGTGTGTGTTCCTTCTCATCTCATGGTTTGTGTGTGGGAGATGGCTCTTACCTGGCTGGAAATTTTGAGCTGCATCACGCAGCCTACCAAGGCTTTGTAAGCTTAAGATAGGAGGGAGCAGTTATGACCTACCCTCAGACCTGCAAGGGTGAAACAGGTGGAAGATTCTAGATGGATTTAGTCTGATAGAGCTGGCTTAGCTTGTGCATGCATCCGTTTTATCTGATTGTCTTTTGCATACATGCACTAGCAAAAAGAATCTCTCTTTAACTTCCAATCAGTGTGAAGTACTTTCATTTTCACTGTCTAAAATGAGCAAGAGTCACTCCTGTTGTCCAGTCCTGGGTTGCTCATGGCTTCAAACTAGGACACAACGGTTTGCTAACTCAAAACATGCAAGCAGGCCCAGAGTGCAGGGAAAGCCAATTAAGTGAGATGAACAGGAGACACCAGTGCCCATGAACCATGGTACCATCTTTAATTGTTCATCCTGGCACTTTATTCTGAAGTGTTTGCACATACACATGCACTGACAACATGTAGGTGCCGGCTTGAATAAGGATGAGTGGCGTGGTTTTGTACCACATGGAATTTGGGATTTACCCCCAAAAAGTAAATTACCATGCTTATTCAGAATGTGGAAGTAAGCTGAAATTATTCTTTAGAGAAGTAAGTTAAATATAAAAGGTAATAGATATATACAACCAGACATTAGCTCAGACCCCCCCGGGACTCCCCCTTCATGGAAGAAGTCCAGGGGATGTTACCAGATAACACAGTAATACCTCTCTCTGCTCCCAGTCAGTGTTCTTAACCAATAACCCAAACAATGGTGAGGATGACAAGCAAGCAAGCCCAGAAGGAGGGAAAGGAGGGGAAAAGAAGCAAGAAGAGAGAAGAAATATGCTGCTTGCATAGAAATTTCTCAGACCGGTGAAATGGGAAAAGTACATCTCTTACGTTTTGTTCAACCCCTCTAATTCTCTGGAAAAAATATTTACAATTAAGAACCTAGTCTCAAAACTGTAACAACGAGCAGGATGATCACTAAGGCTTCACATACCATAAATGTGTGAGGCCACTTTTCAGGAAACGATCCCAAAAAGGATTCTTATGAAGAGTGACTGAGACAGTAAGCTAAGAAGACCAAACATACAAACCAAAAGCCCACTCAAAATCAAACAAGAATAGACAAAACCAGACATTTCCTCTTCACTTTCTTTTCTTTCCTTCCTTCCAATGCTACCACTAACAAGTTAACACATCAGGTGCTCAGCTACTGCAGATTTCAGCAGAAGTTGTGTAATTAATTTAAAAAGCTAATAATAGCAAAGCTATGTCTTTAAATAAAATTCAGATCTTGTAGCCAGTGAAGAAGGTATATACATACTGTGCTAGTTTGAAGCAGGCTAGAATGTTTTGGTGAGAAGAACTAGATTGTAGGCTGTGAAAGGAAAACAGTGGTGATGTCTACTTCCCTCATAGGCTTGCTGAGAAGTATAGGAACAAGAAATAAAAACAGTAGATAACCACTCTCACTCAGCACCACTCTCGCTGGGGCTACTGGTTGAGCTGCATCTCTCTAACCTCACCCTCCATTTTGGAATAATCCACTTTGCTTCCTAACCCCCTGGACGAACCTCCATTCTTCCTTGGGACTGGGGTAAGGTTGAGAGGGGCAGGGGGAAGGTGCAGGGGTGGTTGAGAGCCCCTCCTGGGGACTCAGGTTTCTGGGAGGGCTGTTGTGTTTCTGTATTACCTTTTACCTTGTATATTTCTGTATATACTGTAAATATCTGCTTGTATATTGTGCCAGCTGTAAATATAAGCTTCATTCATATTTCCAGAGCTGGCTGATTCTATTCTGGGTGATTTCTAAACTGGGGGGGGGCAGGGAACACCTAAAACCATCACACATACACACCTTCAAATATAGGCTCTTTGTAATAAAAAAAACTATGTTATAGTTCATGCTATTTTAGTCGCAAGTTTATGCTAATGAATGGAGATAGGTGGGTATGAGAAACTAGTTGATTTTTAGGCAGATAGGTGGAAGAACACCAAATAATAAAGTATTTTACTCCTCGTTTTGTACTTTTGTGAAAAAGGAAATTAAAACAAAATAAATCCATGATAGTCCCTTCCTGTACCATCACAAGTGGCAGCCGGAGTGGTACATCACAGTAAGGTTACCATGAGTTAGAGCTGTAGAGATCTACTCCACCTATAGGAACAGCAGTTCATAAAGAGGTAAGTGACCAGCTGAGGGACAGAACAACGTTAATTCTGAAACTAAGCAAGCCAAAAATACACCAGTCTGTAATAGAAAGCATTTCCTTAGGCTCTGTTGAGAAAGGGAAAACAAGTAACTGATATATCATTAACTGCATCTAATCTAAAGTGGTATTTTGATGTAGCATCATATTTTCTCTCCGAAAATCTCTGTGGGACATCAGGTTCAAGTGTGGAAACAAGAAGTCCAAGTCAAAAGAAGACAAGCTTGCAACAACCAGCAGAACACATTGCACATACTGGTTTGAATTAGTACACTGATAGGATTAAGCCAGGTATTCTCCTCTGGTTTAGTTGTTGCAAGTGCAGTAAGAAAGAGGATTTATTCTGTCTGATCTTGAAACAGTCTAATCTGGCATTCAGAAAAGGATTATTCAGTAGCTGGATTCATCTCCCACTTCCTCCCCTCTCCTTTCATCTATCAGGTTGAAGAGACATCCTCTTTCATAAATGATGGTGGAAGATCCTAGCAGGAAAGACACCTGAGCAGCAATGGAGAGCTGTTCCAGCAGCAGCAATGGGAGACAGGCACTGATTTACTGCATTTAAGAAACGAAGACAGAATTAGAATCACAGACTTTCTAGCATGTAGGGATTAGCTGCATAAAAGACATCTCACTCTGCATTCCACAGAGGTGCAACCTGGGGGTTGATTGTGGCTTTACAGTTCTTAAGACCCAGACTGCTACGGTTAGCTTCCCACAAATGCGCCAGCACCTGCGCTTCACCGTTTTACACCAGGCTGTCCCTGACCACGGTTCAACACAGCCAAGGGAAGGGGTAATAAGGGAACTTCCATTGGGAGAATGTATGTCGTTACATAAATGCTTCCATAGGCCTGACTACTGTTTCCTGAGAAAGGAAACTCCATTCATCAAGTCTGTAATAAGCTGACATCTCATCAGCAGGGGAAACAAGAGGAAGGCACTCGCGAAGGGAGAGATCTGCCTCTCTACATGTATGAACTGTTTTTCTTTGCATGCCTAATCTGTGAGGTGACTAAAGTTTTACCCACTAGTGTTATAATACTCACATGGGAAACATTAAGTTAAATATTACAAAATTAAAGTGTAAGAGTTATTGGAAACTAGAGCTGAGCAAAATATTAGAATTTTCATCCTGGGGGAAATTCTAATATTTCAACATTTGTTTTCCTCCAAAATTAGGATGGAAATGTTGAAATATTTCCTTTTTTTTCATAGAATGAACATGTTCACAGCCAATTTGACATTGAACTGGAGCTGACAAAGGTGTTACAGCATCTCCTGGGATTTGTTGTTAAGGTACCTTGTACTTAGAATCATGTTAACAAGCATTACTTTAGTTGGGTTATTGAAACAAAGCTGTAAAAAAAATGCTTGGGGTCAGGCAGAACAGGAATTTCAGCCTTTTATTTTTTTCCTGCTTTTTAATGTCTGTATTCCCCTTAGCAGAAGAAGGGGAAAAAAATTACAAGTGTTCTATAATGAAAAGGAAACAAGTTTTGCATTAGAGCTGTCAATACCATTCCGGTTTTGAGATAGTCAACAACCTTCTGCATTTTGTGTCTGATCCTTAAAAACAGATCTTTTAAACCTTAAAATGAGAAAATCAGCCTTGGTTCTCATGTTGCTGCCAAAACTAAATAGGGATTGGATAATTGTTTGGGGTTTATTTTTTTAAAAGTTACTGTGATGTTCAAACACTTCTTTTCTTTCTAATAATCTTTGTTCTTCATGGGCTTAGTGGGTTGATTGTGTGCCCCCATAGCTCATCTTCACTTCAGGAAGCTGAAATGATCTCCCATCATATTTCAACACTCTGACACTGTAGCAAGTGGCATCTCAAGAACTTACTATTTTTGTCCCTTCAGGAGGAATACTTTTGTTCTGCTATCGTGTTGCTGCATGCTGCTTGCTAGGCAGATCACTATTGTTATCAGAGTGTTGCTGGTACACAGGCTAAAATCTCTTGATGCACTGAGTGGAAGAAGTAAGTGCAAAATGGAGAAATCCCAGGAAGATGCCCTTATGAAGATGAAAAGGCTGCAATTAAATGCACACTAAGGCACCTGAAGCAATAAATGGGCACCCAACTGTTGAGATGCTTTTTGCAGATCTGTTCAAACCTAAAGTTTTCCACTTTTTCACAGATTCATTGCTCTTCAGATGTCAGTTTATATGGCTGTTATTTTCTAGACACCTGAGATCTCAGGCCCTATTTATTTAGTAGAAAAACAGTTGCCTGAGACCTCAGATGTCTATACAGACTTAGGTTTTTTAAAAAACCCTTGATAATCTTTTGCTTTTCTTACACAGAGGGTAAAGGTTACAGTTCTAGTTTAAGCATAATATTTTCATGGTTCATAGGAAAATCTGTGTTAGTTTACAATTTTGGCAACTTTCATTATACCCTAGTGATTTCTAGAAATCCTTGTACTTTTCTGCTGGTGAGAGATACTTTTCATAAAATAATACAGTATAAAAAAAGCAATTATGAAGTCACTGTGATATATTTTGTTGAGATGCAGAGATTGTACTCAAAGGACTACATTTAGTCAGTTATCAGTTTTGTGGACACATTCATAGAATGTTTTGCATTGGCCTCAATCTTTAAAGGGTTTGCAGTGCTAGGACAAGGGGCAATGGCTTTAGAAGTAAATCAGAGTAGATATAGATGAGGCGTTAAGAAGAAATTCTTTACCATGAGAATGTTGGAACACTGGAACAGGTTGCCCAGGGAGGTGGTTGAGTCCACATCTCTGGAGATTTTCACAGTGAGGCTCAACACGACTCTGAACAAACTGATCTAGTTGAGGATGCCCTTGATGACTGCAGAGGGGGGTTGACTAAATGACCTTTGGAGGTCTTCTTCAACACCCTCTCCCCTTATCCCCTGCCTGTCCTTTGTGTAGTCTATATCTACCTATCTTTATGCATCCCACCATGTCTCAGTGATGCCAATGACCTCATAATCCTGTAGACTTGCACATATTTGCAATTCTTCCTGTTCATTCTCCATGTTGCTTGCATTAGTGTAGAGGCATTTCAGTTGTGCCTCTAGTGGAGCTGACTTACTGAGTGATTTTCCCTTACCCTGTTCTTTGGGCACTCTTTTCTCAGTCTGCACTTCAATCCTACGGTCAGATCTCACCTGTCCATGCTCAGTCACCTCTGTAGCTACCAACCTATCTCTACCTCTCATGACATCACTACCATATGGATTACCACTTGATGTTTCCCTGTTGGCAGCTACTACCTGAAGGGGATCTGGCTCATCACTGCAAGACTTCGACAGCATTAATTTTGTCCCCAGCATGCTTCTGGGTAGCAAGCTGAAAGCCCTTACTAGTTCCCCATTGCTCCCGCACTGGTGTGTCCTCCCACAGCTTGCAACATGGAAGCCTGATGACATTATCCCCCTCCCCCTTCTCATCCCATTTAAAGTCCTGTCAAATAGCTCTGCAATCTCCTCTGCAAAGACCCTCTTCCCCCTTTGAGGGAGATGCATCTCGTTTGGTGTCAACAACCCTGGTGCTGTATAGATTGTACCATTGTTAAGAGAGCTGCTCCATGATCTTCCCAGTTACAGAAGTGAGGCTGACAGGCTGGTAGTTTCCAGGATCAAACACTGGAATCATCTGCCCCAGGCAGTGGTGGAGTTACTGTCCCTGATGGTGCTCAAGTGACTTATGGACCTGGAGTTTAGGGACATGGGTTAAAGCTGACCCTTCAGTACTGGTTCTAAGGTTGGACTGGATGAACTTTGACGTCTCTTCCAACCAGATATATTCTGTGACTCTGTCACTTTAAGTATGAGGAGAGAGGCTATCAGTGAGAACTAATGCAAAAAAGCTTGCTGTGTACCTCAGTAAGTAGTAGTATATCAGAGATCTGAAAAAGACTGTACCTGTCTTAGTATTTTGACCAGTAAGTGAAATGACAAAATCAAATTTCCTGCTTAGCAGAAAAACCTTCTGCTACCTTCGTAGCAGCAAAACATCACGAGCTTCCTTAGTAATGGCATGTGTTCACCATGGACCCTGCAATTCTCACAAGTAAAAGCTCAAAGTCTGTAGTTTCATTGCATTTGAAATAACTTCCAGTATACATGTTCAGCCTATCAACAGTTGTAAGCACAGAGTCTCCTAATGAAAACGGAGACATTGCCACAGATGTTGAGAGAAGCAGACACGAATTGTTTTAACTGGAACAATAAAAAGAATGAATACCAATCTAGGATTTATATTCACATATTCTGTTTCACTTCTCATATTCCAGGTTCCTATCCCTTTACTTAAAACATTTCCACTGCTCTATTGTTTCCTTCTCTTTCTTTTTCAACTACTTCATCAGAACATGCTGAATAAATTGTTCATATATATTGAGCTCAGTCTATTAGGTAAGTTCTGAAGATGCCAAAACAACTCAAAGAGGCTGAGTTAGATAATGTGTCTGATAGCATATTTTGAGGAGAACTTAAATTACACATGTAATAACAGACATACTGTGATTTAATTTTTGAAATACAGTCACTTTGACATGGTTTCCAAATTCAAATATTTCCCCTTCAAAATCATATGCCTTTTACAGTAGTATCACAGTATCATCAGGGTTGGAAGAGACCTCACAGATCATCAAGTCCAACCCTTTACCACAGAGCTCAAGGCTAGACCATGGCACCAAGTGCCACGTCCAACCTTGCCTTGAACTGCCCCAGGGACGGCGACTCCACCACCTCCCCGGGCAGCCCATTCCAGTGTCCAATGACTCTCTCAGGGAAGAACTTTCTCCTCACCTCCAGCCTAAATCTCCCCTGGTGCAGCCTGAGGCTGTGTCCTCTTGTTCTGGTGCTGGCCACCTGTGAGAAGAGAGCAACCTCTTCCTGGCCACAACCACCCCTCAGGTAGTTGTAGACAGCAATAAGGTCTCCCCTGAGCCTCCTCTTCTCCAGGCTAAACAATCCCAGCTCCCTCAGCCTCTCCTCATAGGGCTTGTGCTCAAGGCCCCCTTTTAATCTACTGATCCTTCTTATCAAGCAAAGTGAGTGTTGTATATATTTTACATCATATCAGAACCAAATGGCTTGAGAATTCCTTCATGGATAAAGGAGAGGAAAACTCCTTCAAATAAAATAATTTTATAAATCTTGTAGGCTTGTTAATGAAGAATCTTTCATAGTGATCTCATAACCTAGGTCATGTTGCTTCTGAAATAAGAAGCCTATAGGCCCAGCTGAATTGCTGTATGAACTATCACAATGAAACTACACTTGCAGGAATGAGTGAAGATTATAGGATGTGTTTCATCTTTTAATACCTAGAGTTGAAAGAAGAATTGCACTTTTTGTACCACAACTTGTATGTCAGAAGTGAAAACACTCCCGAAGCAAGCAGTACACAGTCAAAAAGCCTGACATGTAACTAGTGGTGTGCACTTAACACAGCAGCTCAAACAATTGAATATTCTGAGGGCTGGGAAAGAAAATAAGGAGATAAATATATGCTTCAAATTTCCATGCAATTAAACAAGAAAGTTTTGGTGGTTTGGGTTTTTTGGCCTATTCCCCCTCCCCCCCCCCCCCCCCCCCCCCCTTTTTTTTTTTTGGGTGGAAGGGTGTTGGATTTTTTTTTCCCTGTAAAATGAAGTAGTTTTCCATCTTCTAATATCTGGAAGCACAAAGCCACTAAAATTATGTGTTCCTTGAATTACTCGCTGCGGCTACTGCTCTCTTTTTCCAGCCAAGGCAAAGTAAAAGCAGCTTTGACAGCACTCAGATGAAACACATCCAGAGACAGAAAAAGCAGCTATGGCTTCCCAAAACACAGATTCACCTTGACAAAGGTAATAATCTAAAGAAGCACCAATGCAAAGCAGGTAGGTCTCTTGATTCTGCAACCTGGTCCACAATTTCTAGACGTACCACATGTTGAGAAAGAAGATCCTGCCTAATCCCTGACTACCAAATCTGCCCCATTACTGAAAAGGCCACAGCCTGTCCAAAATCCAATTCCTCTACTTCTCACTACAAATATGTCTTCAATTTAAAATCCAGATTTTCTGCTACTTGCATTCTTTTCAAGTTCTTTGCATATATTGCTTAGACTTAGTTTCCTCTGCACTTCACCTTTCTCCCATTGTCTCTTCCACGATTTTTTTATACCTGCAGACAAGACTGGAAAGGAACCACGCTGCTGAGACTTTCAATCTGAAATATTTCTACAAGACTATACCTTCTAGCAAGGCATTCAAGCAGCTTGATAGCATGCCCTGGACTATGGCAGTTATTAGGAGCTACATTGCAAGTGTTCATTTTCAGTTAACAGTCTGTCTAAGCTCCTGTAAAACTGTTAAGTTATAAATCACTTCACTCTGTTATTATGAAAAAAAAAAAATGGTAGCACACAATTAGCAACATAATTATAGAATTACTGTGCTCCACAAATTATACAGCCAGGCCCCCAACACACATAGCTTCAGGGTCCCAGTGCAGCCAAGAGATTTTTTTTCTTCTGAAGCACCAGATGTGTCAGGATAGATTAGAAATCTTTTCCCAGATGTATACTCTTCTCTTTTTCCTGGCGTTTTCCTTTTGCTGCCAGATCTGTTTTATCTTTTGAATTACCTTCTCAAGAAAACATACAAATCAAGATATGATTAAGAAGTAGCTGAAGGCAGTGAAGTTCAGGTTAGGACTCCAAAAATTAGCAAGCCTAGTTGGTATCTTGAAGTGAAGATGCTTTTTTTGTACTTGGCTAAGAGCCAAGGTGCAAGCACATGCTGGAAAACACTCTCAGCCTCTCACTACAGAGGGAAGCTGAAGGCCAGAAATCCCTCTGAATAAAGAGCAAGGAAAACCTTGCTGACACTAGTGCTGCAGTGAAGAACATGCCTTTCTCCTGAGCAGGGCCCACCAAATCTGCCTGCCACACACTGGTTTCCATGAGACAATAAAACACATCACTGTTCCCAAAAGTTTAGTTAAGTCTCATTAAATGAAAAAGGTCTTGACACAAAACCATTGGGATTTTATGTGTGTACATAGTTACAATGAGCAGTAGCACCTTACTTCTATCCACAGGAGCCTGAATGCCAGTAGGCAGACAAATCAAACCACAGACCTGCAAGAAGATTCAGGAGTTGATTATCTTTCACAAAACCTGACATTTTCAGGAAAGTATCAGGATCACTTGAGTAATCTGTTCACCTAAGACAGTTTAACACACAACCATTGCCCTAATCACAGTTTTAACACAGCAGCAGCAAGTATTTCTAAAATGGAAACCAGCCTTTCCCTTCATAAATAGGATGTGCGGGGGCAGGGGAGGGAAGGTAATCCTTTCCTTCATCATCCTCACACAGGCAGCTGCTGAAATCTGTGTTCTGAGAATAAGAGTGGTAGTCACCCAGACAGGTTTGCATTCTCCATGAGTGAGAAAGCAGAAGCAGCAGCTGCTACACCAGAACCTCCGGTAACTCCCCTTTTGAGACACGACAACATTCTGGGGGAAGTTGAGGCAGAGCAGAAAGAGCACAAAAAAGCTGTACAAAGCAAACAGCTTTGCTAACGTGTCTGAGGAGACAACAGGTTAAAATGAAGGATTTCCATGCTGCAGTAGGCTGGGGATCTACTTCAGACAGAAGGCATGCTGTCTCACTGTCTGGGTTCCGTTTGCCACACAGCTGCATGCTATAATTAGTCTGGTAGCTGGACACATTTTAATGCACAGCAACGCAATGTCCAATGGGATGGCATTCAACAGCTCCAAGTGCAGGGTGCTGCACTTTGGCCACAACAACCCCATGCAGAGATACAGGATGGGGTCGGAGCGGCTGGAGAGCAGCCAAACAGAGAGGGATCTAGGGGTGCTGATTGATACCCGCCTGAACATGAGCCAGCAGTGTGCCCAGGTGGTCAAGAGAGCCAGTGGCATCCTGGCCTGCATCAGCAATGGTGTGGTCAGCAGGAGCAGGGAGGTCATTCTGCCTCTGTACTCTGCACTGGTTAGACCACACCTTGAGTACTGTGTCCAGTTCTGGGCCCCCCAGTTTAGGAGGGACATTGAGATGCTTGAGCGTGTCCAGAGAAGGGCGACGAGGCTGGGGAGAGGCCTTGAGCACAGCCCTACGAGGAGAGGCTGAAGGAGCTGGGATTGGTTAGCCTGGAGAAGAGGAGGCTCAGGGGTGACTTTATTGCTGTCTACAACTACCTGGGGGGTGGTTGTGGCCAGGAGGAGGTTGCTCTCTTCTCTCAGGTGGCCAGCACCAGAACAAGAGGACACAGCCTCAAGCTGCGCCAGGGGAGATTTAGGCTGGAGGTGAGGAGAAAGTTCTTCCCTGAGAGAGTCATTGGACACTGGAATGGGCTGCACGGGGAGGTGGTGGAGTCGCCGTCCCTGGGGCTGTTCAAGGCAGGATTGGATGTGGCACTTGGTGCCATAGTCTAGCCTTGAGCTCTGTGGTAAAGGGTTGGACTTGATGATCTATGAGGTCTCTTCCAACCCTGATAATACTGTGATACTGTGTGATAATTTCTGGAGTTGCCTATAGCTAGGCTAATGTGTTGGTCTACACATTACAGCTCTATCACCTACACTTTGGAGCTCTCAGACCTGAAGACCTTTCTCTACAATTTGCTAGTTATTATAATGTTGATCATTTGATATGACTACCTTTATCACCAGCCAAACAAGAATGACAACAAAATTAAACTGCATCAGAAGTTAAAAAGAAAATAATTTAGCACTTCTACCATGCTTTTCAGTGTGGAAGTGATGAGTGCAGAAGGCGGCATTCAACTCTTCATGTAAGAGACTGCTCTACAGAGGAGTGGCAGTCTCACAGAAATGTGTGTAAAGACAGAGATAGTTTTATTAAAAGGAAGCAGAGTCTCAGACTGCTCCTCTCATTTTTGGCAACACCTCAAGAAAAGTAGCTTCAAGTGCTTTCCCTGGCAGTTCCTGCAGTATGGTGTCAAAGTCCTACTCCCACAGCAATGAGGAGCTAAGGAATATGATCTCCATCAGATCCTAAACGACTTTCACTCCCTCTTCCTTTACAGCTCAAGCTCTCACCACTCTGATACCCCTACACAAATTTGGTGCCTGACTACAGGAAGAATGCATGTCATGGGTATGTTTTGGCCCCAAAAGGAGATTTGAAAGAGGATATCACTGTATTTCAGCCATGGATGTCTATTTTAAAAAGCCAACACTAGCATGCCCTAGGCACTTGTACTGTGTCTTCCTATTTAAACCTTATCAGCTTTAACAGGATCCAAAATAGAAGACACCAGCCTCGGTAACATGGGTGTGCCTTAGCACGCCGTGGTGTTGAGCTGTTATGCTGTCACTGTCCACAGGTCAGGCAGCAAGACTGAGTTTTCCAGTAAGCAAGTCTAAAAGAACTGCCTGTACTACTAGCACAAATACACCTGAACTCTGCTTACTGACTCTGGCTTTCAGAATCTCAAATACTTAAATTGGCCAGTAGTATTCTAGTGCCATGCTCTGTCTAGAACAAAGACAAAAGTTCTGGATATACATGCTCAATAATGTGCTAACAAGTGCTATTTCCCTCTCAATTAACACCTCACCATTCTCTCCTCTCACAAAAACCCAGACCACCACCAAGCAAAATAAAGAACCAACCACACATCAAGAAACTGATGTCTTAGAATCTTCCAACATCATCCAGTCCAACCTATCACCCAGACCTATCCAGTCAACTAGACCATGGCACTAAGTGCCTCATCCAGGCTTTGCTTCAACACCTCCAGGGACAGTGCCTCCACTACCTACCTGGGCAGCCCATTCCAATGCCAATCACTCTCTCTGTGAAGAACTTCCTCCTAACATCCAGCCCATATCTACCCCTGCACAACTTGAGACTGTGTCCCCTTGTTCTATTGCTGGTTGCCTGGGAGAAGAGGCCACCCCCCACCTGGCTACAATGTCCCTTCAGGTAGTTCTTATTAGACTATCTGAAAGCTCAGATTGGATTATCACAGTGGCTCCATCTGGCCATATCAGCCACTCTTTCCAAGTCCTTGCCCTCTTGATAGTTCATCTGTTCCTACAGTAAGAAGAGAGGCAGCCCAGCTCACATGGCCATGGTATGGAGCCTAGTGGAACAGTTTCCAGCACCAGTGCACCATCGTGAACACTCACAGTCCCAACTGCCTGGCATTGGTTACTTGGGTGAACTGTCAAACTCTGCACAGCACTGCAAAATGCAAGCAGAGCCACATGTAACTCCCAGTCCTTCTCAGTGTATATCTACAGGTAGAGGAGTGTCAATGAGGAAACAGCTATTCATGATTGTTATTACTTTTCTTTCACAAAATTCCAGCATAGAAGTATGGAGGTACAGTAGTTATAAAGCCATCAAAAAGCAAAGGTGGATACTCCATATCAGAAAGGAACACAACAACTCTGCTTTGGCAGAAAGACTGCCCCAAAGATCATAAGAGAAAAGGTATAATCTGGATCATCTAAGCCCAGGCAACTTCTCTGAGCATGAATTGCAAGCTGGTACATGAGCCATAACCTCGTTTGACTGAGAGACTGACAGTGGCAGAAGGTTAGTGATAGGGAAGGTTTGCTCTACACATCTCTAGTTTCCACTAGAGTAGATCTTCTGGTCTTTCTTTGTAGAGAAGAGATTAAAAGAGGCATAATTAAATTAAGAAATTCAAGCAGTTCCTGCTGCAGTAACAGTCAAAACCCCTTAGACTTGCAGAGTGTTATTTGCTTTTCACACTGCACTTGAGTAAAGATTATTCACTGTCAAGATGAATATTAACCAAATCAGACTATTTAGTTGTAAATTAGGAAAAATGGTCATTATCTGCAAAGGGCTTTGCATCTTCCTGTGTCCTTTCTCACACACAGCTTGAGCTGCTACGTGCCTGTCTCTGTGAGCCTGGGGATCACCAGCAAAATCTCCAGGGCTGGCTGCTGCACAGGCATGCAGGAGAAGTCTCTATGTCCTGGTGGGTTAGTTAAAAAAACAAACCTAGGTGAACTGGGACTTCAGCTTTCACCATGAGTTACATTATTCCTGAATAAAAATTCCCTTTTTTTTTTTTAATTAATTTCCCCAAATCATGTTAATTTGAGATTTTATTTCAACTTTATGAAGCTGAAAAATACTTTATGATTACTCTAATTAATGTAATTTTAAAAATCTACTTATTTCAGAAAATTTCACCAGTAAATTAAATAGAATAGACTATTAAAATATGCTTACCTTTGAAATTTATCAGTCATACCCAGGGAAAAAAAAATGCTGGGAGCTTAAATTCTCTTTACACAGCTTTTATATTCAGTCTGCAATATTGTGAGGAAAAAATAAATCAACTCCTTCACCTTCTCTTCCCTCTTAACTTTCACTGTTTTCTATTCAAGCAAAGGTTAAGAAAAATGACACTGAATACTCTTGCAGTTAGATCTTTTTCAAAAGATCTGGAAGATAAAATTGATTCAAAACACTGACAGCAAATCTACACAGAAATCTGTCAGACTCTTTCCAACCCAAATGTAGAAATACACACGGACTAATTTGTTTCCTAAGTTTTCAACAAATTGGATTAAAGTTGCATTTCACCGCCTTTTTTCCCCAAAAATAAAGGAACAGGGGCCCAAGACAAGATCATAAGTCCAGGAAGTGCTCACCTGTAGTGAAAGCAACTCAAAATTCCCAGTCTAAGCCTTAGTTTTAGCTCCTTAGAAAACTTTCAGAAACTATCCATTTATATCGGAGCCTGCATTTTGAACTCGCATTTTGCATCAGTAATTACCAAACTACAGAATGTCAGGGGCTGGACCCTGCCAGAGCAGATCACACAGGAACACATGCAGGCAGGTTTTGAATATTGCCAGAGAGGGAGACTCCAACTCCTCTGGGCAGCCCGTTCTAATGTTCTGTCACCCCCATAGTGAATAAAATCCTCCTCATGTTTACATAGAGCTTCCTGTGCCTCAACTTCCACCCACTGTCATTGGGCATCACCAACAAGAGCACTCACCCTTTACATATTTATAAATATTGATGAAGTCACCTCCCGGTCTCCTCTTCTCCGAGATAATGAGCCCCAGGTCCTTCAGTCTCTTCTCATAAAAGAGATGTTCCACTCTGCTAATCACCTTTGTGCCGGATTCTCTCAAGCAGTTCTATGTCCCCCTTGAACTGGGGGCCCAGAGCTCGACACAATACTCCAGATGTGGTAGAGAGGGAGGAGAACCTCTCTCAAGCTAGTAACCACATTCCTTTATCTACATCCCAGAATCTACTTGATCTCCTAGATCATAACTACACCATGCAAAAGGATAGTTCTAGTGAGATTTTGAACCAAGCTAGGTAGCTTTCATTAATGGACATAAATGTCTATGAAATTTGGATTAAAAAATGCTGAGTGTTAACACAAACTCGACATTTTTCCTCATTAAATCTCTTTTTTCCAAATCTAGACAGGATAGACACTTAAGGAGGTCTTGAAAGCATAAACATAAGCTAAGATTGTGTAAGAGGAGGAGATAAAAAAATCTATGACCTCAAACAAACAAAACCTCAAAGCCAAAAACAAAGTGAAAAATACCCATAGGCAAAAAAAGCATAATTATGAAGAAAATTATTTTGCCAGCAATTTTAAGAGGGTCTGACAATTCCTCTTCAAATGTCTCACCTGTTTATGAGCAATCTAGAAATCTCCTAAGTAGACAAATTTGTCTAAAGCTCATTTTTCAACTAAAGACTGAAAGGAGATAGGTTTCCATTTAATGTTTTTATGACTTTTCTTTCTGAGGAAAAAAACACAAACAGAAAAGCCAAAATATTCACTTCCTATATTAGCTACTGGCATTTGAAGTTCACCTGTGAATTGGTTCTTAGTAATGCTTGAAGGGAGATGCTTGCCCTGAAGTTCAACTGAAGAACACAAAGCCAGATTAATTTAAAGCTCCGAGATGAGATGAGTACTGCAGAAACTATACATTTTGATATAGAGGGGCCTTAATGCCACAAAGCATGATTAATTTAGTTGTTTGCTCTGTCATGGCCCTTCCAGTTTCTCAAAGATAATTTGTGAAACTACTTTGTGGGAGCAAATGAAATTATTTCAGTTGCATTAGAACAGCACAAGAGCAAGAGTTTTGCTGGCAGAATAGTTGTAGTTTTTTGGTTTCTTTTTTAATGACAAAAGTGCCTGACTGAAACTCACAACTCTCAGGGCAGGGGGGTGTGGAAGTTGCAAGGAAGGAATCATAGAATCAACCAGGTTGGAAGAGACCTGCAAGATCATCCAGCACAACCTAGCACCCAGCCCTAGCCAGTCAACTAGACCATGGCACTAAGTGCCTCATCCAGGCTATTCTTGAACACTTCCAGGGACGGTGCCTCCACCACCTCCCTGGGCAGCCCATTCCAATGCCAATCACTCTCTCTGTGAAGAACTTCTTCCTAATATCCAGCCTATACCTAGCCTGGCACAACTTGAGACTGTGTCCCTTTGTTCTATTGCTGGTTACCTGGGAGAAGAGGCCACCTCCCACCTGGCTACAATGCCCCTTCAGGTAGTTGTAGACAGTAATAAGATCACCCCTGAGCCTCCTCTTCTCCAGGCTAAACAGGCCCAGCTCCCTCAGCCTCTCCTCATAGGATTTGTGCTCCAGGCCCCTCACCAGCTTTGTTGCCCTTCTCTGGACATGTTCCAGCACCTCAACATCTTTCTTGAATTGAGGGGCCCAGAACTGGACACAGGGGCCCAGAACTGGACACAATGATATCAGCAACAGTGCTTAGCAAAGAAGAACAAGTTGCAGTGGGAAAATAATGGATCATCTCTTTTTTTTTTTTTTTTTGTGGAGAAACTTCAGCAATTTGCTTTATTGATGATGGGAAATAACTATGCTTCAAAAAAAACCTAATGCATTGATATTCAACTGGAATCTTGCAGAAGTCTGAATGAGAGGACAGAGGTTTATGAAAGAAGAGGGGATAGGCAGAAGAGATCATCAGACAAAGCACAGAGTTGCCCCAATGATGTAAAAAGGAAATGAGCAGCTGAAGTTTAAACCAGTTACTCCTTGGGTTTCATGGCTATTGTTCATAACACTTTGTAAAGATAATGTATTTAGTGTTAATTAAAAAAAAAAAAATATCTCTAAGGAGGGAAGGGGAAAAGCAGATGTAAAATTAACCTCTCTGTAGAGAATGAAATGGCCCATTCAGAATTTCAAAGGCAGGAAATTCACAAGAACTATCATACAGTGGAACTGCCAAAAGTTTAGTAAAATCAGCTACTTAAAGAAAATGCTCCAAGGCAGACACTGCCACTGACTGCTGTCTTATTTAGTGGTGACTTAACAACTCATGCCCATGCACTCAACTGGACTATCCAGCACATGAGAGTCCATTACTGAAAATGTCCCTGTTATAGCACTTAGTGATAAATAGTGATAGTAACTAAAAACACACTGTTGTATGGACTGTATGCTACAGAGTCCAAAGGCAAAACTGTTGCCAAGCTCAATGTGTGAATTTTTTGTTTTGTTTTCATTTAGAAAAGAATAAAGCAGCAATCATGAATATGATAAAATCACTAAACTGTATCTTTAAAATGTATTATTAATAAACTATTAATCTGATCCATTCTGACAACAGGGAATTATTGCTGGTTGATCAGCATGGCCTACAGGTCCTCAGATGACATAAGTGAAACAGAATTGATCTCCACCGAAGAGCAGGATGAAATCTTATGTTAGTTTTGCTTTTCCTCTATATTTAGCCAAACTAATTCTATTGGCATTGTTGCCATTCTCTGACCTTATTTTAGTATTTTTCTCCTTTAAGCCTGCCTTTGGTTAGGGATATCACTCTGTCCCTCAGTGCACACAGGAATGGGCCAAGAGAAAAAAAGTTATTTGCCCTACATTTGTCATGTGTGTTGTAACTCAAGGCAGGCACAAGAAGTGCTGGCAGATGCAAGGTACTAATGGCAGTGCAAGACTCTTACTTTGTGATGGTCTTGGAGTCCTCCCACTACTTCCCTTCTTGAAGGAAGGAGAAATATCTGTCAGAACTAATCTCATATTTTTCTAATTTAGTGGAAGCAGAATATGATCTGGATATTAGGAAGAAGTTCTTCACAGAGAGAGTGATTTCCCATTGGAATGGGCTGCCCAGGGAGGTGGTGGAGTCACTGTCCCTGGAGGTGTTCAAGAAAAGCCTGGATGAGGCACTTAGTGCCATGGTCTAGTTGACTGGCTAGGGCTGGGTGCTAGGTTGGACTGGCTGATCTTGGAGGTCTCTTCCCACCTGGTTGATTCTATGATCCTTTGATCTACATTCTATGTGGGAACAATGTACCCTAATCTTCCCAGCACCAGCTTCTTCCACTTTAACCCAGGATTCACAGCAAATACAAACACATTGCAAGCAAAATTGTCTGCTTTACAGTATTTAAAAGGGGTTAGACACAGAAACCAGTAAATCAAGGAAGTCCTCACCATACATAAGGGATTTCCATCCTGGCTGTTTCAGCTCCACTCTGCAAGAAGTCCTGTCATGCCTCCATTTGCTCTAGGTCCTGGGACCCTGAATTCAGAGAGTCCTCCGTACCTCCCCAGCTGCCTTACATATTCTAGAGTTAGATTATTTCTGCTGATTCAAGTCATTCTTGGCAATCTATCTAGCTCAGTTTTTTCTGACTTTTCATGACTTCTCCAACCCATTTGTACAGAGCCACTCAGAAACACATGATCTAAAGATGGACATTGATGGGACTGGTCAACTTACATGTTTAAAATACCTCTCCTATGCTTGCTCCTTAATCAGCCCTGCTGGATTACTGCTTCTACTCAGTCCAGATTACTCCTTTAGCCCACTTAAAATTACAACACTCATGTTAAATGTCATACAATGCACACATTTTGTCAAGTTTGTAATCTAGGTCCCTTGCCAACTTTCTGTGGAGACCACACAATGCTTTCAAGTATATGAGAAGCACTAAGTTAAGAAGAGAAGTCCAGCTCTACAGGACCACACCTAAGATCCCTTTAATTCAGAAGCTGATTTCAAAAGTGAGTATCTTGAAAGACATTAAGAAACAAAGTCAAACAGATGGAGATAATTCTTGTATATTCTAGCAGTTCCTGGCACCAAACAATCCAGGATTCAGAGCAAACAACTGCATCAACATCTTAATGTTTAATAGGCCTGGGTGGAGTTTTCTTCCATGAACTTGTCTCATTGCAGTGCCTGGCAATCTTTGCTTCTGACTTTACTTTACTGGGGTTCCCATGACACAGAAGACAGTGAAACCCGTAAGATGTTTCAGCACTTCAGAAGATAAGCACCTGGAAGCCAGACAGCTGGCTGAGCTTCAGTCTACATGACAGGTTGGTGGTGCTGCTACATGCAAGAAAGCCATTCAAAGATAAATTCTAATCCCAGCCTTGTGATGTAAGTGAATGCATCTGTCAACCTGTGTTTACCAACCACTGCATATTTGAGTCAGCTCTCTCAGTTGATAGATATCCAAGCAACAGCACCCAAAAACTTCACCTAAAGAGCAGACACATAATTTCAGGAGCATAAACAGGAGTAGCCAACATCATAGAATCAAGCAGGTTGGAAGAGACCTCCAAGATCATCCAGGCCAGCCTAGCACCCAGCCCTGGCCAGTCAACTACACCATGGCACTAAATGCCTCATTCAATCTTTTCTTGAACACCTCCAGGGACAGTGATTCCACCACCTCCCTGGGCAGCCCATTCCACTTTTTCATCATGCCAGAGGTTAAGGGTGTGGAGTTCCATAGTCTGATGATAACAGGGGTATAACCTACAGGATTAACTACCAAATGCAGAGCTGATTCAAGAAGCAGGCAGCAAGAGCTGCCCATGATTCAGCTATGAAGACAGTGCGGACTGACCCAAACCTAACATACAGCAAATTCCAAGGCAGAGTATGTTGGCTGTAGTTTCCTCCATCTGTAAGGACAAGTCCGAGTCTCTGCATCAAAAGGGCAAGATTCAGATTTGCAAATAAACTCAAGTACAGACTATAAAAGAGACATCCCTGGAGGGAAGGGAGCATGAAGAAGTGAAATCCATGGGGGATCTCTTTCCAGGAAGGAGGATTTTCCCTCTGTGTAGCTGCAAAAACATTTGTGGCCATAAAATAATCCTATAGATGGACTCAGCTGACCATGAAGAAGCACTAAAAATGTATCCTTGTATTTCTGATGAAAACTTTTCCCCCAGGGCTTGCACACTTTGGTGGCCTCTAGACACTCAGAGATAGATTTCTCAAGTTACCATGTGGGCACAAAACCAGCCTCTGAAAAGCTCATGCTCAAATGCTAACAAGACAAAAATACAGGAGGAGTCAGAGGCACTGAAGTACATGCTTGGAGTCACAAAGGCTCAAAATTGTACAGAAGAAAAGCAACACTGCTTCTTCTGAATTCCAGGCTAGTTCCCAACATATGCAGTCCCAGATTTTGCACAAAATTCAAGCCATATGAATTGTAAAACCTGAGACTAATGAAGATAAACCACAGACAACACTGGAAAGAGGAAAGAAAAGTGGATGTACATGGTATAAACTCAACGGGCCCAAGAAAATCATGCAGAATCCTTCCTATTAGCGCAAACAGATTAAATGGATATGTATTTGCAGAAGTCTTTTCCATGAATGATTGCCTAAGTACTTGCTGTAATACAAACCAAATGCAAGTGGAAACTGCCACTCCAAAGCCTCTTAAAAAACCCCAAACCGCCCAACACCAAATAAAAATAAACATACCTATATTATGTTTAAAGAAATACACCAGAGATACATTCTGGAAATCACATTTCAGCTCTTCTTTCCAGGCTAAGCTTCTTTGTCCTGAAGTAATGACTTCAAAAAAGCTATGCTGTGAAGACAGAACAAAGAACTCTCCCATAATATTTGATTTCACAGGTAGCTGTAACTTTATTTCCAGGGTCCCCCTAACTCCTGTTAGATGGGTGCACTGTCTCCCCAGCATCTATTCAACATGGAAACAGCCTAAAATATTGTTTAGCTGCATACCAGAAACTGGGTGGAGCTTGCATCCTTCAGCTTAGCTTTCAAATATTTGCTGAAGAACCACTTATATCTGGAAACCAAAATCCTAACATACAGTAAGAGATGTTCCAATGTGCTCAGCCGTAGAGAAGATCTCTCTGTAGCATGGTTCACAGGAGTCATCAGCAAGAAAGAATAGTTATAAACAATGTTCTGTTCAAACCCAAGCCTCCCATACCACCATGCCTTGGAAGGTTTGCTATCATCACTGACAGATGAAAGAGGAGGGGTTTGGACTAGATGATGTTTTGAGGTCCCTTCCAGCCCCTGACATTCTGTGAGATGGATTCTTCATTCTGGTAGTTGATTGAAGTAATAACGTTAGCTTTGCCAGTATACACTATTATGGGCTACTAAATCCTAAAATAAATCCATTTAGGATTATACATTGAACATCAAATTTCCATCCTAAAGAATAAAATTGCTGATGAAGCTGGTTACAAAGGGATGACCCTACATTTCCCCAAGCTCTTCATATCAACGGCTTTGAAGACTAGCAATGCAAGAATGAATCCCAAGTGCAACCAATTATTTTCCAGTGATGGAAACTTTAAGCATAATAAAAAAGAAAAAGTGGAAAGATAGAAGAAGAGACTGGTTTGGAAGAAATTCCTGTACTGCATCACTCCCCTAAGTGTGGATTATTGCAGTGCCCTCGTGGATATTTTTAATTCTCTTGTTAAATAAAACCATATTGATTTAGAAAAGAAAAATAAAGAAAGAGAGGAAGATCCTCATTTTAGAGAGTGCATGTTGATTCCCCAAAGACTGGAAGTGCATTTCAAGAGTAATTTGTCTGAATGTAAACCTAAGCCAAGCCTATTTTTGATGCAGTCACTGAATGAATAACTTAAAGAATGAAACAGAAACATTCGTCAAGAGCTGCAAACCAATCGTTGAAAGGAGTGCATTTGTCATGGGATTTTTAATACAAATTTACACAAGCACAGAAGGTTTTGCTGTGATGAGCCCTTTACAGAAATAGTTAACCAATGTTCAACTCAAGCTTCATTCAGGGCAATTAGCAAAGCTCATCGTAGTGAAGTGTATTTAGCAGCCAGTATTTGTCATCTAGAGAATAAAACCAGTTAGGAATATGGGAGTGATTTGGAGTTTATTAATAATACAAAGAACAAACCTGTTTTCTGTTTCTTCAAGGAAATACTGTAATTTGCAGATTGCAATGCAAAATGAGATGGAGCACAATGATTAATCTGCGAGTTACAGAATAACTACTACACATATAACAGATGTGTGCTGTGACAAGGGGCACATTACCTCCGTGTTTATATTAAGAAAGAAGAGGGATTCAACTGTTTTATATGGGAGAGTTGTGGGAAAGATCTCAGAAAGTCCCCTATGAGAAGGTGGGGAATTATAAATACTTGCAAGTGTTTATTCAGGTGCCAAGTACAGTACACTGGTGCAACATGGCCCGAATGCAAAGGAGAGGGAGGGGGAAAACATCTGATCTAAATGTTACTGGATTAATTTCACTGGTACGGATATTGACTCAGTTCCTCTCATTTGACCAACATCAGCCCTGAGCCAAAACATGCACGTTCTCTAACATCAGCTATACAGATGACAAGATTGTTTTTCAAGGCAAAATCTTGCTGGAGAAAGAGCACAATTATTAACGGCAATTACTTCTGAATAGACACACAGGAAGCAGCTTCTCTTCATAAAGGTAGGGGAATGTCAGGTTCTCTGCAGACGTGGCATGAGCTACCCTCCTGCTGAGCTTTCAAAGCAGCTGATACCTTTGTTCCTTCCCCACCACCAGCAGTCTGCACTGCTAGCCCAGCTTGTTCAAGGAACATGAGAAGTCCATCTTCCTTTGCCAAAATGGCAAGTGGAAGGTCAGCAGTACCACTCTGAACAATCTACTACAAAGATTTGGTGTCAGCCCCTGTTGCATTGCTGGGACTTCTAGTAGAAGAATTTGCCCTATACAAAACACTCCAAAACCAAACCACTCGAAAAGAAAAACAAACACAAAACCCAGCAAAACAGACAAAGAGCAGAATTCTGCTAGTCACCTACATTTGCAGGGGTCCCCATATAAGCTAGATGCTTCAGGTCCTACCACACTGAAATCACCACAGAAAGAAGTATGGAGCTGTAACTGAACTCCTGAACAGCAATCCACTGTCCCCTGATCACATTTTGCCCACATGGGGACAGCTATGTGCAAAACAACTAAATGTAGGTGTCCTCATTTATAAACTGAACACACCTGAAGTTTGTCTTTATGAAAGAAACTATGGAAACTAAGACACGGTGCTCCTGCTTATTGAGATGAGTCTTCTCTTCTCATCTATACTATCTCTGAGCACCCAGAGAGACTGAAGTTCCATGGGTCCTGCCACTGCTTACATGCATCAACTATGTCGAGCACTGGCATCCATTCTCCTCTCTGAAAACTGATCTGATCATATAAAGAAATGGGAGAATCACAACTGACTGTTTCCCTCCTCTGCTTAACAGTTTTGAGCAGTCCAAATAATACACACTTCATTCCAAAATCTTGCTGTTTAATTTTGCCCCCTAATGGGAAATGGCTCCAGGGCCCATCAAATCAGCTCCCTTTCTTCCCAATCATTTCCGGCAGGAATGGGGGATGGGAAGGGAACGATTAGAACTGGGTGTGCTCTGGATTTGCCTCCAGGGATGCCGGCAGGAAGCAATTCCAATTAATTTGGCCTTGGGAACACTATCATGTGTACTGACACAAAAACCCCCCAAAAACCCAGGAGCATTGTCAGATGAGTGTTCCTTCATCCGCTGCGCAAGGCGGCTGGTAGGAATTGCTTTAGTAAGTGATGATAAACAGCAGGAAAAGAGAAAAAAAACAAACCTCCAATCTGATACACCCTGAAGCTTCCCAAAGCTTGGCAAGGAACCAGGATAGCAGCCGAGTAGCTGGATAGGCACAGTGTTGATTAGCTCTGCTTTTCCTGCCATTGATGGCATCAATTTCCAATTCAATTTTAAACCACTTCCACAAGAATTCAGAGGAGAAAGGGAAAAAAAAACCTCCAACACCCAAGAAAATTCAATTTATGTTACAGTGGCAGAGAAAATTTAAATAGGTAATGCCCAACTGTGGGAAAAAATATTTAATCAAATCTCCACTTTACCTGAGCAGAATGCAACTCTGACTAGCTAAGCATGCTGTATATTTGCTCACAGAAGTTATGTTTGTGAAATCTCAGCTGACTTAAAGAAAGTATCAGGTCTTTAAAAAGCAAACAAACAAGCAAAACAAACAACCCAGCTTATCAAATATACACTCTCTAAAACCCACAGGCATAATCTTAACTGTATTTATTTCACAATGGTTATTGGTATAAAACTGCAGTATCACCAGGCAGTAAAGCAGTGTTTGGCTCCTTCTCTATTGAAGAAAGCTGAGAAATGCTGTACATTTCAGAATTGTAATATGTGATGCCTGCCAGTTCTTTCCATGCTTCTAAAATATCAGTTTCAATTGAGACTTGGCAATCTCCTGTCTGCGTAAACATTCCCAAATTATATGCAGTGAAAAACACACTGGGATCAGAAAACAAAGTATTACTGAGAAAAGCTTTTCCCTACAAAGTATATATATTTTTAAAAGGAGTTTCCCTTAAACACAAACTGGAAGTGCAACTATAAATTCTGAATCCAATTTCATCTCTAATAAGGAACCATTGGTCCTGCACTGCCACAACTGCAGCAATTAAAATTCTATTTACTAGAGATTATCATCACAGAATGCAGGAAAAGGGACACATGCCATTATTCACCTAACCTCTAGACATCCCACACACACCAGAATGGGAGAACACAAAGCAAAGTAAGAAAAAAAAAAATCCCATGCAGGGGATGCATGATAATATAAGGTAGATTCCTCCGGAGAGGAAACAAACACCTTGGGCCAAGTGATCTGAGCAGGCAGCTGGAGAAAAAGCAAGCCACGGTACTGCAGAACACACAGGAGCTCTGACAAATGAGCTGAGCACCTGTAGAATGTATAGAATTTCAGGACTGCCTAGATTTTTCTTCTGCATTGAATTTCATGTGATGTAACAGGATGACTTGCAACAAAACACAAGACAATACTGGCTAAAGCAATCGCTCAGTGTCATTATAATAACAGACTAGAGAGGAATGTAGCAATCCCACTTACTCCCCTGTTTGTCTGCTCTACCTGAGAGTGTGGAGGTGTGAAAGGAAGGAGAGTAGTACCTCCAGCTTGCAAAGCAGGATATAAGCAAGGGATAAAGTACTACTGCGTCCTTACCCTAGCGTTCTAGTTGTCTATTGCAACATTTACTGAGACTAGGACACAAAGTCAACACTTACCTTCCTGGGCTTGTTTAGTCTGCATCCAAAACGGAACTTGAATAGTTGTTCACTCCTGCCCAGCAGAGAAGGAAAACTGGAAAAAAGAAGATCAGTGGGTAGAAACAAAAACAAACTTTGTGATACAATAAAACTGATACCAATGCCAACATAAAGCTATACTCGGTCCTGAAAAGCTACAACAGCCATAACATAAAAGAAAGAAAAAGAGCCAGATCGAAAGAAACACAAACACAAGCCCGAGCAAAATGTCCCCAAGCCTCAACAAACTTCTCCTTTATTCTAATCATGACAATTAGGGTATGGAATACACCTGTTCTTCCCCTTTCTTCTAAGCATGATAATTATGGTATGGAATACACCTGTAGCAAACTCAGGTCAGCTGTCCCAGCAGAATTAAAACTGCTAACGAGCTGCAGCTTGTGGCTGGCTTGTGATTAAGCTGCAGCAAAAGCAAGGCTTTTCCAAAATCCAGACCAAACCTAACAAATAAACCTGAAGAAAGGCAAAATAAAAAAAATAAACTGATTAAAAAATTGCAAATCAGCAACATCAAGGACAAGAGGAAGGTTCTAAAGGAATCGCTTCCTGCCATACTTCAGCCCTAACTCCATGTATTTTTTATAGAAAGAACATGGAAAGTAGCAGGCATTTATACTGAATTGAAAGGGTATAAAGAGCTCCTCCACAAAGGTGTAAAAAGCCACAGATCCTGCAAACAAATTGCAAGGGCAGTTCTGACTGAGGATGTTCAAATGTAATTGGAGAAAAGCCTCTATCTACAAAGCAAAGCTATGAGCAGCCTTTCAGGAAGAGGAACTAGAACTCCAGTATGCAAAGACAAAATTTTCAGTGTAGGTTATATGACTGTCTAGATTAGCAGTGGGTTGGATTAGGTGTCTCAGAAGGTCTTTTCCTATCTGTATCCCTACAACACCGCACAATGAATACAACAAAAAATGGCAACTGTGCCCCAAAGCCTGCACTTCACCACCTCTCATATTTTCCTTCTGAGGTGGAGCTGCTCACTTGCATGTAAGTAAATGACATCTGTCCAGAAGGAAATACAGTAAAGTAGTTTGTGCAAACCAGCAGCAAGTGGTGGGTAGGGGGCAGAAGCATGAAAATAATGAGCAAAAGTAGTGACATGATTAGCAAAGTTCAATTTTCATCCATAATCCTAGTTCTCCAGAATGCCAAAATTAACTGTCCTGGTCAAAATTTGTCTTAGAAAGTGTTTATGAAGCCACACACAGAGTCCCATTAGCAATAGGTTCTGGTATCCAGAATTTTAACAGTGAGTCCAAAGCCCAAGTCTGAATTTTGGTGTCCAGCTTGGTCCTTCAAATCCTGATACTGTGTGAGAAAGCACTCCAGCTCTAATGCTTGTACCAGTCCGACCACCTCTGTGTCCTACCCACAGGCACATTCCTCCTTTGACAAATTAGGCATGGTGGTAGTAACATTTGGATTAAACTGGAAGTAATCCAGTTCTAATCAACACCATGAAAGGAAAACTCCATTACTTTCCCCTCCACTGCCAAAAGTAAAGTAAGCCTTAGTTTCCCACATCACCCAGTGCTAAGGAACTCAGACCCAGTTTATGTAGCTATTCACGTATGGTTAGACAGAATGGAAAAACAACTCTTGTCTTCCAGCATATTATAAAGATTCAAAACAGTTCAATCCCAATCATCACATTTGAAAATATGTTCACCACACTTGAAAAATTTAGGACCACCTTTTATTTAATTATTTCCAGGAAATAACAAAATATTTCTGTTAAAAGTTAAGTCCCAGGACCACTGTTAGCAGAACCTACAACGTATGAGATCCTGTTTTAATTCACTTTTCAGAAGTCAGATTTTCACTGTGTTTCAAGATGTAGTTTGAAACAAATGTTTGGTTATTAGTTGAACCCATTACTGTAAAAGTGAGCGGTACTGTAGCAACAGAGCATGTGAACAGCTGAAAGAAATAAAGAATCCCAAATCCTAAGCAAATAAAAACCTTTCATAAATGAAACATTCCAAAATATATTTCTGAACAATGGTTGACTGCAACCAAGTAATTCACACCCCATTGTGAAACAAACATTAATAATTTCTAGCAGACACTGGGGCTCAGAAGCAAACAATGATTCCCCCCTCCTTTCTCCCTCCTCTTGCAGACTCATTTACCACTTAAAAAAAAAAAGTGATTAAAAGTAGGATATATTAAGTCAGAGAACTGAACTCACAGCTCTAAGGGGAGAGTAGCTTAGTAAAAGTACTCTTAAAGTATTCTTTCCCTTGTATGTTATTTTTAGAAGAACACTGTTAAAAAGAGGAATCAATTCACAGACTTCAAAGCCTGCTTAACACTTCAGAAAATGGCTTTCTATCAAAAGTATTTTTGGCATGAGCCTTGGCTATTGTTTTCAACACTTCTAGCAAAGGCTGGTATGCTGCAACAGCAGTTACACACACAGACCTCAGGTGACAGGGGTTGTGCACACTAATTTGGCAGTTACCTGCACTTGCAAAGAGCTCAAGGACCTGAGTGGGGACAACGTTCATGTGTGTTTTGGTGTTAAAATTACTTTTTCTTTGAATGATATTGCACTTAAATGCAATTAGTATTTTCTTACTGAAAGAAAAGCAGAGCAAATGTTAGGCTTATTCAGCCGATGAATGCTTAAAAGTTAAGGTAAATAAAGCACCAATAAAACTTGGCAAGTTAAAAGTCAACACTTTTTTGCTAAAATTGATGAGTGACAATTTCTGATACTCTCTTAGACAGGTATGAGCAACAGCAATTAAATGTAAAGCACCTTAGGGCACAGGTCTGCAGAGGCCCCATAGGCTTCCTTCTGGCTCTCCAGGTTTGCACAGGTGGGTCATACTTCTCCTGAGGACCTCCCCATCGCTAGACAACTAACTATATGTCTGTTTTCTCTTTGGCATTATGCCCAGCTCATGTCAAAGGGAGATGCCTCAACTCATTAGAAAACCTCAATCAGGTCAGGAGCCTTTTAAGCCTGTTTAATCCCTGGAAAGTTTGGTGGCTTTCAGAAATCTGTATCTGGAGTAAAAGCCAGTCTGCTTATGGGTTCTAAAACCTTAACAAAAGTAATCCCATTCTTAATATCAGAGAAAAAACAAAGGGAAAATTAAAAAACAAAACAAACCAAACATTAACATTTTCTGGTTGATCTTTTACCTTACTATAAACTCAAGTTCTTTTCATTTTACCTATCCCATTCACCAGTGGCTGAGCACAAACTATGCAGTTCAGAGGGCTGACTGCCATATAGAATGTGTGTGTACTTTTTATACTTACACATCATTACCATCATCAGTGTGCACATCCTGCTGGAGAACACCCAGCCATGTTCTGAAGACTTTAGCTAATGCTGAATTTCTTTGTTCAAAGAATAAAAAGTTTGTTGATGCCTGGAGAGACTGACTCAGTTTTACAGAAGTCTCAAGAATCAGTAATCACACTCAGTGATAAAAGCACAATAGAAATCCAATAATGAAATCACTTTAGCAACAAAGTTACATGTAAATGATTTTGTACTGTGAACCATTCTGAAATGTTTTTCTAACACTTTTCTTTCTAAAATGTTCTCTGAAATTTGTTGCCCAAATTAAAATTTGACTACATGAGGGTTTTTAAAGGCAGAAAATGGAACATTTTTACTGTTGCAGATGTTCCATAACATGCTGTGTTGTAGCTGGGTTGCTTAAGATTTCTGTGTGAATATTTTTTCTGCTGTCTTCCCTTCTTCTTGCATTCAACAATAAAAATAGTCCATTTTTAATGCAGCTCGTTCTTTGCTACAAGCTGTATGGAGTAGAGACTCATCTTTCTATCAGGTAGAACAGCAAAGACTCAATTGAACTCTGTACTACAAGTATATGCAACAAGGATAGAATCATAGAATCAACCAGGTTGGAAGAGACCTCCAAGATCAGCCAGGCCAACCTAGCACCCAGACCTAGCCACTCAACTAGACCATGGCACTAAGTGCCTCAGCCAGGCTTTGCTTCAACACCTCCAGGGATGGTGACTCCACCACCTCCCTGAGCAGCCCATTCCAATGCCAATCACTCTCTCTGCCAACAACTTCCTCCTAACATCCAGCCCCAGCACAATTTGAGACTGTGTCCCCTTGTTCTCTTGCTGGTTGTCTGGCAGAAGAGACCAACCCCCACCTGGCTACAACCTCCATTCAGGTAGTTCTAGACAGCAATGAGGTCCCCCCTGAGCCTCCTCTTCTCCAGGCTAAACACCCCCAGCTCCCTCAGCCTCTCCTCATAGGGTTTGTCTTCCAGGTCCTTCACCAGCTTTGTTGCCCTTCTCTCAACACCTTCCAGCACCTCAACATCTCTCTTGAATTGAGGAGCCCAGAACTGGACACAGCACTCAAGGTGTGGCCTGACCAGTGCTGAGTACAGGGGCAGAATAACCTCCCTTGTCCTACTGGCCACACTGTTCCTGATGCAGGCCAGGATGCCATTGGCTCTCTTGGCCACCTGGGCACACTGCTGGCTCATCTTCAGCCTACTATCCACCAGTACCCCCAGGTCCCTTTCCTCCTGGCTGCTCTCCAGCCACTCTGTCCCCAGCCTGTAGCGCTGCTTGGGGTTGTTGTGGCTACAGAAAGCAAGAGATGACTTACGTGTTGCTTCTGTTGCATCATCCTAAGCATTACCTATATTCTGTTGTAGAAAACTGGTGATTGTATGAAGGAACTGACCTCAGGATTTTATTTTGGTTTCGCTTAGGAAGCTGGTAACACAACTGTCAGAATGCTGCAAGAGAGGTCTCTTGCCTTTTTGTCTTGTGTGGGGAAAGGAACTGCTTCTCTGTTAGTGGTTCTGATTAGGACAGCGTGGCTTCTCTGCTGTGAGGGGCACTAACACCCCCCAAGGCAGAAGGAAGAGTCAGTCAGAGCCTGAATTAATATTTTCCCTGTAGATTTTTGGGATTTTTAATATTAGGGCAACACATCCGTGGCTCTTATACAGGCCCTCTGAAAGTCACTAGCACAAAGGCCTTCCCTCTCTTCATCACTTCGAGGAGAACAAAACAAGAGACAATAATCACAGTATCACAGTGTCACAGTATCACCAAGGTTGGAAGAGACCTCACAGATCATCAAGTCCAACCCTTTACCACAGAGCTCAAGGCTAGACCATGGCACCAAGTGCCACGTCCAATCTCGCCTTGAACTGCCCCAGGGACGGCGACTCCATTCTGTTTCCTACCTTTCTGTGCAATTCCCAGATGTTAAACTCAGGTGGGATTAAACTGGCAAAGGGAAGATTCAGACTAGACGTTAGGAAGAAGCTCTTTCCAGTGAGGGTGGTGAGACACTGGCACAGGTTGCCCAGGGAGGTTATGGCTGCTCTGTCCCTGAAGGTGCTCGAGGCCAGGTTGGATGAGGCCTTCAGTGACCTGTTCCAGTGGGAGGTGTCCCTGCCTCTACTGGGGGGGGGGTGGGGGGTGGAATTAGATGATCTTTGAGATGATCTTCCATGCTGTGTTCTCTGATTCGATGTTTCAGTGCAGGATGGAGGATCAGAGGGCTGCAGCAGCTCTCCTGTGAGCACAGACTGAAAGAGTTGGGGCTGCTCAGTCTGGAGAAGAGGAGGCTCTGAGGTGACCTCACTGTGGCCTTCCAGCAGGCCCCAGAGGGAGGCCTACAAAAAAGCTGGGGAAGGACTTTTTAGGATATGTCAGGCAGTGACAGGACTGGGGGGAATGGAGCAAAGCTGGAGGTGAGGAGAGTCAGGCTGGACATGAGGAGGAAGTTCTTCACCATGAGAGAGCTGAGAGCCTGGAATGGGTTGCCCAGGGAGGTGGTTGAGGCCCCATGGCTGGAGGTGTTTAAGGCCAGGCTGGATGAGGCTCGGGCCAGACCTGGGGTAGGGTGTCCCTGCCCATGGCAAGGGGGTTGGAATTAGATGATTCCTCCCTTGGGAAGGAATCTGACTGAATCCATATAAGGGTGAAATTTTGCTCCAACACACAGTAAAGGAGAAACTTCTTAGCTGTGAGAGCCTTTTTCCACCCAAGTTTTCTGCCCCAAAGTAGTTTTCCTCTCTACAGGCAGACCTGTGGGCACATGGGGGGAAAAGGAGCAGCCCACATTGAGAAGCTGTTCAAGGCAGGATTGGACGTGGCACTTGGTGCCATGGTCTAGCCTTGAGCTCTGTGGTAAAGGGTTGGACTTGATGATCTATGAGGTCTCTTCCAACCCTGATGATACTGTGTGTGATACTGTGTGTGAAGTAATCTCATTGTGCCATCTGAGGGCACTGCTGCCCCTTTAAAAGAGATAACAAAAACAAACAAACAAACCATAATTTGATTTTTTCTTTTTAACAAAGCAGATGAGTTTGTGGAAAACTTGGTCCTTTCCAACCCTAACTGATTCTGTGATTCTAACAAGCAGCACATCACGTCTGTGAAGGCTTCAAAGCTCTCCACACTCAGAGTTCCCCATGACTTCAGGCTGAGGAACTGAACGAATCCCAGGCAATCTCATTCAGAAAATGATGATGGAAATGTGAACTGAAACTGCAAATTGACATCTGTGTGACTTAGGCCATACAGAACTGTTTGCATCAAACCAAAGCTTCAGCTGCATTTTGTGCTTTGGTCATTGAACCTACCTAACTATGCCGAGACCTGACCTACTATTTAGGTGTGTCAGAACAACCAAACAGACATCTATGATCCACCTGGACCCTACTCGAGGAAGCAGAAATAAAATGTTCAGAAACTCCAAGACATAGCAGGAAATAAATGGCATTACATAATGTGATGGTTTGGGTGTTACTCACCCCCTCACACTTCAGAAATCACCCAGACTAGACTCAGCCAGCTCTGGAAATATGAATGAAGCTTATATTTACAGCTGGCACAATATACAAGCAGATATTTGCAGTATAGACAGTTATAGACAGAAATAGACAAGGTAAAAGGTAATACAGAAACACAACTCCCCTCCCAGAAACCTGAGTCCCCAGGAGGGGCTCTCAACTGCCCCTGCACCTTCCCCCTACCCCTCTCAACCTTACCCCAGTCCCAAGGTAGAATGGAGGTTTGGCCAGGAGGGTTAGGAAGCAAAGTGGATTAGAAAATAAACACGGAGGGTGAGGTTAGAAAGATGCAGCTCAGAGCTGGCCAGCAGCAGAAGTGATTATCTATGTTTTTATTTCTTGTTCTTACACATCTCAGCAAGCCTATGAGTGAAGTAGACATCACCACTGTTTTCCTTCCACAGCCTCTAATCTAGTTCTTCTCATCAACGCATTCTAGCCAGCTTCAAACTAGCACACACACAAAATTAACACACCATAAGGAAAAAAAACAAAACAGAGGAAAATTATGTTTAATCACACACACTATTGAAGCCTTATTTGAGTCTTTTCCCTAGCACTTATCTCCTCCTAAACCCTCACACAGGCCACTTATATGCTCATTTCACGACATAAAAAAGTTTGTCTGGATTGAGCGCTCAAGAATATGTTTCTGGGGGGAAGGATTTAGCACAATTACCACTTGCAAATGGTCCATGGGAAAAAAAAAGAGAGAGAGAGAGACAGTAAATGGATCTTAATGCCTACATTTAGTAAATTAAATACTGAAATTCCTTAACACATGGATAACAAAGGTAATTTGGGCTTCTTCAGCTCTGTGTGTGTATACAGAAATATAAACCTACATAGAGTTACAAAGCAGAAGCTGTGCTATGTTTGCTTAACAAATCAAATAGAGATACTTCAATTAAAATTGAACAGTCAAGTCTTTGTTATTGTAGCAGAGCCAAACCAGTGTAAAAATCCATAGAATAAATAATCTATATAATCCCCCAGATAAAGTAGGTCAACAGAGTAACTCCTATCAACTGCAAAAATTTGCCTATGCACGTCTGCATTACTAGGTCTCTAATTTAAACTGCAAACAGAACCTGCAGTCAACTTCTGTATGGCTTTGCAATTGCTTTTCTAGGATTCTCAATCTGGATGGGATGAGAGAACTTCTACAGAGAGTTCTGTTCACAGTTTTGGTTCGGGTTTTCATAATTTCTTAATAGGATTACATTCAGGATTCATTCAATTATCTTAGCACAGAACCTAAAGTTTTCCTCAGCACTTTACAGCAAAACTCCTATTTTTGCTGTGCCATAGAATAATGTAGTTTACTCTCTGTGTATTTGTTATCAGCAAGCAGTCCAAATGACATAACGTTGTGCATGTCCTTAACAAACAAACCAACCCACCAAAAAAACCCAAAATACCCAAAACTCCCCACCCCCCCAACCACAACAACAAAAAGGACCCATCCACCTCACATCCACCTGTCCCAGGTTGAGACTATAGGGTTAAAAAAATCTTCTGAGGACTAGAAGATTGTTATTCAATCCCATAATTCTGCTATCTCTTTATAAACTCACAACAAGGTCAGTTTGTTCTCCTTTCCTCCTCCTCGCTCAGGGGTGACCTCATTGCTGCCTGCAGCTACCTAAAGGGAGGTTGTAGCCAGGTGGGGTTGGTCTCTTCTCCCAGACAACCAGCAACAGAACAAGGGGACACAGTCTTGAGACTGGCTGGATATTAGGAGGAAGTTGTTGCCAGAGAGAGTGATTGGCATTGGAATGGGCTGCCCAGGAGGGTGGTGGAGTCACCATCCCTGGAAGTGTTCAAGAAAAGCCTGGGTGGAGCACTTAGTGCCATGGTCTGGTTGACTGGCTAGGACTGGGTGCTAGGTTGGCCTGGCTGATCTTGGAGGTCTCTTCCAACCTGGTTGATTCTATGATTCTATTGCTGCAGGTATATAATGAGTTTGTCTTCCATTCTAGACACCTTCTACCACAACAAAGTACATAGGTGGGTGACCTTGGCTCTACTTTTTTTGTCTGCTTTTATTCCTTTCCTTCTCCTATCATTATAACCTTCCACAGTGTCAGTCAGACAAGGAAGCTTTATGCAGTGGTCAAGCACACCTCAAGGCACACCTTTTTTTCTCTGAGCGCACTGGAAGATGAGCTCAGCTGCATCTGAGGACCTCATGTTTCTTACACAAGGTAAAAGGAGTAAAAGAGGGTATCTGTGCTGGTTTGAGGCTAATTGGGATATTTTAGTGAGAAAAAATAGGTTATAGGCTGTGAAAAGAAAATGGTGATGTCTACTTCACTCACAGGCTTGGTGAGATGTATAAAAACAAGAACACAAAACATAGATAAGACAAAGCAGGAGAGTCAGAGTGGGTGGGCCTCTGTCACAGCTGATGCCTGTGCTTCCTCCCTGGGCTTCTTCTGTGTAACTAATCCTTCTGCTTTCTAACCCCATGTGCTGATCCTCCAACCTCACCTTGCACAAGTAAGGCAAACTGGGATAGGGTAGAGGGGTGGAAAGAAGGTGGAAGGGTGGTTGGGAGCCCCTCCTGGGGACTCTGATTCCTGTGAGAGGTATTGTGTTCCTGTATTACTTTTGTGTATTTCTGTATATAGCTCTATATTGTTAATATCTGCTTCTATATTGCGCTAAGCTGCAAATTTAAAGCTTCATTTCTTTACTTCCAGCTGGCTGAGTCTAGTCTGGGTGATTTCATAGGAGTAGGGGGTTGGGTAGCTCCCAAACTATCACAGTATCAAGGCAGCATTATCAAAGGGCAATTACAACCTCAGTGTGCTGTGTTTACAGCTTAGCCTTTTCCATTTCCTGACTTCCTAACTATCTAAATTTATCTATAATATCCTTTTATGGAAGATATTCCCAATCAAACTGAATTTGTTAATAAACTAAATTATTTTTTGCATATAATTTTGGGGGTGAGGTTCCAGGAAAATAAAATAATTCTCTTTTTTTAATTCCTAACTTGTCCACGTTAATTCCCTGCCTCCAAGACACATCAGACAGATTAACTCTGGGAAACTGTGCTAAGCAAAATTCTGCCATCATCCTGATGACAGGAGGGAATGGGCATAAATTCCATTACTAGCTGGATGTGTTTCCTGAAGTTCAAGATGTTTTCCTAGTTCACTGAGCAAATCCTTATGTGCTAGGACATGTCCAGTCACTCAAATTTAGAAATCAAATCAATCACTAAGGAGAGAAAAATGGATTATTCCTATATTTATATTTTAGTACAGCAAACTCTTGCAAACTCTACTTAGTGACCTAAGAGGAGAAAAAAAAAAAAGCAGGCAGAACTTTAGAAGGATTTAAAGTCCTTGTAGAAGAAAGGACCTAATCCTGACTGTGACAGTGTCTTGACAGTATTATATGGAAAACAAAAGCATCTCTTTATATTGATAGTATGCATTATATGTTATACCAATTCATTCACTAGAAGGCAAAAAAAACCCAAAACAACCAAAACCAAAAAAACACTAAGAAAAAAAAAGACACTTTATGGGAAATGCAATGCAAAGTATACATTAGCTGGTTATGGCTCATGTCTCTTACAAACCAAAGTCAGAGAGTGTTCAGTGTAGCTAGATATACCATCATTGCAATCTGAAGAAAAAGGGGACAAAAAGCCAGAAATCCACAGTGGAAGGTGCTCAGAGGAGGAGGATCAAACCTCCGAGCTAACAGACGTTGTTTTACACTGTGCTGAGCAAACACCATGTCTCTGGGCAAGCAGGACAGCAGGCTCTGGATCAGTCCCCACTCCTTTCACTTAGCTAAAGAGCTGGAACTGATTATTCCAGTTGCAATGCAGCATTTTTTTTTCAGTGGGTGAGAGTGCATGCCTGCGTGCAGAGAGGTTTCACACAAGCACACCTGAGCTTTGCTCTTCTGGCCATGTACTATGCTCTGTGGAGGTAAAACAAGAGCAGAGAGTCAGACTAACTACCAAGGCAAAACTCCCAATCCGAAAAGAAATAGTCTAAGATTTTTAAACTCCATTTTCTGCAGACAGGAACTGATGGTGGTCATTTAAAGTGAACTTCTGTCCTTGACAATGTGAAGAATGTTTAGTAGGGCTTTCAGAAATCACAGAATCATAGAAGAGCTTAGGTTGGAAAGGACCTTTAAAGATCATCTACTCCAACCTCCCCATCACGGGCAAGGATGCCTCTCAACTAGACTGGGCTGCTCAAGGCCTCATCCAGCCTGGATGCACGCATAACTGTCTCCAAAGGCTTTAAAATTGGGACAGCAATGTTTGAATCAGCTGAAACAGCTACAGAACAAGATAAATTCTCTTCAGTCTAAAGAACTGACACTTTGGTGATTCCCTCTCTCCTGCCTCTGTCTTTTCCTACCTACATACACAGAGATTCTAGATTAAAACTGAATTAATCACGTTTGGAAAGCTTTTCCTTGCAAAAGCCAATTGTTTCCCTTCTCTTGATGGACCATGTGTTTTCTTCTGCTAAAGCTGCATTATATAAAACACCTATTTTCAAAGACCTCTAATGATTTTAATATGAATTCCCTCCGCATACAGGTGCCCCAAGCTATGGTCACAACAGTGCTCACAGAGCATGCCACCTCTGAAGGCAGACTGCAAGGGCTGAACACACTCACTGTCTTGTATGGTTTCATGGAGTATAAATGTCTTAGTAATTGCTCTGCTCTTGTACTGCCATGTTTTAATGTTACAATAGAAAGACAGGTTAAAGACACACCTGGAAGAAAGTCTCAGTTTTCAGCAGAAATTTACATGCCCAACTTTGCAAATAAAAGCCTGGTGTTTCAGGAGGCCTTGTTTCAAAAACCCTACAGGGAGTTTCAGTTATTTCCACTCCAAAGGAGTGAAACATTTCATGGTCTTCTGAGATTTGTTACATATTGTGTATAAACCTTCAGACATCAAAATGAGTGCAATAAGCCAAGCATACAAAGTAAATGATGTATACTTAGAATCATTATCTGCAGCAAGTAGCCATGAGAATGAGCAAGAGGAACACATGTTCTCCCTTTGCCTATGTTCATGGGGTTTTTTGCTTTCTTTCATTCTTTCAACCTACTTAGCAAGGAACCAAATCAAAATTGCTTGGAATAGATGGCTACACTTACAGGAATAAGCCCTACTTCAGCATGGTCCAAAACATTTGAGATAAGGAAAAGAACAAGATATTTCTTCACTTGCAAGAAATCACTTCTTGTGCAAGGTATAAAGAGCATCTCTTTTCTCCTGAATATACTTGGGAAGCCATGGCACAGTGGCCTGAAGGTGTGCACTACTACTTTTGTCTATCTTGCATCTGAATGAGCATTTTGCTCTTAGGCAGCAATGTGTGCCCTAGAATAGATATCTGCAGTTCAAGAGCTGGCCTAAATAAATAAAGAGCAGATCACTGAAAATTTTGGGTTTGTTTTCTTGGAAATAATCCCAAATTTCCTTCCAAATCAAGCAAACACTTGGCAGGTCCTAAGCCAAACGTTTCAGTCAGTAATGGTGTTTCCCCCAAACACACCCTTCTTCAAACAAATAGGGAGGACATTTACCTGAGGCATGGAAAATGTAGCCTCAATCCCATTCTCTGTGTAAGGTTATTTAACTTTTATCATCTGATTTCTGCATGCCTTGCTTTTTGAGTGACAAGGGTGGCTTGGGCAGAGCTCACTCCACTGCCCTGTTCACACTGCAGAGCTTTGTGGAAAACACTGGGCTGCTGCCTTGAGGAAGAGCTGGCTTGCATCTCCTACTGACCTCCCATTGCATGCCCCATCACATACTTATTTTCCAATGAACATCTGTATGCTAACAATGCATGGCATAGCACGACCAAGTCACCCTGAGGAAGATCTGCCTTGCCTTTAGCCTTGTAGTTCATACTCAGACCTTCAGGAAGCTGAAAAAGGGAGGGAGGAAGCAGGTGAAAACCCAACTTAGGAAGAGAAAGTTTTCAAAACTGGGTCTTCCACATTCCTGCTGGTTTGGCTATTGAATAAGCTACAGAGATGTCTGACTCTCTTCTATTCTTCTGTCATAAAACCAACAGAATGCATGCTACCCAGCAAGTTCAGACAAACAGATGTAGGATGCCAAATCTGCATTTTTGCTTGCAGAAAATAATCTGTCTCCTCAACTTTACCTCCAATGGGATTAAAAAGAATTTGCCAGTCCATCCTTCCAGGCTTGCCTGTACAAGAGCAAAACTCTGTAAGAACATTTATCTCTTCAGTAAGAATAATTTTCCATCTAGCAAACAAAATATTTCTTGGTCCTATAAAGAACAACAGTTCATAGCTAATATATTTAACAAGAACTTCTGATATAGTTCCAGAAAATAAACCTGCAACCAATATCTTGGGACTGAGAGTGTAACTGATCTTGCCAAGCCCATCTAGTGTATGGCTTTGGAAAGCAAGGAAGATAATATGGACCAACTGGATAGGATTTCTTTAAATGGGGTCAGAGAGGAGCAGTTCTAGAGGCAGAAGGATGGAGGGGAAGCTACCTTTTCTCTTCTCTGGCACAGCACTACCTGCCAGGTTCCTGAACAGAAGAAAGAGACATTAATATTGCATTCCTATCTCTGACAGCAGCAAAACATACATGCACTGCAGTTCCTGACTCAGATGAAATTCTTATCATACCATCCTTATTTCAATTCACTGAGCACAGGATGGCCCCAAAGGACAACTGCACTCTGAGCAGTGTGAAAGCTTCTGGAGAGTTCATTGCCAAAAAATGCAGAGGCATGGAAAGCATTAAGTATACACAACCAGACAGAACAGGGAAACAAAGATGTAAAGAGCACAGAAAACAAGAAATAATTCACAAACACTTTTGTGAGGAGAACTGCTGGATGGAAACACTAAACAAAGGCTCCAGCAACTGTCCTTGGTAGGCCATTCCCTAACTTTCCAATCCCAGAAAGAGCTGTTTCACACAAAAATTATTTGGGAGCACAATAGGATGAGAAAAGGACCTGGGGGTGAAAAGGACATGGCTCAATATGAGCCAGCAGTGTGCTCAGGTCACCAGGAAGGCTAACAGCATTCTGGCTTGTATCAGCTACAGTGTGACCAGTAGGAGCAGGGCAGTGATCATGCCCTTTAACCTGGCCACTGGTGAGGCTGTACCTTGAGTACTGTGTTCAGTTATGGCCCCCTCACTAATAGAAAGACACTGAGGTGCTGGAGCATGTCCAGAGAAGGGCAACAAACCTGGTGAAGGTTCTGGAGAAGAGTTTCATGAGGAGTGGCTGAAGGAGTGTCCTGGATGTTCCAAAATTCCTCTCCCTCCGTGGTTTGAATGGGAGAGGAAAGGCACAAAAACCTGTTTCCCATCCCCAGCCACCCCTGCCCTGCAGGCAGGAAGGGGGGGAGCAAAGGGCCCTTCCAGCACAAGGAGTGCCCATGCAGTGCCCATGCTGGGATCAGGCTGGGGACTGGCTGTGGTCTCAGTGCCTAGGCAGCGGCAACTTGGCTCTTTGTCTAGGAAAGAAATAAATATTGGGGTATTTCCTGCCTGGTGGTTCCCACCTTAGAGTTCTTTCCCACCTGGATAGGTCCTGAAGAGTCCTCTGGCACTGCAAAGGACAAGCTCCTGAGGGACAGGCTGCTTAGGAGCACTCCCACCATAAGCAGCCTTTGTGCAAGCTTAATAGGCCTAACCAGGCTCAGCTGTCCTCTGAAAGAGAGTGAGCTGACAAGCACCTGGACTGCCCTTTCTCTCAGACAGCCTGGCTCACCTGTGAGCACTAAACTTTCTGCTCAGCCTGACTGATACTGGGAAAGCTGTGTTTATTAGCTGTGCCTCTTCCATTGCCTGACTTCTAACACAGCCAAATTTATCTACAGCATCCTTTGTAAGATCTTCTCAGTGAAACTGAGCCTGCTAATTAAACTAAATGAATTCCTGTAGATAGTTCTGGGGACAGGGTTTTATATATATTCCTGATGCAACCACATTAATTCCTTGCCTCCACAACAGGGAGCTGGGATCATTTTGACTGGATTAAGAGGAGGCTGAGGGGAGACCTCATTGCTCTCTACCTGAAAGGTGGTTGGAATGAGATGGGGGTTGATCTCTTGACCTAGTATCAGGTGACAGAACAAGATGAAATGGACTGAAACTATGTCACAGGAGGTTTGGCTTGGATATTAGGAAAAAAATCTTACAGAAACAGTGGTCAGGCATTGGAATAAGTCACCCAGGAAGGTGGTGGAGTCACTATACTTGGAGATGTTCAAGAAATGTGTGGACATGATGCTTCAGGATGTGGTTTAATGGCCATGGTGGTGTTAGGTAGATGGTTGGACTCAGTGATCTCAGGTTCCAACTGAAACAATCCTATGATCCTATGATTTTAAGAGAGCAAAGGATTTAATAACTTGTCCAGCAGTTTCCTGTGCAACTTGATGCTGAAATGAATGGCCCCCTGGGAGACTGGACTTTAGCAGCACAGACTCTTATTTGGATAATATTTCTGTAACAGCCTCAAGCTATGCCAGGGGAAATTTAGGCTGGAGGTGAGGAGAAAGTTCTTCCCTGAGAGAGTCATTGGACACTGGAATGGGCTGCCCGGGGAGGTGGTGGAGTCGCCGTCCCTGGAGCTGTTCAAGGCAGGATTGGACGTGGCACTTGGTGCCATGGTCTAGCCTTGAGCTCTGTGGTAAAGGGTTGGACTTGATGATCTATGAGGTCTCTTCCAACCTTGGTGATACTGTGACTTCCTGTCATTGACACATGTGGCACCATCAGTAAGGGCAGCAAGAGGCCACTGGGTTATCCTTTAGCAGTATCGATGAAGCCAGAAAACACAATACGAAGTCCTTCAGTGGCTGCATGATTTTAAGCACTGATACCCCTTTTCTGGGGGCAAGTCTCAGAGACTTCACAAAGAGAAAAAATTCACAGGATGGAGCTAGGGTTCTTTTGACAGGGAGAGGCTTTGAAAGAAAATGAAATGGCAATTTCTCTAGGTAGGTTAAATGTATGTCACAAACAGCAGTTCAGTGCAGAAATGTCCCAACAGCTGTGGCTGGCTTGTTGAACTAGAAGCAGCATCCATCACAGAACTCTACGAGCACAGGAGATTTTAATCAACTGATTAAAAAGGCAAAGCTCCTAACGTTATGCCTGACAGAGTACCAGAATTATTACCAGCTGGACCTGATCTAGTATTTTCACACACAGAGCTCTGTCTTGTACGGTTTAGCTAGTGACTCTTTTCCCAATTATCCATTTCACAATCTTAAGTATCCCTAACGATGTCTTCTGGGAAGCATCTCCTTCTTTATAAGCCCTAGAAATGAACCACTAGAAAAAAAACAACTTCTTAGGGAGGACTACTGGTGAGGTGCTGTGTTGAAGCAGTCTGGATAAAAGAAGACCTGAAGAAAGATGAGTAACATCTGACCAAGGAAGTTTCTTTTGTGTTCCCAATGTCCCGTGGCAATGGTTTGTGGAGATCACCTCAGATAGTGCAACTACCAAAGAAAACAAATAATACATCTACATATTTACAGTCAAAGTGGTGTGATTATTGGTATTGGGCACAGACAAGCAGAAGAAGCAGTGGTCATTTTTGCTCACAAAGACCTGAATAAGCAGTGATAGCTCATGGCATAGAATTTCTGGGACTTGCATCTACCTTTATTTTTGCAGCAGTTCCAATATGCAGTAGCTGGGCCCCTTCAGGATGTGGTTATTTCTGCAGCTCCAACACAAAGCAACCAGGGGTTGAGTGCTCAGCTGGGAGTCCCTCATATACCCTGCAGGGGTACAGATGCTCCCAGGGAACAGGATGAGGATAGTCACAAACTGGAGCAAGGGAAATCTTGAGAAGGTATTGGAACAGGTCATTCAGAGAAGATTTGCAATCCCTGACTCAAAACCTGGTGGAACAGAGCCCTGAGCAAGCTGCCCTAGCTGTGAAGCTGGCCTGGCTTTGAGCAAGGGCTTTGGCCAAATAACCTCTGGAGGTCGCTTGCCACTGAACTGCAGTACGAGAATGCTTTCTGTTCCCCCTGCCGTCTTGGTCAAGCACAGCTGATCCTGGGTGGAGCAGTACAGCGCATTGCTTGCCCACTTACAAACTGGCCTCTCATATAGATTATAGTATTTTAGTATTTATCTCCTGGTCAGCTCATGAGAGACAAAGTTTAGTTTGCTCAATCTCAAGCACCAACTGTCAATTACTAAGACTCCACACTCCTTTCACTGGTCTGCACAAAGTGAAGGACCTGAAGCTATAACTCCTGCTTCAGGCACTATACTTTGTATACCCAGGCACTCAAGTTAACTTTTTAGTCTAATTTCTTCCTAGCAGTTCCTTAAGGTTATGTTATATTCCTTGTGCACTTGGTTCTCCCTTTTCATCACAGCAAAAGTAGCAAGGTCTGACTGCATCTGTCACGTAACTATCACAGTTCCAGAGCAGCTGCATTAGACAGACCACAAACACTGTGGGTGGAGGCTAACACGTGGCAACTAATGACTCACAAGTAGGAGAAATCCTGAGACTCATACTTGCACTATTGCTTGCATTCAGGGCACAAACGAAGCAGCAGAGGCAGTGCCTTGCCCAGCCAGAACCGAGATCTGTTTAGGTTTGTTCATCATTTTGTATGTTCCAAAGACTTAAGATGGCCCAGGTGCTTCCCTTGAAAATGCCAGGATTTGAGCTTCTTACTGGCAACCTCTTTTCCTCCCTTCATCTCTGCTGAAACCTAGCTGTGATTAATGCTCACGTGTTCTGCTGGATTCTCAGTGAGCAATGCTAACAAACTGCTTGACAGACTGCAAAAGCCTTCATTCCTTTTGATGTGGTTTTGCTGGCCAATACAAAACCTGGATGACATTACAATCTGTCTGAAAGCACATCATCCTCTTTACAATCCCAGATCCCCTGACATAGCAATGGGCTCTTTTGTAGTAATCATCTTAACATTTTACATTACAAAACAGAGAGTAACTCAAGACAGAAAATGATGGGAGCACCTGTGCAAGGCTGAAGCTGAAATTTCTGCTCTAACCATGTGTCTCCCATGATAGTGGAAGTCTCAGAAATCACTAAAAAAACAGCAACAAAGTCTGTCTTTCCAGGCAGAACCTTCCAAAGGGTGAGATTTGGGAAACCATGTGGATGCTGTCCTCATCCCAGTGCTCCAGACAGAGTGGTGTCCCCAGAGGATGAGAGAACAAGTTGCCAGTGTGCAAGCATTGGTCATGCCCAAGACATCGTGATGTGCTTAGGACTAGCAGCTGAACTGGAATGCTACCAAAGCTGGGGATCTTGTTTGTAAAAAGGTTTTCCTTGTATAAAAAAGAAGGCAATGCCCAAAATTTTGGGTAGCTAGTGCAGTGGTGTCCTTTAATAAATTTGGAAGGAGATTTTGTGAAATTTTGTTTCAGGCTGCCTGAAACTTCAGAGTGCAATAAGCACCTTCTAAACTACTTCACCAGACAGAGATTTCTTCTAAGACCACCTTATTCACTCCATTGAGCATTTACCATGCAATACTAAGGTTAAATACCACTGTATGTTTAAGGCTCACTCAGAGTCTGAGAACAAACATTAGGAGACTCAGCTCCTGCCTGCGATGAAAGCAGAGGCGAAATGAGGGTTCCAGTGCTGCTTTTCCTCAGCTGCTCTCCCACAGCACAGGGAAAGCCACACATGGGTCTGTCCAAGACTTTGCCTTGTGATAATACTTGCAATATCTTTACATATGCTGTATAATCTCCAGGAATTGGTACTTAAAATAAAGACAAGTCATTCTAATAGGCACAGTTTACTTTAGATGAAAGCTGTGAGGGTGCAGTTTACCTTAGATGAGAGCTGTGAGGGTACATCTTGCAGCATTCTACTTACAAAGCCATCAAGTGCCTCAGGTAGTGCCTGAACAACACAGAAAGGTCTCAGTGTTTTTCCTCTCACAGTGCACGCTCGCTTTACATCTGTTCTTCTGACAGCTGCAATCTCAGTTGTTCAAATGACAGTTTCTTGCATTCAGTCAAACAAAAATGGTCAATATTGTGTGAGTCTGATCTGGCTTTCAATCCCAATCATTCAGCATTCACTTCTGGGTGGCCCTGGTGTTGAACATGTGACAACAACAGGCAGAAAAACTGAAGCAGAACTTAACACCCTTAGAAAAGGTCCCACCGAACAAAGTTAGGTTTATGTCTGTCCTGCTAAATCTACAAGAGTATAATGTTCAGAAAGCATAAAAGCACCCAGACGTGCAGAGAGAGAGCTGGGCAATGAGACACTTTCTTTGGTTAATCCTTTTGTGGGAATCCAGCCCAAAAATCTCACACTTTTAAGGTCCACAAGCTCCAACATGCAACAGGTATTCCAGTTTTCACCTGGCCTAGCTGCGTGACTTGTGTCTTCGTTTACTGATTAAAGAGCTGAAAGGCATTGCCCATGGAGATTTAGTTAAGAAAAGTCTCTTTTGCCTGTTTCTCCCTTCACTGAACAAAGCTGGCAAGGTTTGGGTTTCTGCCACAAGGAACTCAGCCCAGCAGCCTGTTTGATGGGTGGAAGAATCCAGGCGTTCAGCATGGCTCTTGTTGATCCAATTATAATGGATTTACGTTAACTTAGTTGTGTAATGAGCAGAAACTTTCTAAGTGGAAAGGTCTGCTTCAGTTGCCCTGCTAGCATGTTGGCATATGTCTGCCAAATAAACATCTCCTGCTGGGTGATTGGAAACAAGTGCAAGAAGTTCTGGGTATACGATGCTAATCCTTAAGGCATAATCTCATCTCTGCTCTACAAAGACTCCTCCAATCACTGGATCTGACACAGATGCACATCAAAGCCTGTGGGTTGGCAGGGAGAGCTGAGTGCTCAGCTGCCCTGAGATTCTGCCTGAAGCTGGGCTGAGGATGGGAAACTCCTACTCCCCGCTCAAAATCTGCCAGACTTGAGGGATGTACTGCAGAGAACTGAGGAGAGATGGAGACAGGGCATGGAGACAGCAGGGAGCCCCAGGGCCCTGGAGGAGAATGAGCACTGCTCCTGCTGCCACCACACACAAGTGTGCACAGCTGACATTGACAGCTGCCACCAGGATGAGAGCTAGGTGTGCTCCTCAAGGTAGCAGTTGTGGGTTAGAGGGGCTTTCTGCCAGAGAAGGCTCTCTCTACACAGCTAATCCACCAAGACGTTTATGAAGATGTGGACATTTGTCAAGCAGCAAAAGGATCACAATTGTGGTTCATGTTTTTTTCTCTCTCTCTTGTCAAAGAAACCTCTTATTTATTTTTTTTTTTTCAGAGATAAACATAAAGCTGAGGGTCAGCATGAGCCAGCTTTTGGCTTTGAACACCAAATCCTACCCTAGCACTACACTGGACATGTGGTATCAGTATACACTGCTACCCTTTCCTAACATGTAGCACTGCAGAGAAATGTCCTCTTTGCTGTGCCTAGAGAAGTTTACAGTAACAATAAGTAGTTGAAAAAGGTAACAAAGGAAAACAGGGAGGTAGAACCTATAAAGCTATAAATACAAACCATGTCCTGAAAACTCTGATCTTACCCAGCTTCTGTTAGCATTGAGAGGTTCATGGTGGTTTTCTCTTTGTGACATACCTCCATAACTAGGGAGAAGTTATCTACATTTCATATTTATGGAACAAGCTCCAGTACAGCAGAGCATGGCAAATCAACCCCTGACAAGAACACTGGCTTTACTGTCCTCAGTGCCTGAACTTCTTTTTCCTGCCTCATGCTGCACTCAGTTCTGTCATAGCCACCTGGGTGGGGTCTGCTCAGACTCGACACTCAGTATTTCCCATTTGTTAAAAGGCAGAATGATCACAGATTGTTTAAAAGAAATACTTACCATGAGAAGGGATAGACTTTCTCTCTCCCCTCTCTCTCCTGACTGATTGCCTTTGTTCTTTCACTGCCATTTGCATCCCCGATCTTTCTTACCTGTGTGCTTAAGTTAGTTCCTTCTTACTGGAGGAAAAGGCAACTACATGTTGCTCCTGCCCACTTCTTAAAACAGAGTAGAAAATTGCCCAAGGGTATCAGGAATATCACACCAAAAACCTCCTGCACAGCTTTCCTCAGAAGAGCATGCAGAATTCTGCTGTTTGGTACACAAGGCAGATACAGTGGTCCATGTGCTTATGAAAGTCGGTAGGACCAAGAGGCAGAGCAGAGAAAGGGTAAATAAAATCAAGACCCCACAACAAGCACAAACAGGAGGTTCACCTCAGGCAGAGCCCTGGCAGCAGGGAGGTGAATGCTGTCCTGCTCCATCCCGGCATGACATAGGAGTAACTCCATTGCTCAGGGCTTACCTGCAGTGGCAATCAAATACCTCCTCATGGGCAGCGGCATGAGCAAGGATTTTCCTTTACAAACACAGGTGCTTCTCTGGAACCCTTTCCTTCTCTTCAGTCCCTTCCCTATGCCTTTATGGTTCCAGCTAGTACAGGACTTCTGCAGCTCCAGCCTCCACACCCCAAGCAGGGGCAAACAACAACCCTAAGAAGGTAATCTATCCTAGCCCTTAGATCAGCCATTTGCTTCCCTGGAGACATACCCTGCTCCATAACTCCCTGGGCAGATACAGTCTGCCATCAGAGCCCTCTCTCACTGCACAATCCATCCTGAACATCCTCTTCCCAGGCAGGAAAAGGAAAATGGAAGAGGATTGAGGAAGGCAGGATCTGAGAGCGCCATGTTGCCCGTCAACAGGTGATGTGAAGCTGCTATGCTGTCCTTCACTAAGCAGGGCAATGGGACAACTAGACAACAGACACCCAGTTTAAATACACTTGGTATAGCCCAGAAGTATCGTTCAAATCACCAGATGACAGGAAGTTGCTGTGAAGGGGACACATATTGAAGGTCACTTCTGCAACCCTGGCTAGTGCACATGGAAGAATGTAAGAGCCGTAAGGGCTGAAGAAGAGCAAAACACAAGGCAATACAACTCTGCTCCAGCACTTGTGTAACAATGCCATTACAGCAAAGCTCAAATTTCACATACTTTCTTATATCCATCTTCTCACCAGCACCAGGGATCATGCAAGTCTCCTTACCGTGTCACACAGGACAAGATCACACCTCCTGGGCTCTCTCTGGTGCTCCCAGAGGGAGCTCCCACATCCTCCACTACTCAATTGCACTGATCCTAGATATTTCTAGATGAAAATTTTGACTCTTCGAGGGTGAGAAAGAGTGAAGAGTCAGAAGCTGGCCTGTCAGTGGCAGTCATAGGAAAAATAACGCTATTATTGGATGATCTTGAAGGTCTCTTCCGAGCTGGTGGATTCTATGATTCTATGATGTGGTTTACTGTAAATAACCAGCACGCTACTGGACCATCTGGAGCTTTGCTGTGATTCCTGCTTGCTCTCCAATTTGAAGGAGACCTGCTTCCCAATGATGACACGGTTTGGGGATTGAAACCATCATCTTTAAAACAGGTATTTTAAAGGTATTATCTAATTATTCAGGCTGTAACTAATTGGAAACTTAAGCAGCTTCTTATTTTTTTAAGAGTAGTTGTTCCTTTCATAGGAGGGGTCTTCCAGCTCCCCAGGTCCTGCCACTCGTTTGCTACTGTCAGCTCACAGAGTCAGCAGCTATACTCTTATGAAACAATGTTCTTCCACCAACAGCTCCAGAGAGACAAGGCTGCTACTCCAGAGACCTCCCTTTTTTTTTCAGCCTCACTGCTCTTTTCACAAGCTGCAAAGTGGCTGATACCACTGAAGTCTGGGCCTTGTTTGGTTTTTCAGAAAGATTTTAGAACAACCTTCTTACAGCTCTGAGCTCTCCCTGCGATCAGAAATCAGGCCACAGCTAACATCACATCAATACTGCCCTGGGCAAAAAGCATAGTTGGTAACTTTTAGTTAGCTACTGGGAGTTACAGAAATAGCCTGTGGGTGTAAAGAAGAGTTTGTTCAACATCTCACCCTTTTAAATCTTTTTTTAGGAGAAAAGCCAGTTGCTACTTCCATATTCATCACTCAATCTCCCCAAAGTGACCACACAACTCTTGTCCCCAAGTGAACGGTGTGTTGGCAGGCTGCCACGTGCACTTGTTACTTTTTGTACAAGAAAGTATTTTTTCAGTCCAAACTCTCCTCTCCCTGCTCTCTTCTATCCTTCTCTCCATGCACTTCCAGACCTGGAAGTGTCTTTCCCCCACTTTCCAAAAAAGCCTGGATCTCTTACAGCCCCCAGCAGAACTGACTGTACCATCTCCTGCTGCTGCCTACCTTTCCAGGCTTCTAGGAGCAGCATTCTCTCTGCCCGCCCCACCAATATCATGTTTGCCCAGCAGCCAAGGGAACAGCACAACATCACGGAGGTCTCTGGGAGAAGTTTCACTTTTCCAAGGTGAAAAACAGTGCTGAACATGTTGCTTTTCTTCCTGCAAGTGATAACAATTTGCTGGGATTGTTGGCATCACTGAACACTCAATAGTATTACTAAATGCTCTGTCACTGGAACCATCCATTTCTCTCTTTTGCCAGACCCGTAGATTGGGGTTCATTCAGTCAAATTTGGAGGGCTACCATAGAGAGGTCTCTATTTGGGCAACTCATTTAGGCTTCCACTGTATATAGACAATGGAAAGAACCAGGCTCTTCTAGTGACCAGCCCTTCCAAGGGGACCATCCTTCAAAAAACACCTCAGGTAGCCTATAGGGATGGTGGCACAGAAATGTGTTCCTCTCCACTGAATGAAAAGGGAGCTTGTGAGTGACTTTTCCAGATGTAAGTATCACCTTTGAAGATGCTTTGAACTTCAGAAGAATTACATAAATGCTGCTCTCAGAGATGGTGCATTTTATGACCCAGCACTCCGGGTGTCTACATGCCTTGAATAGTTCTGTGGTCTCTGCAGCGCTGTCTGGACGCCACTGAGATGACTTCCCCTAAAGCGACTGTAGCACAGCAGTAGTTCACTGTTCTCAGTCATGTTGTAAAATGGTTTTACTGATGTCAGGACACTCTTTAATGGAACTGAGAACCATTTCCACTGCTTTGCAGTTCTGTGAGGTTATGACATTGCACAATGTAGTCACCTATTTTCTCTTCCTTTTTGGAAAGCAATATAAAGAGAAGGGAAAGAATGTGACAGAAGAAGCAAGCAAGAAGAAGCTCAGGCATTCTCTGTTTTCCAGACAAGAAAGAAGTCCCTGACCCTCTGCCAAACCAGCACCATGGAACAACATAGTGCTCCAAAAAGGGTGGAAATAAGGTTTTTTACCTCAACCAATGCCTGTGGGACAACAAAACATGTAACAAAACAGCATATCTACCCCAGCCACACAACCACTAATTTCAGCTCATTGAATCTGGTTATTTCAATAGCAGAGCAGTTGTGAGTGGCACTGATGTTTGCCACAGAAGCAGCCTAGACTCCCAACGTGGACAGCAGAGGATTGGAGAGATTTCAAGCACCCAAGCCAGCAGTTGGATTGGTTCAGGCATTTAACACAGAGCCAACCTCCAGTGCTTGCCTGGATTGCTGCCAGAACATTGAAGCAGCAAGTCCTGCAGTTGCATGAGTACCTGAAACAGAGCAAACTGGAGACCATTGATAGAGAGGCTGTCCAGTCACACCTTCCTCCTCTTCCCGTCTCTGAGCCTGTCCCTTCTCTTCCCCTGTGTCTGCCACTTGTGAAAACCACCAAGCTACTTGAACTCTATGTGCCCCTCGTACAGGGCAAGTTTCAGCTGGAGCAACAAGCCCTGGAATATCTCCCACCACTCCAAAAGCTGGTGTAAGGGAACAAGATAGGAAGGTAAGAGAAGAGGGAGAAGGTGCAACTTACCCCTCAGCAGTGCAGCATGAACTTGGAATGAGTGAGTCAACTGTGCAACCACATCTGTTTTAAAAGATGGTAGCAACAACAGTTGCAATGTTTAAAGTAGCATTTTAAAGTCCTTGGCTCACATTTGGCTTGTATCTAGAGCTGCACTGATTCTCCTCATTTTTTACCTTTTGCACCTGAAGAGAGAGAAGCAAACCTCGCCCTGTGGGTAATCTGTAGGCACGTCACCCTTGGGATGCACATTTCATTTCTTCTGGACTCAGCTGCAAGTGCATCATATCCTTCCTCCCAGCTGGGAGACACCCCCTGAGAGAGAGGAGGTAATGGAAACTGTCAGGGGAAGGAGGATTTCTTTCTGTCCTAGCTATAAATGAGCATGGTGTGATAGGAAGATACGTAACTGAGCTGTAGAAGGTTGTCCAGAGGCCTTGAGACCTCCAAAGGAGACCTTCTCTACCATGCTCTTCACTGAAGCAGACTCATGACACTTCTGCTACAACAGGAATCCTGCTCTCAAAGGAGAGAGGGGTATGGCTTTGATTCCCCCCCAGAGATGGCCATACAAGAGCACACGTCATAGGAAGAACAGTGCTGCAGAGACATAAAATGGAATCAGATCTATCAGCTGACATAAAACTAGAAGTAACCTTTCATGGTTACAGGTACATCACACGAAATGATGTCACTGATTTTATCCTAGAAAACAGTACAACTGAAAACTACTCCACCCTTAACCCACTTGTGATAATTTTTGCTCTGTCCTGTTCAAATAAAAATAGTAAGACAGAAACGATGTAATTTTGGCAAGTGTTACACCAATTCAGTGGAATTTATTCTGTACCTCTTTTCTTCCAAGCAACTGTGTGCATGCAGATAAGGTTGTCCTCCAGCAGTGGTCTTTTGTTCTTTGTTTTCACACAAAGTCCATAGAGGTGGTAGCAGACAGAGATTTACACACACACATAGAGAGAGGTACTGGCAAAAATAGAGCACAGAGGTAGTGGTGAAAAGCAAGATCTTTATGAGGCTAAGCAATCATTAGGCATCTTTCACTAAAACTGTCCAGAATGTGCTGGTGCTTCTGTATTTAGAAAAGAACTTACAATGAAGAGATGGACATCTAGTGAATGATGTATCTTCTGCAGCAGGATTTACACATCACATGGCTTTTAGGAGTATCAGGGAGCTTTAAGTCCCTGTAGCAAACCTTTATCAAGCCTGGGATAATCTTGAGACAACATCAACAGCAGCGAAGATTGCTTGTGAGAGTTCATTTTTGTCCTTCTTCATATTCCACTACCTTTTTTTAACCTGGGTTTGGAGTTTTGGTTTTTTTTCCCTGCAAATTGACACAGAGCTGCTGCAACAAGCTGCATCCAAGAACCTTTTCCTATCAAGTCTCACATTAAGGTGGTATTTGAAAAGCCCTTTCAATCACCAGCAGAGAGCTGAGATTTATTCTGAATGCAGTATTACCAAGAAAAAAAACAACCCATAAACCAAAAATGGAGGTGGCCAGCCCAACAGTGATACAACAGATGAAGGCCAAATCCCACCCCTTTCTGCTTGGGCTGCAGTTTTTGGCCTATAACTTATCATAAAATCATAGAATCAACCAGGTTGGAAGAGACCTCCAAGATCATCCAGGCCAATCTAGCACCCAGCCCTAGACAGTCAACTAGACCACGGCACTAAGTGCCTCAGCCAGGCTTTTCTTCAACACCTCCAAGGACGGTGACTCCACCACCTCCCTGGGCAGCCCATTCCAATGCCAATCACTCTCTCTGCCAACAGCTTCCTCCTAACATCCAGCCTAGACTTCCCCTGGCACAACTTGAGACTGTGTCCCCTTGTTCTATTGCTGGTTGCCTGGGAGAAGAGGCCAACCCCCACCTGGCTACAATGTCCCTTCACTTGGGAAATGGAGATACGATGGGCAGACACCTCATAAGATGGATAGACACCTTATATGATGGATTTTAAGATCAAAAAAAGCAACACCTTAAATCTTGTATATTTAAGTAGTACTTGAAAATGATGCTTAAGCTCCTAATCCTGCCTTAGAGGCTTTTGACAGAGACACTCAACAATGCAATAAAACCACATCCAGTTTTGATATAAGCCTTACTTTAAAAAAGGAGCAAAAAATATGCTCAGGATTTTGCTTAGCTTTTTTATTCCACATCATTATGGCACAAGATAGAACTTAAAGACAACATCACTGGATAAGTCTTCAACTTCGTTAGAATTAAGACTAATAGGTTTTATAGAGTCCTTTCGATATACTTTCCCTTAGCAAGTGATAAAAAGAATACTGAAGTACATCGCCACCTGCTGGCCACAGGCGATTTTGCAACTCAAACCCACCGGAATGCGTCTAAACCGGCAACGTTTAACGGCGCAACACACAGTCACCCCCCCCCCAAGAAGCACAATTGACCCCCACTTTGGCACAGTGTTTATAGAAATGCAGCTGTCAACTTTTCCAAACGTCCTGTTCAGTTCTCAAACTCCCTTTCCTACGTCTGTCTGCATTGATTATTTTGGGTGTTTTGAAGCTTTCTCTGACTTAATGCTCAAGCTTTGCTATTTCAAAGGCAAAGCTGTATTCTTTCTCAGCTGTTACAAGCCTCAATTTACTTGGTTTGGTTTTCTAAACTTTGGATTCCAGTTTACTGTTTTTAGAGCAATACATAAAATCATACATTTATAAATATATATATTATATTCTGTATACATAACACTGGTTTTTCCTCTAGAATGGGAAAGACAGACCTTCCTTAGTTGGTTTGGGCCTGGCCTTGCTCTTAGTTGATTCTCTAAGCTGCTTCCTATCAGAGTCTATAAAAAAAAAAAAAAAAAGAAAAAAAGAAAAATTTTTTACAATCTTGTATCAAAGTTTAATTTTGTTTGTAAATATAAGAAAAAAAATATATAGATTTAGTACTTTAACCTCTAAGCTCACTACTACCCTTATAAAATATATGGCTTTTCACGTTCCACTCTAGGTTAGTGTTTTTCAACAGGCAGTGAAAAGGAGGACAACTTCCTCCAGTTTTGGGGGGGGGTTTATTTACTTTACTATAAGCACAGAAACCAGCTTGTGCACTTTCTAGAGAGTTCCAAGGCATATCAGGGTAATGCAAGTGCAGTGATTTAAAAACAACAACAACAACAAAGCAGTCACGATTGCTTGCCATCTGTATATGAAAACATAATACATGATTATCATACAATACTCACCACAGAATATACAACCATCAGAAGGGGCAGAGATATAAATACACGTTTAAGCAACATCAAAGCGACGGTCTGATCTTACACACAGCGTTTGCATACGGAGTTATGAGACTAAATCTTTTCATCTTTTTTGTTTAGTTTGGTTTTTTTTTTTTTCTCAAAAGCTTGCTGAAAAACAGGGAACAGGTTGTATTTGTAAATGGGCTGCTTGACAGTGCTGTTAAGAAATTAAAGTGAACTGAGTTTAAAAAATGAAAAGTAGATGCAGTTCAGTTTGGTATAAAACAAATGCGCCCTCACCCCCCACCTCCACTTTCCAACATCACCACTGTTTTCCTATGAGACAGAGGCACAGGTGTAAGTGGCAGCTCTGTAGAGTCCAATCATACAAGGGTTTCTGGGAGGGCATCAGGGTTATCAGCTGATAATAGCTCCCAAATCTGCCACCTCTCCCTTTGCCAATCATGCCAGTCCGACTCCGAAATACTTTTACTGTTCTGACTGTGAGGTGCTGTGGAACAGATGTGACCTGCTTGAGTGTGTGGGGCCAGATGCTCCTGCTTGGATGGAGCCCGGTCAGGAGCTTTAGGTGGTGGTCCTCCAGCTGCTCTGGTCCCTGAATTTTTTTCTGGGCGTTGAAATCTCCACAAAGAGTGCAACGTTGAAGAAACACTGGATCGCTGTGACAACACAGAGCTCGTTTTCGCTGTGCCTGGGTAGGGAGGTGGTGGTCGCTCTTTCCTGTAGGGAGGCTTGGCTGTGCCTTGTGAACAACCTGCACTCGAGTCACGCTCACTGAGGTCCTCCACACTGCTTAAAGTCAAATGCTGCTCTGACTTGGAGTGTGGCAGATCTGAACTCCTACTGCCAAGCTGAATTTGTGAGTTACTGCACATCCGAGACACCGTGGGATGGAGCTGGCACTCAGTAATGGCAGCAGTCGTCTGGCTCCTTCTCATGGCCTGCCTGCTCGTGTCCAAGTCAGAGGAGCTGCTCTGCCACTGAGGAGAATATAAGGCGAGGTTCCCCTGGGAAAGAGAGCACTGTCCCGGTCGCAGTGAGCTGCTTTCATAAATGTTCCCATAAGAACCTGGGGGCCAGAGTCAGAAAGACAGCATCAATCTGTGTAATCATTTAAAGCAAAGCAAAACAAAGGCAGGACCAGTCATATATTTGCTGCGACTGTGGTGGCGTGGTCAGCACCCAGGACTGCCAACTTCACAGTCTGTGTTTCTGCCACGGTGGCAGCTGCCCTCCAAATCCCCACCAGGTGTCCACCTTTCAATGACTTTTAAAAAACCATAAAACTATTTTTTTACATGACTTTAAAACAACTTTTAGATTACCTTGTGACAGCTGGAAATATCACCACCCTTGCACAACAATTGTGCTTCTCTGTGTGTTACTGAACGGTCACTTTTAGAAACGACCATGTTCTGGACAATGTTGACTACAATTTCTCAAAACCAAGAAATCGTTTATGCCTCTGCTAGATTTAGGCATAAAACTTGAGAAATAACCGACCTGTCATTGATGGATCTTTGCAGCCACTTTTCAGTGTTGAATGCCAGGTACCCCAGATATCAAAATGATCTTCAGAAACATCTAAACAGCAGTAAGAACAGGAAAAAGATGATGAATTGATCTTCTTATAGCCATTATTGTTGAAGGGCATTCATGGAAAAGTAAAACCTTACGTAAGGTACCAAAGTAGTTAACATTAACTAGCAGCAGACTTGTGCACCTAACAGAAACATCTTAAAGGTGTTTGCTCACAGTTACTTGTTTCAGGCCTAAATCCTGTAATGGATTCAGTAAGCTCTGTATGGGTAGGAGGCCTGAGTTTGCTCAAAGAATGGAATTTCCCTTAAGTATCCTGCCTCGGAGAATTTGCACAAGAATAGGAGGGCTTGGTCAACACAAGGTTGTTGATGTAGTTTTTATGGGAGAATTCTCTCAGGTAGCCCTTGCCCCAAGGGTCACTTAAGGCATGCTCTATCAGCTTGCACCATCGCTTGAGTCTTACACAGAAGAGCTGTCAAAGAAGAGAGATCTAATGAAATGCCCACATCAAGGATTGTGCTGGCTCACAACTGTTTAATGCCTTTTTCATCTGACAATAAAGGAATTCTCTAATTTGTCATGCTCCAGTACAACTGAAGTCCAAAAGATGGTTAACATGATAAAACTTCATGTGATTTCCTGTTTATAACTTATTAGAAGTCTGACCAAAATTTGAATTCTGTTCAGATATTTAGATGCTGGATATGGAAGATAAAAAACCATTGGCATTTACAAAGCATAAAATTGAGACTGCAGACTAAATTCCAGAGAGGGGATGAATGTCTACCAGTATCTCTGAAATGCAATGATTTTTAGAACACCACAAAACAGCTATCCCTAAGCACTGAAAATCCTTAAAATTTGGCTCACTAAATATGTATTCCATTAATGTACTGTAAAAAAAAAGTACTTTTAAATTAAAAGCAACTTGCAGTGCTGGTGAGATATCATAGAATCATAGAATCAACCAGGTTGGAAGAGACCTTCAAGATCATCCAGTCCAACCTAGCACCCAGCCCTATCCAGTCAACTAGACCATGGCACCAAGTGCCTCTTCCAGTCTTTTTCTTGAACACCTCCAGGGACAGTTCAAACCCACAGTGCTTTACAGGAGTAATCACTCAGGTGTGCACTTGCTAGATAGCTATGGAAATTACAGATCCCTGCACTAGTACTACTAGGGGTGTAAGTGTCAGCAAATGTAAAGCTGTGCAGCTCAGCTGCATTCTTCAATGAGAGGGTGCTGAGGTCATTCTTTTCAATTGCACAAAACTTGTAATTTGACATCTTGAAGTCTCAGACTTCAAAGTCTGGGCAGATGCCCCTGCTTACCGCAGAGAAGGCTGGGACTAGATGACCTTCGGAGGTCCCTTCTGACCCAGACCATTTAATGATTCTATAACACCCTGCAGGTATTGCAGTCCTATGGAGTAGGACTAGAAATAAGTCTTTGCCAAGCTGTCACAGACAGGTTGAAAAGCAGGACATGGACAGTTTTAGTTTCCTAATAATAGCTCCACGTTTTGAGAAATGAGCACCCCAACGGCTCACTGAGCTAGAAAGTAGGACTGAGTCCTTTGGGCTCAGCACAAAACCCGATGTTGGTCAGTCATTTTTTGTTGGGCTATTTACAGTGCTGCTCCTCAAATCTGGGTAGCTGATGACACAAACCAAACACTTTTCAATCACTTCAAAAGCATCCATCTGCCACTGAGGATGCAGAACATGAGCAAGACATACCCTACCTTTTCCAGCCTGTGATGCAGAAGAATTCTCCTTTGTCTTAGGTTGCAAGTGCCCAACCAGTGCGTACTGCTCGGGTACCTTGTACAGCTTATCTGGGCTGCGGGCAACTTCTTCTTGCATTGTCACCAGTGAGCGCTCCGAGAGTACCGGGGAGTTGTTGTCATAAGGGGAGACATCTCCACTTGAAGCTTTGTTGGAGTCTGTGGAAGAATGCCTTCCTCCTGTGGAGTAGGAACCTTCTGACCGCAGCATCTCAGGGCTCCTGAGAAATTTCCATAAACAAACTACTATTAATGAAAAATTCCTTCTGTTCGCAGCTACAGACACAGTTTGACATCACAAAGATAAAATCAAATGCAGGAGCATGATCACAGCTACTGGAATGAAAACACTTCAGGTGCAGTACAGAGGTGAAATTTCCATGAGTAAAACTTTTGCCATGAGGTGGCCAGCAGAGGCCACTAAAAATCAAAAGATGTTGCTGTCGAGGGAAAAGAAACCCACAAACCAAAACAGAAAAACCACACAACGGTATACAGTTCACCACATGAAATTAAACAGTGAATCGATTCCCTATGTTACCTTGACAATTCAGCTTGTTGCAATAGCAAATCTGAGGGCACGACAAGGAAGATTGGTTTGATGCTAAGCAGTATGCTAAAATTGTTCCTTCCATTCTGAAGTGCTACAGAGAGAATCCAAAACCTTAGCTTGCCTCTCATGCTGGAAGAAGGATCCTCTTCTAGAGACATCACAAAATAAATATTCTACAAGGGACCAGCACATGTAGGTACCTCTGAAGGTGGCAACAAACAACTTGGTCTGTTGATAACTGCTGCAACTTCTTTCGTCCTTTCACCATTACATCACTACCAGCATTGCTTTCACTTAACTGGGGCAGGGGTGGGGGGGAAGGTAAACAAAACCCCCACCAAAGCACACCCAAGGCTCAGAGAGACAACTGTAATTTCTGACATGTCTTTGGAACATTGAGGAAGATTTCTTGAACTGTTAGAGTTGACTACACAGGCAGGAGGCAGCCTGTGAGTCCTTGAGCTTCCCATGGAGTATGCAGAAATACTCTGTAAACAAACATCACTTTTTTGGGACTAGTCCTCTCTCATTTATATCTCTGTTACTCGTTTTTCATTTCTCTGCAGCCCGATCTTTGTTTCTTAGATGCTTATCTTTTGCTTCTCTTGAGTCAAACACTTCTCTCAGCGATCTCACATTATTATCTTTTCTAATTGAACATGATACAAAGGAGGCTCATTCCAGCTAACTTGTGCTGAAAATGGTCAGCCCTTCTCTGAGTCAAATCCAAAAAGAGCTTGAACTGAGTATTTGCTGTGGAACAAGAACCCTCTTCCCAGACAAATCAAACAAAACTGGAGAAATAAAATAATAATAATGGAAAAAAAAATCACTGAGTGATAGTCCAGGCTAGCCACTGCACACTAACAGTAACACAGAAAGGATGACAGAACTAAACACCACTTTCAAGCTGTTGGGTTTTTTTGTCCTTCTTGATTTACTTATTGCATGTGTCAAAACACAAAGTATATACACTCAAGGTCACGATTACCATGGTATTCAATAATGGTTTGTTGTGTATGTTCCTTGGTAACTCCCAGCAAGAAATCTATCACTGAACTGCTCCTGAACCTCAACTCAAAGCACCAGAATTGCCATTTGGCAAAGTCTGCCCCAGGCTTCCCAAGTGTGGTTGATGTGACAATGTTGGCAAGACATTTGAAAGAAAAAAGTAAATCATGCCTCAGTTATGTGACTTCCCATCACAACTTCTCCTCTGAAGAGAAGTCCAACGTAAACGAATCCATAAACAGACTGAAGAGTTATTGTCTTTTAAGTATGTACAATTCTGTCACAACATTTTTCCCCACTTTTTGTCCCTTTCTCCTTTCTTCCTGCCTGCCTAAGTTCTAAAAAAGCTTGTGCAGTATGAGTTAAGATTTAAGCAACATCTTGAGAGTTTAAAAGACTGGAAAAGGAGAGACAAGTTGGTATGTGTTGGTTTCCTCTGACCAGGTGTCTTTGTCTCCAGCTTTCTAGATAGAATGTCATCTAAGCCTCACTGTCATTCTCAGCACTGACTGTAACACCAATAATGCTTATTGCATGTAAAGCTTTGCAAGATCAAAATCTAGCAATGTTGCACAAGGCAAAGAGAGAGACATACTGCCAGTTAGCCATGGCAAGGTAACACAAGGGAAAGGGAAATGGAAATGAAATAATGTGGGAACATGAATGGGAGCTTTGTGAAACACTGATTTGATGTCTTACCTTGAATGATCTGCTATAGTCTATCTCTTCTCAAGACAGAGCTCCTGACAAAAATTTACTTGAAAGGAAACAGCCAAGTCTTTGGAAAGATCCAAATTGTTCAAGTTTCTAAACTCAGCTACAGTTTCTGCTAATAAGCCTATGCAACTGTACACACACACACACACATATGATACCACTGTCAAATTTGTTTAGAAAGAATAGTTTTAAACCTAATTTAAAATGCCTGTGGCCTTTGCTGACCTAGTGACAAAAAAGCCACCAAAATGGACTGAGTATTTCAGAGCTGGAAATTCATTTTACACATTTGCAGCTTTATGATGCTCTTGAGGAAGACTTTGGTTCACAGCTTTCCAAATAAAGAATGAATGCGCAAATATTCCTTAGAGCAAAACTTTTGCATCTGTTTGAATTCAGTAGGAAATGGATGTTTACTAAAATTCATCTTTCCCTGGAGAGCTGTCAGGTTCTCGACCCACATACCAGGGAAAGATAAGGTCTATATGCAGCCTATAAGGACAGATTATGGTCTCCAAATAAATAGGTGCCATCAAATGTGAGAAGTGGGAAGGCAAGTCAAGTATTTTCTCGTGGTTATTAACTATGTTAAGGGAAAGGTTTCAAAAGCTGTTATGCACAGCAAAGGTTTGGAAGCTGTGGGGGAAAAAAACCTATACCAGTATGTTCAAAAATACAATTTCTGATTCCAAACCCCAAATTAGTTACATTATGGAAGAAGCTTGGGCTTTTTTTGTGTTGCTTTTTTTTTAACTGACAGCCTTCTGAATTGATGCTATCCACCACAGTCTGAACTGAAAAAATGTTGGTAATAATAGTAATCATTGATTCTAAATATTAATACTAATAATAGTAATAATTCTACTGAGGATATTCCTATATTGGCATTAAGGTCATCATAACAGGAAATCCCATTCTGTTGTTGGCAGAAATCATCTTCTGTTATGCCTTAAAATCTTCAGAGTAGGAAAACAATTGTCTTAAAAGAGATAAATTGCACAGAGTGTGATGCTTGGCAACATGCAGTATTCCCACACATATCAGCAACACAGGTGCCACCAAGAAACCAGATTATTGTGGGATTATGGTGTGGTTTCTTCTGTAACAAGGTACAGGACTCGGTCATTCGAAGAGCCTCTGTAGCTTTGAAGACTGCATTTACCTGTGCTATGTGGCCCATCATATGGCTTCGTTTTTGCACCACTGTTTAGGATGGATTGAAACCCATCACCAATACCCAAAAATGCCTGAAAATTCTATACCTTTGAAATTCATTTCCTCTAAGAGGACTACTAAACATGGTAAGCAAGAAATAACCATAAGAAACATATTTTATTTTTGTGTTAAAGATGCTTCATCTTACAGCTAGAAATCTCAAATTCCATTGTCATCAAGCCAACGTACAAAAAAGTTGAGAAGTCGTCCACAAAAGCACACTTTGTAATTGCTGCCAGGGGTAGTGAGTGCTTTACCATGAATGACTTCTATAAACTCCTTGACACACTATTCGTGATGCTCAGCTCTTAAGAGAACTGAAAGATGAGGAACACCTGATTTGCCCTCTGTGGAGGAAGCGGTTGTCTTTTCTCTGTTGGATCAGAGCCAAGAAAGCATTTGTAATGACACCAAAAGCAGAGGTGCGAGGGCAATTGCAGAAGCAGGACCTTCAGAGAAATCGGTATGATATTAAAGTCTTGAAGTAGATTCCATAGCTCTATGTTATGCAGCCAACTAGCTTTTCTGACGAAGCCTGTCTCAAGAACATGCAGTTTTCTGTTCCACAGATCCAGATTTGGATCTTGAGTACATGACTGGGAAATTTCCAAGAGCAGTAAGGATGTACTTTGGTGACTTTTTTTTACCAAATCAAGACAAACATCTCCTTCTCCTCTGCTGCCTCACATTTCATATAGAAAAATATCTAACAAATATGTCACCTCAAAATTAAGATTATGTTTTGAAACAGACTTATCTCTTAAGAGCATCACACTCCTAGCAATTACATTAAGCGACGTTCCCTCTAATTGCCTGGAATATCTTAATCAAGAAGGTGTAATCACAGTGAAAACATAGCTCATTAACATTAAGAATAAATTACTTACATGACAGCAGAGGAGAGGAAAACTGACAGAGAGTAAGTTTTTCCCGTGTCAGTGATCCCTCATCTGCCCATTACAAGAAACTGGTACTAGTGTGGCTAAAGGTTCCTATTGGGTTTCATAATATTTTCTTACAAGAACCTCTTTGTCAGTTGTGACCAGCTTGGCACAAAAGATAAGTTTTCTCCTCTAGGTGTGCATACTGGCTGAAAAGAAAGAAGGCTCAAGGAAAAGTCAATTAGCTTCAAGGAAACAGGATCTAATAATAATCTGTAACATCCACAATCGTTTGTGGCAAATTTATGCTCAATTGATATGTGAGACACAGTTTTATGTCTTTGTATTATATGGATGGTGAAGCCCAGCATGGAGGTTTTTATTAGCTTGAGTTAGAAGTAATGTAATTTCTAATGGAGGGATTAAAGAAAGAAGTATCTACACAGTTTTGCTGTACGCCAGGTGGTTTGTAGTGTCTCTCTTAACTGTGGTCTTGGCTCACAGGAAATGTGAAACAAGTGTAAATACAGCTGATGTACCTCTAAGTATCCTGCATTCATTGTGATGTAAATATAAATACAGTTTACTTGTCAGTCAGGCATAAACCAACTGAGATGATCTCATGTCTGTGGTACACTAAGAAAGCACAATTACCACAAACTGGATCAGCCGTGGTAATTTGCTACTGCATTATGTGTTCGTGTGGTTAAGTCAACAAACTAATAAAATCCTCTACAACACATGATAGTATTCTGCACGTGTATTTGTTTAGACTTTTTATAATTGAAGCAAGCTTTTCCCTCCATATATCGCTTACACTAGTTCTTCTATACCTCTTCCTTTAAAGCCAGGCACATTGTTACATCACCTCCAATTATACGAGGTTCAGGAGAGAAAAAAATCCCTGTAACTAACCAACCCTACCAATTCCACTTTAATTACATTCTGAATGCACCAGGCACTTGCCACGCATACAGGAAGACAAAGTCCAATCTGTCCTGGAGAGTTTAGTCTAAGAGACTTCTTAAAAATGACTTAGAGAAGCTTGTGAAATGTTGTGACCTTGGGGTCCGACACCGTAATAAAAAGGCAGTGACTGCGTGTCCCAGGAATCCTGTTAATCTAAAGGTACAAACTCACAGCGTTAAGGCACACAGGTGCAGGCATACATACACCATACACAGAGCTGGAACATGTTATGTGTCATAACTGCAATAGTGACCAGTGTGGGTTTTTTTTCTCTTCAATCTATAACAAAGCATACAATTAAATAATAACCAAAGAGTTTCCACAGACCTGCTCTTGCAGCAGTTCACTTGTTTACAGTGTCCCATACAGTAGGAAAAGAAAATGAACTGGTCAAAGGGCTAACTGTGATTGTGTTAAGGCACTCTGGGGTGTGCTTCAAGGACAGTGTAATACACACCTTCTGTTACTGAAGACTACAACAGTTAACCCAAGACATGAAGCAGTAGATCACTAGAATACATCCTGTCAGATAGTAGTGCACTGAATATTTTAGTGTACATGTCATGCTGTTCTCTGCAGCAGAACACAATCCTTCCTCTGAATCAGGAAATGAGATCTCTCCTTAGAAAACACTGTACAAGAGTCATGATTTCTTTGGCAGAGTCTGTGTCATGAGGACGATTATTTCTACTCCGCTGTAGACAGTGCAGAAGAGATGTGGAAAACTAGAACCTTTTCAACACATCCAGTGGGAGATAGAAACTCCCAGTAGAAACAAGGATGATGAAAAAACAGATTACTCACGATGACTGGGAAGCTTTCCTCCTCAACAAATAGTCTACAACATCTGGGTCAGTCTCTAATAGGCTAATAAGGACTTCATTCTGTAGGTCAGGGGAAACCTATGAAGACAACAAAACACTTAGCTAGAGATTAACATTCTGTCACATATTAATTTTGGTGCTATAGTTAATGTAAAAGATCAAGTACAGATACATTTACATAGGGTATATAAAACAAATATTTAGATGTTTTCATTTAAAAGAGAAATTTCATGTAACACCAGGAAAAAGGAATCAAGATCACTTTGTGCAACATCAACCACTGATTACTTTTGAATGATCCTTTGGTACCCAGCTGAGTATTATTTCTGATGACAGTGGTGGGATAACTGATGTATTGTGATCTCAAAAGCTCCAGCTTAAGGTCATAGAATCATAGAATTAACTAGAATCCAAAACATAGAATTAACATAGAATTCAAAACACAGAATTAACTAGAATCCAAAATCATAGAATTAACATAGAATCCAAAACATTCTAAGATTCTGCAATCCTGTGTCAGCTGACTTATTTGTGTCCCTCTCATAAGGAAACTTTGTGGTATCTGTTCTATCTATGAAGTTCTTCAATTGCTTCATTTCAAGCGGGAGCTGCCAAAAGTCAACACTTTTCTAAAAGGAGCCTCACAAACTTCTAATGTTTAGGTGCCCATACAGCCAAATCCTGGGATCTACAAGCATTTAAATTCTTATGTTCAATGAGAACTCAAGGAATCAAAGAGTTCAACTGTCTCTAACTCACACATATAAGCAGGTCCTGTTGGCTCCCCAGGCACTCTGCACTTCACAGTATCACAGTATCATCAGGGTTGGAAGAGACCTCACAGATCATCAAGTCCAACTCTTTACCACAGAGCTCAAGGCTAGACCATGGCACCAAGTGCCACGTCCAATCCTGCCTTGAACAGCTCCAGGGACGGCGACTCCACCACCTCCCCGGGCAGCCCATTCCAGTGTCCAATGACTCTCTCAGGGAAGAACTTTCTCCTCACCTCCAGCCTAAATCTCCCCTGGCGCAGCCTGAGGCTGTGTCCTCTTGTTCTGGTGCTGGCCACCTGAGAGAAGAGAGCAACCTCCCCCTGGCCACAACCACCCCTCAGGCAGTTGTAGACAGCAATAAGGTCTCCCCTGAGCCTCCTCTTCTCCAGGCTAACCAATCCCAGCTCCCTCAGCCTCTCCTCGTAGGGCTGTGCTCAAGGCCTCTCCCCAGCCTCGTCGCCCTTCAAGCAGTAGAAACAGATTCAATCAGAATTTGTCATCCTCTTTGGAGTTTGGCCTTCCAATTAGCTAATTCTCTCTAACCCCCTTTACAGAGAGAAGAACCTTCAAACCACTTGGTAACTGCAGCTTCTGCAAAATACAGCAACATCTTTTGGGCAGTGAGCAAGAGTGACACTCCAGATCTTGCCCAAGTAAACTTTGAGCTTCCAACAACAATTTAGATGGTTCTTGTTGATCTTTAGGTGAGTTTGGCCACATCATAGTGGAATACTCAACTTTCAAAGCACTGAAACAGCTGAGAAACTTGAACTAATAGCCCAGGTTGACTCAAGATGGATGGAGCTGGAGGCAAGACAGTCTCAGCAAGGGGTCATCAACTGTGCAACATGCTTCTGGATGCTATTTGTCAGAGCCTGAATCTCTTGACCTTTAGGTCACTCTGCATGGGCCATTTGTTCTCCATGACATTTCTGGGAAATAAGAATAGAATTACTAATAGATTCCTCAGGGGAACACCTCAGATTGGAAGCTATTTAAGGAGTCAAGTTACAGAAAGAGACATACTTTAAAAAAAAGGAAATAATCTGAAAACAAATGAAGATATGCATCATTAAATGCAAATTGACCCAAAATCTCTCTGAAACATCTGTGTGACCACATATTCCTTTTTAAAAATGGGTACATAGCTTCTGAGCTGAAAAAACATTTTACTGATGGTCACTGGCATATTGGTCTTTAAATAGACTATCTTGTCTTTATAAGAACACATTTTTGGGAACCTGATGTGCAGAAACTTTCCATTCAGACAGCCTTTCATAGAATCATAGAACCAACCAGGTTGGAAGAGACCTCCAAGATCAGCCAGTCCAACCTAGCACCCAGCCCTAGCCAGTCAACTAGACCATGGCACTAAGTGCCTCAGCCAGGCTTTTCTTCAACACCTCCAGGGACGGTGCCTCCACCACCTCCCTGGGCAGCCCATTCCAATGCCAATCACTCTCTCTGGGAAGAACTTCCTCCTAACATCCAGCCTAGACTTCCCCTGGCACAACTTGAGACTGTGTCCCCTTGTTCTGTTGATGGTTGTCTGGGAGAAGAGACCAACTCCCACCTGGCTACAATGTCCCTTAGAACAAACTCCAGGTGAGTTTAAAGGTACAGCAGAATCCACACCTTTCTGTATGTAGTTTAGTATTCAGCTATACATGACACCAATAAACTTGTTAGAATTTACTGAGACAACTTTGTCAGAAAAATATAAAAAACACCTTTTTTTTTGGTCATTAAAAAAAATAATAATAAAATCAGCCTTCCATAAAACAAATCTGAAAAGGCTGCAAGAGGGACTTCAATTCCCACTGAATGCCTCTACAAAACTCAGACTTAATCGTTGCATTGAGTTACAGGACTTCTGAGTGAATGACACCACATTAATGTATGGTCCTTGAACTGCATTTGTACTGGTGGTCTCCTTGACAGCTGTCTAGTGGGTTTACAGTTCCCTCCTGTGCGGTAGTTTATTTCAGTTTAGTTAACTAACTTCCAAGTGTAGAATTTTTATACATGTAATTAATTATATGCTTGACACTTATGGGGAACTACTATATTGGAAAATGTTACAGAGCTGCAGTAACTATCATTGAATGAATTAATTGGTAGCTGTGATCGAGTAGATGGATGAGAACTTGAAATTCAAGGACAGAAGGGAATCATAGAATCAACCAGGTTGGAAGAGACCTCCACGGTCATCCAGTCCAACCTAGCACCCAGCCCTAACCAGTCAACTAGACCAGTCAGGACACTACTGAAATAACAGCTGTAGAGCACATACCAGGACAGATCAAAGGGCTCTAGGGTTCTTAGGAATCTAGTAGTGTAGGAGATACTCCTAGATACCTGGGGCTAGTTGCTACAGTCAAAGCTATTGACACAGAAGGGTGGAGGGATCCTTGAAATGTCTCCTTTGTGCTGTCTCTTGCTACTGACATGGCATAGAGAGGCAACATGTGACTGCCTCTGCAGAAGGGAGGCCACAGGATCCTCCAACAGTAAAAATAAGGAGTGAATAGACAAGATGTAGTGCTTATTTGCATCAGGGCTGGATCTGGGCATTAGATGAGGAAGCGTGACCAAGCTGCTCTTCTCAATCCTCCATGCCAAGTCAAACTAAGAGATAAAGTGTGGTTAAGTTGTACCTTTCCACTTTGAGCTGCTGGGCACAGTTCAAAGACTGGCAAAGAATAGGCCTTTGTACATTTCCTGTAAAATGTTTCAACACATTCCTGAGACTCACTGAAATGGATGAGAATTGGATAGGAGAGGCCTTAACAACTGTAACATCAATGAAGCAAGACCAGAATCCACCTTCTACATGAAATCCATGTGTTTGTATATTACTGATGCAAACAATAACTGCTTAATAAACACAGTTCCCAGCATCCTGGGTGGTTCTGACAAAGAGACCCTTCCTGAGCCACAATACAAACTGCTGCTGCCTAATGTCAATTGACCAGAGTTCTATTACAGTTAAATGTGTAAGTCTTTTCCTTTCAATGCATCCACTACCAAATGATGCACTGGCTGTGTATCTTCAGAATTAAAAGGGCCTTTCTGTGCTGCCAATGAAAACAAAAGATGGCAGCAGCTGTCTAAAACACTAACTATAAGGAACTTGATACAGTCCTACAGAGCAAGTACCAAAAAACAGGCAGAACCTACTATGTTCTTTATTAAACTATGGCAATGGGAAGAGTGAAAGCACCCAGAGATGCTCTGCTGTTAGACTTCTCTATAAATCTCAAGTCAATGTATTTCAGCTTTCAGGAGAGCACCTGAGATAGGTTTGTCTTTCTTTCACATGCAGCTATCCTCTCATTTTGAAATCTGATTCTAATCTGCCACAAACTGACAAGCTGCTCTGGAAAGCAAAAGATAACTCCTTCCCCCCTTCCCCGTTTTGTTTAACCTTCAGATGAAAAAAAGATGAAAAAAGCAAGCACTGAAAAGATAAAGGAATCAAGGACCAGATGTAGGTTAGGGCTGAGGTCCTAAGCCACTCTCTTCCCACTTTGAAAATTGGAATATGTGCCTGTGGTAACATTTTCTTAAAGAGAAACAAGATAAGAAAGCTTCAAGTACTGCAAATATTCGAGAGTTGTTTTAAACTTGTTAGTGCTATCCTCACTCTGAGCCAGCAGACCTTTGCACAAAACTGCACTTCTGTCATCATCTTTTCCTGCTGTGGAAGGAGAAAAAACAGCACCTAAACTTTCCCCGAACTCTGAAAACCATAAAAGAAAAAGAAAACCAAAATGAAAGAGAGAGAGAGAGAGTGTTGAGTGTCTTACTGGAACATGAACAGAAATAAAGCAACGAATGTAATGCCAGGCAATACAGTGCAAGGGAAAAGAACAGAAAACCACAAAGAAGTTCATCTGAGGCCAAGACTGATAGGCAGGTTCATGACTGTTTTCTTGTGCTCTTTGCTCTTTGAAATCTGGTACACATCTTCACCTCACGGTACTATGCATCTGTCAGCCCTACATGTCCATCCAGTTCTCCTGCAGCGCTAACGGAGGCTTCCAGAGGGTTCCTCCTCTTGCTTTGGGAACCCATCTCCTCAGTGTAACACACAGTGCTGCTCAGTATCAAGACACAAGAATCACCTTTCCAAGGCTACTGTTTTTAAGACATGTATATCTACTAAAAGGAAGACAAGGGTAGTGCCCACCACTAGGTCTCACTGACCTCTGCTACCCCAGAGGACGGTTCTCTCAGACAAAAGCCATACTGAGCTAACCGATAATTTTGTAGACAAAAAGAGGGAAAGGTAAAGCCATGGAATTTACTGTCCAGGTAAGTGCTAGCATGAGGAACATGATTTAACTAAGCTATATCTTCAGCAAACAACTCTCCCAAGTTCCAGGTTGCTCCTTTCATGAAGAAATTCCTCACTTCACCAACGGAACAGAAAGGAACTCGAGAACAACACAGATTTATGCTTTACTCCTCTTGTCCAGCTGACAACTAAGAAAGCTTCATCCTTCCTCCTCAATCAACTAACAAGAAACATTTTGTTAGGGGAGGCTATTCCTTAAATTAACTAAGGATCTCTTACTTCCTGAAGAATTGGCTCCTTGGCTTCCAAATGAAAGGTCACTTTCAGTTTTGTCTTCAAAATCAATGAACAATGTCGGTACGTTGTTTAGTACACAAACCCCACTCAGCAATAGACAGCCCCACAATTTTCACAGATCTCACAGATTTCTGTCTTCTGAGATACTCTTAGCTACACAGAAGTTGTTCCAGGCAAGATACAAGTACGCATTTTTAATGTTACTGCTTACTGCAAAGCATTCCTCTTGACAGCAGACTACTTTTTCTACCAATAATAACAACAACAGGTCCTAACCTAATGCAATTTCCACAGTTTATTTCATCCTATTCTGCTTTAATACCAATCAGGAATTTCTTCATTTAACTTAAAAATACATAGGAGTAACACGAAGAAAGATCCACCTACCATGAAAAGGGCTTCATAGTTTTCAATCATCTTCTGTACAACAGCTATGATAGCAGTACTCTCTTCAGCTCGAGCTGAGCTCTGAACTGAGAATTCTTTGTCTGTAGACTTCTGCTTGTGCAACAAGTTAGGGCCGAAGATGGTAGCCAGGTTAAGTGATGTCATTTTGTTGCCAGTAATCTAGAAAACAGATATAAATGGAGTCTCTAAGGGTCTAAAGCATACAGATCTGTATATTTACACATCTACAACATGCCATCCCACACCTCCTCGATTTGGCAGATGTTTCATTCACCAAAACCAAACCTGAGTGCCAGCTGAATAAAAATGGACAATTTTAAGTCTCGTTTGGACATCTCCGCAACAGGCACTGGGATTTTCTGGCTATATTTTGAAATGCATTGAAGGAGTAGAAAGTGGAAGTGCTGCCTAACCTTAGTTCCCCTGGAAGGTCAGCAGCAGCATACTTTTGAACTCCCTCCTACTTCACCACCTCAGCATATTATCATGTCTTTAGACCAAATAGGAAACACAGTATCACAGTATCATCAAGGTTGGAAGAGACCTCACAGACCATCAAGTCCAACTCTTTACCACAGAGCTCAAGGCTAGACCATGGCACCAAGTGCCACATCCAATCCTGCCTTGAACAGCCCCAGGGATGGCGACTCCACCACCTCCCCGGGCAGCCCATTCCAGTGTCCAATGACTCTCTCAGTGAAGAACTTTCTCCTCACCTCCAGCCTAAATTTCCCCTGGTGCAGCCTGAGGCTGTGTCCTCTCGTTCTGATGCTGGCCACCTGAGAGAAGAGAGCAACCTCCTCCTGGCCACAACCACCCCTCAGGTAGTTGTAGACAGCAATAAGGTCTCCCCTGAGCCTCCTGAGCTAACACAGTTAGCTTTTCCAAGTAGCACTCATGACTAGAAATAGATACAGTGTGGGGAAAAAAACATATTTTCCAATGCTTAAACAGGTTAGATATTTAAGAATCATGTTGTCTTTTAATACTATCTTATTGTGGTTTTGCCTTTTTCCTAGAATATGCCAAATATTTGTTGTGTGGGGTGTTTTCATAGAATCATAGAATCAACGAGGTTGGAAGAGACCTCCCAAGCTCATCCAGTGCAACCTAGCACCCAGCCCTATTCAGTTACCTAGACCATGGCACTAAGTGCCTCAGCCAGGCTTTTCTTGAACACCTCCAGGGACGGTGACTCCACCACTCCACAGCTTTGTTTTGCTGTGTTTGGGTTTTTTTAATGTGTTTTTTCTGTTTGTTTGGTTTTTTTTAACTCTGTGCTGAAAGAAGTGATAGCAACTTGATTTTGAAAGAAGGAGAAAGTTAGTAATACTTACTAGTGTAGATAGAAATGATCTGAAAAATATTTTGGATAGGTTATTAAATAAAGCTTTTTATTCATAATTGGGATTAGACTAAATCACTCTCTTTGAAGAAGAATCATAAAATCAACCAGGTTGGAAGAGACCTCCAAGGTCAGCCAGTCCAACCTAGCACCCAGCCCTAGACAGTCAACTAGACCATGGCAACAAGTGCCTCAGCCAGGCTTTTCTTGAACACCTCCAGGGATGGTAACTCCACCACCTCCCTGGGCAGCCCATTCCAATGCCAATCACTCTCTCTGGCAACAACTTCCTTCTAACATCCAGCCTATACTTCCCCCAGCACAACTTGAGACTGTGTCCCCTTGTTCTGTTGCTGGTTGTCTGGGAGAAGAGACCAACCCCCACCTGGCTACAATGTCCCTTCAGGTAGTTGTAGACAGCAATGAGGTCCCCCTGAGCCTCCTCTTCTCCAGGCTGCACACCCCCAGCTCCCTCAGCCTCTCCTCATAGGGTTTGTGTTCCAGGCCCTTCACCAGCCTTGTTGCCCTTCTCTGGACACGTTCTCCTTCTCTTTTTTTATCAAAGCAAAAAAGGTCATGTGCTACTTCTCAATGTCTCCACTTGGTTGCTATTCTGGGAATGCAGATGATGGTGCCAGCAGTTTGACTATATAAGACTGTATGTGGATTTCAGCTGTTGACCCAGTACTTCTTGCAGGCTTTTTTTAAAGAAGAAAAAAAAATCATCAGAGTTATTTTTCATCTGTTTCAGTTACATTTGAACTGATTAGTAATAACATATATTTTTTAAAGATAGGAAGAGTGGCACCAAAAAGAGGCAGTGAAAACAGCATTTCAAGAAATTAGTGTTAGGAACCAAATGTTTTCAAAGTGGTGTTTTAATTTTGGGCTTTTTTGGTTGTTGGTAATTTATTGAACACCCTAGTTAGAGTTACAACTGTTTGCTGATTGCACCTGGTTTATTTAACTGCATAGCATAAGGGATGATAATAAAAGTGGCTTTTTTTTGTGTAATCATTGTGTAATCTTGGAAACACATTTACAGTAAGTAGGTGCATGGGCAGCCACAAGAAGTATGTTGGCTCTTTGTGCAGAGACTCATCCCAGCATGACTGTGAGTACAGCACACTCACTTATTCATGCACCACCACGCACCCAGATGTTTTTCAGGTGATCTGCTTTTTAAATGCTGTCAGACTGCTGAGCTACCAAGAATGCACAGGCACATGGTGCCTTGAGCCTTGCCAGCAGCAGTCTCTAGTTGTGCCTGGATCTGCATGTCTAGGCTGTTTGTACAACCAGAGTCTTTTCTTAAGGGCAGCCCCAGGGTATTTCTTTACAAAATGTAAATACATCCTGTGAAATGAAATGAAAGAGTAATTTTAATGATGTTATCCATTCATCTTCATGAGAGAATGCCTTTTGAAAGAAATCATGAAGAGGGTCTATGTGCCAAAGGTTGGCTGTTTTGCTTCCAGTGATAGCAAACATTCTGCTGAAATACCTTCTCTTGCCCTATATGCTTTTATTCACTTAATTATTCATGAATAGCTTAAACAACTGTGAGCAGAATACTGTATTATCTATAAAAGGTATCCAATTGCACATTACATCCCTGACACCTACAATACTGCCAAGATAGCATACATCAATTTGCCTTGCCAAAATACCTGTAGCAGAGCTGATGTACTCTAAATGGGAATGAAAATGCCTTTAGTACAACTGTTGGGCCAAACCAACTCTCAGATGCAGCATCCTTTAGCCCTGCAATATGATCCTCTTGGATACATTCCTGAACCAACAAAGAACTATTTGCAGGACCAGTGGGACCACGACCTTAGCTGGTTTATACACATTTTTAAGCACAGTAAAATCGTTACAGCCTGCTCTTTTTAAACGCTTTCCATTATAGTTGTGGAGTTTTTTATCAGCTCCATGCTGAGAACAAAAAATAATAGCATTTAAAATGGATTTAGGAGAGAAGCAGGTCTTGAAGCCACAAACAGCACACTGGAAGTTTAGGCAGAAATGCAGAAATATTCAAAGTGCCAACTGTTAAAATCAGCCAAATGTAAAATGTGTCCAAATTTGACAGAAGTTAGTAAGATTTTTCATTTGGAAGACAAACTTCTCTAGGTGCTTCAGAAGACCCTCGAGAGTAACCTCAGATGTAGTCTCTGCTGCAGTTCAGAAGACAAGTCCTCCTCACAGCTAAAGGGATATAATTTTGTCAACCAGTGACAAACTGCATCCACCTATTTCAAAGTTACCAGAGCTGTCACTTTGTGCAGAGCAGGCGACCAGCTCAAGCATCTTCCTGGTAGAAAATGGGAAGCCTGAATTTCCAGATCTTCTCTAGTCTGAACAGTGCAAATGTACACATGTGGATGCTCAGAAGTATAGTTCAGCCACGTGGCTATGGGTGTCCTCTCTGTGAGGTGGATGTACTCCAGTCTCTCCACTGAATTTGGTCCAGAAAGTAAGGAGGCCAAAAAGAAAAAAAAAGGCCAAGATGGGCCCTAACTTAAACTAGTGATTAGATCTGCCAATTGCAAGGATAAAACTGGAGCTTTTGTCTTCTATTTTTCGTTCTCCACTACTCAGTACATACAAGGAAGCTAAGGGAACCAAGGTGTGAACTGCTATGTCCAAAGGCCATATATGAAAGCAACAACAGAATGCAAAGAGAATGAAAAAGCATGTTCTTTACTGCCTGACACTTTTCTATGCCAGTATTTCTTCTACAGAATACAACAGGATAAAAAAAGGTGGAGAGAAAGAATGGATAACATTAGATATTCTTAACAAGACTGATTATGCTGTGAGTCTCCCAAAGGAAGTGGCAGGTCCTTTGCAGATTAAGTCATACAAAAAATTAAACCTTCATAGCCCTAAGAACATAGAAAACATCAAAACAGTAAATGTAAGGCAAGAATATGAAAGCTCTTCCATCTTTCAGGGGTACGTCACCATCGTGTTTGCTTCACAGCTTTAAAGATATCTCTTCAGATCATGAATTAAGCAAAGTTGAAGGAAACAAGTGACAAGGACTTACTTCTTGGCCATCTTTGTCTGTGGTATCTTCTGCGTGGCCAGCCACTGTGGAGAGGAACTGCAGCAGCCGGTGTAAAGTATCGCAGTTGCAGGGAGGTAGAAGATAAATGAGAAGCTGTAAGGTGTTTAGCTGCTCATCTGGTTCTAATACTACAGGAGAAAAAAATACATTCTAAGAAAATCACTCCAACTAACCTAAAAGCAGAACAAATATACTGTTCCCAGCCCAAAAGAAGCTGTAAGAATAGGTTTATTTAAGGATAGTTTTTCTTATAATAATCAGAAGAAAAAGATAAAACTCTAAGGAAATATCAAAAGTGTAGCAAATAATGTTACAGGATTCTTGCTTTGGTTGGCCAACATTTTGCTCACAGGTTCATAGGATCTATGAGAGCAGAATTCATATTGCATATTCCATCACTGTTACCGGACACAAGAATTCTGCTTCCTTTTCTACTTACTACATTAACTTTGGTATAGCTACAGGTATATACAGGGCATTGCTGGGAAGCACTGCAGTCAGCTTTATGCTTTGGCCATTTCAAATGGGTTTTCTTGCAGTTTCCCATCTTGTGGAGGTACTGGGAGACTGGAAAAGTAACTAGTGATAAAAAAGACATTCTGCAAACCCCATCACTCTAATCACCCAAAATGCAGCAGTAGCCAGGGACAAAGGTGGACCAGAGGCAGGTTCTCTGACACAATGGCTACAAAGAATCTGAAGAACATGTACCAGGCAGCAGCTTGAAGGGTTCAACTTTACTTGTTCCCAAAACTGTGACAGTCTATACTCAGGCCTTACTAACACAATCTGAAATAGTTAATATTATGACTTTGGGGACTATTTGTAAGCTAGCTCTTTGAAGCAAGACTGAGATTTTGGTCAGTAAACAACTCCAGCAACTGAAAGCATTAGTAGTGCTAAGATACCAGGATTCAAATGTGAGTCTGTTAGCTACTGCCAGTGACAGAGTCAGGATTTAACAGATAACAAGAATCACATCCTATGTATTACTATAGGTATAATAAGTGAAATCTTTGTGGTTCTAGTTTTCTAGGCTACACACGGCAGGAAAACAAAGGAAAGAGTTTAGCATATTTATACTACACAAATATTTGGAGCAAATCAAGGATAAGAGCATTAAATGTACAGGGAAAAAAAAAATACAGTTGGTAGAGATCAAAGAATTAAAAGATGTAAGCTTTTGAAAATCGGTAAAGGAGGATGCTGTAGAGCTCACAGAGAGTGTTGATGAAAGGTGTATAAAGTTCTCTGGTGAGAAGAGGGTCAGGCATGTCACGAAGAAATTCCTTCAACAAAGCAGCAACGTCATGAATGCTGTGCTCTTCATCTAACACAACATCCACGCCCCGGTCAAACTCTTCACGTAACTGAAAAACATCATGACACAAACCCACTGTTAATTAATTTTCCCAATCAATACATAACAAAGCAGAAAATACAGATTTACTCATTTGCACTTTTGAGACTACTTTTTGGCAAGGTGAAAAGTGTAATGAATGTCTAATTGCTGTGTATTCACAGTATCACAGTATCATCAGGGTTGGAAGAGACCTCAGAGATCATCAAGTCCAACCCTTTACCACAGAGCTCAAGGCTAGACCATGGCACCAAGTGCCACGTCCAATCCTGCCTTGAACAGCTCCAGGGATGGCGACTCCACCACCTCCCCGGGCAGCCCATTCCAGTGTCCAATGACTCTCTCAGGGAAGAACTTTCTCCTCGCCTCCAGCCTAAATCTCCCCTGGCGCAGCCTGAGGCTGTGTCCTCTTGTTCTGGTGCTGGCCACCTGAGAGAAGAGAGCAACCTCCTCCTGGCCACAACCTCCCCTCGGGTAGTTGTAGACAGCAATAAGGTCTCCCCTGAGCCTCCTCTTCTCCAGGCTAACCAATCCCAGCTCCCTCAGCCTCTCCTCGTAGGGCTGTGCTCAAGGCCTCTCCCCAGCCTCGTCGCCCTTCTCTGGACACGCTCAAGCATCTCAATGTCCCTCCTAAACTGGGGGGCCCAGAACTGGACACAGTACTCAAGGTGTGGTCTAACCAGTGCAGAGTACAGGGGCAGAATGACCTCCCTGCTCCTGCTGACCACACCATTCCTGATGCAGGCCAGGATGCCACTGGCTCTCTTGGCCACCTGGGCACACTGCTGGCTCATGTTCAGGTCATTCCATGGCCCGTAACTTCAGGTTTGTACTGGACTGTAATGGAGCACAGCTCTTTCCTTCTAGCTAATACATAGCATTCTTCTATCAAAGAATTTGCCTAAGGAAATAGAATTACTGCAAAAGTGCAGGATTAATATCAAAGGCAGAAACCAGGGTGAGAAAGTCAAACTGCAAGAAAAGCTTTCTTACACCACCTTACTGCATTAGTGTTGGATTTTAGGACCAGAAAGACTACAACTGCATTTCAAAACATGTATGGGTTCGTACAATAATGTTAAGACAATGTCAATATCCACCAAACTCCTATTTCTCTTCTGATTTAAGACTGTATTTAAGCATAAGCAGCAAGCAGGTAGGTTCACTAAGACTTTATGGCATTTGTCCACACACTTCCTCTTGCCTATCTAATTTGGTTACATTCACTAAGTGACTGTTACCAAGGAGTTACCAAACAGCAAGCTAACACTGTTACAAGGTGTTCTGGAGCATTCCAAAGTCCTTCCTTCTCTCTCCAACCTCCCTCCATGGATTTGAATGGGGAAGAGAAGGTGGTGTGAAAACTGCTTCCCCCCTGGCCCCACAGCAGCTTTAAAGGTGGAAGAGCAAAAGGCACTTTTTCCACAAGTGTACTGACCCATGTGGAAGCCCACACTGGAATCAGGCTGGTGACTGGCTGAGTTCTTTGTGCCCAGGATGAAATGGCAACTAGACACTTTGTCTAGAAAAGGATAAAGTGAGGGAGAAGGTGCAATCTTCCCACCTCGAGTTTCCACCTTGAGAGAGCTCCCAGCAGGACAGGTCACTGTCTTCATAGAGCTCCTGCCATGACAGAGCCCCTGTTTTGGACCATCCCTGCTTTTGGATGGTTCTCCCCACTTTTGCAACATTCTGTGCAAGCTTGCCAAGTCCTGAAGTCCATTTGAGAGAGCTGCTGGCAGCACCCAGACCTGGCTACTCTCAGACCACACTGCAGCCGATTTCCCGGCTGCCATTCTGAGCTGGGGAGACCCTACCAGTTTGTCTCTCCCTTGTCAATGCTATGGCAGAGTGGCTTCCATGAATCTCTGTCTTGTCTCTGACACTTCCTAGTTTGGCAGCTTTTCCACCCATCTGGGACTTTTGCTGTTTGGATCCACAACTGGATATTGCCTGCAGCATCAGAAGGCAGTCAAGCCACAGAGGAATCCCGCAAGGGGTCATCTCCAACTTCCTACCTCACCTCCATGAGTAAAGCCTGCTGTTCCCTTAGATTCTCTGCTCAGCCTGATTGACAGTGGGGTAAAAGCTGTGTTTGTAGCTTCGCCTTTTCCATTTTCCAGCTTCCTAAATCTCTAAATTTGCCTGTAACATCCTTTGAAGAATTCCTGATCCAATTGAGCCTGTAAACAAACCTAAACTAATTCTGTATATAGCTTGGGGGCAGGATTTTGAGGAAAATAATTCTATTTTTATAATTCCTGACTTGGCCACATTAATTCTCTACCTCCAGGACACTGTTTTCTTCCAGTTAGAGTCCTCAGGCAAATTCTGTGTCATTCAAAGGCATCATTCTTCCCCAAGGCAATAGAAACCCCTTTCCCACATACAATACACTTTATGAAAAGATAAAGGCCTGCCTTTATGAAGAGATTTCCCAGCATCAAGAATATCATCAGAGTATTTTCTTCAAGCTGAAAGCTCTACCTTTTATTCTTCTCATTTTGAAAACAGTCAAGATGTTTTAAAAAGATCTGCTTGGAAAATTTTGTATCTTTGCTAATATTGGGAGGTATCATGATCTCACACGTATCTTCTCAGAGAGTAATTACACCCAGAGCTGACTAAACAAGACAAAATTTGAGCTATTACATCAAAAGACAAAATAATGTGAAGTTGCAAGCAAAATGCTCCTATGATAATCCATGGCAAATCCATGGCAGATGAAGTTATCTTGAGTTTGTGCAGTCGAGGAATTTTAAGCCTAAATTGTGCTTTCAGAAGTGGTATGAAAAGTCTTCTATAAAACTACAAACTCTTTTCTAATGTAAGACTACTTTTAACATTACTAATATCAGTCAATGCTAGTAATGAAAAATTACACTAAGAAGACCAGAATTTGTTCTTCATCTAGCATTGTGCTACCTCCTGCTGATTTGTGGCCAACTTAGGGATTTCAGACCCAGGTCAACTCTGTTCTTTCAGACTGGAGGGAAATGCAGAGCACCATCAATTACCTCTATTCAGAAGGTTGTTTCTGCACTTACTGCCAAAAAGCAGCTGAGGAAACAGATCAGCACCGCAACAGGAATTCAGACTTCCCAAATACCTGTCTAAATCATAAATGGCTGTCACAGTCATGAATATAACACTTCTGATCTGATATCCTGAGGCCTACAGAGATGTCCAAATCAGCACAACATCAGTTAATCATTGGTGAAATACAGCCACCTTACAGGCCTCTCATGGCCGTTGAAAGCTGTACTTCTAAGTTTAAACCTTAGGTCTCTCAGACTTCATTCACAGGGAGTACTTTCAGACTTTTGGAGCATAGATCTGGTGTATGCAGCGCTGGCAAGAGCTCAAGATGCAACAGCTGAAGACAGGACAGCCCTGCAGAGGGACCTGGACAGGCTGGATGGGTGGGCAGAGGCCAATGGGATGAGATTGAACAAGGCCAAGTGCAGGGTTCTGCACTTTGGCCACAACAACCTCAAGCAATGCTACAGGCTGGGGACTGAGTGGCTGAGAGCAGCCAGGAGGAAAGGGACCTGGGGGTACTGATAGACAGTAAGCTGAAGATGAGCCAACAGTGTGCCCAGGTGGCCAAGAGAGCCAATGACATCCTGGCCTGCATCAGGAACAGTGTGGCCAGTAGGACAAGGGAGGTTATTCTGCCCCTGTACTCAGCACTGGTCAGACCACACCTTGAGTACTGTGTCCAGTTCTGGGTCACTCAATTCAAGAAGGATGTTGAGGTGCTGGAAGGTGTCCAGAGAAGGGCAACAAAGCTGGTGAGGGGCCTGGAGCACAAATCCTATGAGGAGAGGCTGAGGGAGCTGGGGGTGTGCAGCCTGGAGAAGAGGAGGCTCAGGGGTGATCTTATTACTGTCTACAACTATCTGAAGGGGCATTGTAGCCAGGTGGGGGTTGGCCTCTTCTGCCAGGCAACCAACAATAGAACAAGGGGACACAGTCTCAAGTTGTGCCAGGGTAGGTATAGGCTGGATATTAGGAAGAAGTTCTTCACAGAGAGAGTGATTTCCCATTGGAATGGGCTGCCCAGGGAGGCGGTGGAGGCACTGTCCCTGGGGGTGTTCAAGAAAAGCCTGGATGAGGCACTTGGTGCCATGGTCTAGTTGATTGGATAGGGCTGGGTGATAGGTTGGACTGGATGATCTTGGAGGTCTCTTCCAACCTGGCTGATTCTATGATTCTATGTGGGCTGGGAGAGGGGTTGGAAGAGCAGAGTGCCAGCCATGTTGCTGTTTCACCTCAGTCTGGTTACTGCTTCACCTGCAGAGCTGCCACCAGGTTGCCAGGCCCAGCATAGAGGGCTGCCCTCTAAGCTCAGCAATGATGCGCTCTGCTCAAGCACTTGTATCACTTCTGGGCACAAGCTGGTACCTGGTATCCCTGTGTACCACACCTACCACCTTCAGCCAACACTAGCTCAGGAATCTTTGTCCTACACCCCACTGAGCATGCAAGAGGCAGTTTTTAATAGCATGCTTTTCTAGATTTTCTCTTCCTGTTCACCAACCAAAAACTCCATTGGCACATGCATTTACCTACCTAGGTATGTGTTGCAACAGACTGTAGTTGAAACAGGACACTTTCTAACTGGGCAGAAAGGGAAACAAAACAAGAAAACTTTCTGCACAAGAAAAACTAAGGAACAGCTGCAAAAGCACACCAAAATCTGAGTACTGGGTTTGGCTTTCCACAGTTCAGTAAATGAGTGGAATTTTAATTGAATCCAGACTTTCCCATGTGCTCATGTTGACAACATTTATTATTGTAACTCCAAGGGCCAAAGTGATGCTTCCATCTTGTTTAATAAAATACATCAGTTCAACTAGTTCAGTGAATTAGTCCATGTAATAGAATACATAAATACTCAAATATCTTTGCTTCCTTAGCTTTTGAAAACACAGTAAACAAAAAAATGGGGAAAGTCACTGATGTTCAAAGCCAGTCTTACTTTGTAAGGATATGATACAAGCCCTCTGCTTTTTCCCTAGAGGTATGATGCAACTGTACTCCAACCCTGAAGGACAATATAAGTCTTGACATTGAAGCTCATAACATAAATGACAGATAACTTACTTTTCAATACTTTATCTAGTTCAGTCTTGACCTAACAGTTGCCTCTGCTGCCCATGAATGCTTTTCGCTTTGTTACGCCAGCAACTTGGCAATAGAAACTGATAGATAATAAGCTACAAATCAGTAGGCTGTACTGTACTGCCAGGCAGAATCAAGTCCATTTCACTACCTAAAGTAACTTTCCAGAGCATCAAACACTATGCTGTGTAGTTTTTGCAAGAACTGTTGTTTCTGAGACCAAATGCAGTCAAGCTTTCCTTTGTTTTTTTTAATCTTTTTTGCCTTTCCTGGCAGGGGTATTTTCCTGTAACTTCCTATCCTTTCCCTAAGCATCATGCAAGCATTAAGCACTACTAGCTACTGCTCTAACTCAAAGTGTATTGCCAGCTTCTGAGAACAACAATGCAATATCTAGGGCTGAGGAAACACCCACTTCTGACAGTCTCTGGAACCTCACTGCACACTGTCCCTGCTTTTTCAAGACTAAGACTTGGATGGATCTGTTCTTACCTTCAAGTTTAACAGGGGTAAAAGAAAGGTGATGCTTGGGAGCAGCAATTTGAGTGTCAAAGAGATTGTTCTGTACTTGCATATTTTCTCAGACTGTGATTTCTCCAGAAAAGATTTACAGTTTGGTTTTGCTTTGGGAGTTTCAGCTGTTTCTGAGATGAAACTAGCAGCCAAGATTTTTTTTCCCTACAGTGTAACCTTTGGAAAATTTCATCACTGTAGTCTATTTGGATCTTCAGTCCTGTGCTTTCTGCCAGAGGAAAACATACAGAGACTGTTACCCTGCTGAGAAACTGACAAGGATTTTACAAGATGTAAAAGATGACTGGAAATGGCCTGCTATAAGCTATCAAGAAACCAATAAAGTCACTGACCTAGAAAATCTGGATTCCACCAGGTGAGTGATGGAGAGGAAATCAGGTTTATTTGTATCACAGCTGATGAAGGAAAAGTGCATCCACATCCACTCACCTGTCTTACTCTCTTTTTTGAGCTTCCAACTCTGAATATTCCTACTGTCTGGAGACCTGCAAGTGTAGAACATCAGACAACTCTTTAATTGATTAATTTTCTCCTGAAAATTGCACTGAACCAAAACAATCTGGGTTATGTGTGTACTTAGAAATGTAAAAACCCCCAAATTTATTTCTCTACAAACCTGTAATCACCCTGCTGAGGCAAAGCTCAGTTGTCTTGGATTAAGAAGCCATCTACTGTAGTTTTCAAGGACCTCACATCATCTAACCTGCAAAATGGCATGTCCATGGCATCTTTTGTGATGCCATTTTGCTAATGCCACTGTTGCAACATGAGGGATGCAGGGATGCAGAGAGTGATGAGGCACTGCTCACTGTTTGGAGATGGCATTTCCAGGATGGACATCAAAGGAAACAGGCAATAAAATAACTAAATACTTGGGCACTGAGCTGTGCCTTTGCATACAGGACACAGTTCATATCTGGGGTTACCTGCTGGCTCTTTAGCACCTTTCAAGACCAAACTGCAGATTTCCTTCCATGGGACTTTAATGAAAGCAAGTATTTTAGTTAAAAAAGTTGAATGGAATCTTTGTTATAACAGTGAGTTAAGCAGAATAAAACCCAAAAATCACAGATGTTCAAGTGACATAAAATCAGAGTGTCCAAAGGATTCTCAGCTGGATAGATTTTTGGCTAACTGTGACACACTAATGCCCTCCAAACTCAGCTACCCTTGCTCAAAAAGGACAGAAGTCATTCACCTTAAACTTAATCATCCCCACACTTACTTGTCAGACTGGTATTTAATCTTTGTAAAAGGGCTGACAATGTCTCTCTTTCAGAGTTTTCTTTTACACACTTCTATGCATCATGGCTTTCAGTTATGTAATGGACAGGCTGTGAGAGTTGGGACTGTTCAGCACGGAGAAGAGAAGGCTTGGTAGTGGCCTTCCAGTGCCTGCAGGGGCCAGCAAAGCAAGCAAGCCAGGAATGGACTTTTCACAATGGCTTTCAGTGATAGGATGAGAGGGAACAGATTTAAGCTGGAAGACGATAGATTTAGACTAGATACTAGGAAAAAATTCCTTACAGTGAGGATGGTGGACACTGGAACAGGTTGCCCAGGGAGGATGTGGATAACCTCTCCCTGAAGGTGTTCAAAGCCAGGTTGGACAGGGCCTTGAGCAATCTGGTCTTGTGGATAGTGTCCCTGCCCGTGGCAGGGGAGTTGGTACTAGATGATCTTTAAGGTCCTTTCAAACCAAACCATTCTGTGATTCTAAAAGCTTAACATTGCTGTTTAAATTGAAGTCCCTCATCTGCAAAGGCTTTTCATCCAAGCTCAGTAAATTAATTTTTTAATGGTCAAATTAAGCATCAAATGCATTGTTTGCTGTTGCAGCCATCATTACTTAGTAGTTTGTTTATTACCTGGCCGTGTGACAACTCTATCTTGCTGTGGCCAGGTTATTTCTATTCTCTTCAAAGTTCTTTACAAGACTAAGACAGGTTGGGGAAAATGTTGAACAGATACCTTAGTCAACTACTGTTTCTGCATTACATAAATCTGGCAGAAGGTTTGCACCTGGATGATCATGAACACATGAGACAAATATTGGCTGGAGTTTATAACTGCCTTCAGAGAAAGCAGGCCTGGCAGGAGGACTCACACAAGGACCAAACTCAGTAGCCAGCCTGCAAGAGTTGTAGTGAACAGGAAAAAGCTTCTTGGAGCTCAATATAATTTAGCATGGGAGGTTTTTTTTTTCCTTCTCTTAGCCTCTATCTTGAAACGTTGTTTCTAGTAAAGTCTTGCAATGTAGCATAAAAAAACTCTTACAAATGAAGAGCTACCAGTGGCAAAGAACAGCTCCAAGCTAACTGGCACATTGCAGACTTTCATTCTCATGGTATATGTAAACCCATGGGGTGTGCAAAGAGCTGTTCCTGCAGAACTGACCACTCCAGTACAAGATAAATGACCTCCAAGAAACGCCTCTTCCTTCATACTGTACAGGCCAGTTTGCAAGCTTGTAGCACAGATTGTTCTTTTGGGACACGTCATCTAAGTAATTACTTGTGAACCAGTATCTTTAGAAGGGGGCAAAACAGGTGGGAAAGTGTCTGGCTTTCAAAGATGTCCTTGGAATTGGAAGTGTATGGTTGCTTCTCAAAATACACATTTATTTATACTACAGTAAAAACATATCTGCCACTCCTGGGAAAACAAACTATTCTTACCATGCTTTTCCAAGTGCTGGCAGCAACTATCTACAAGCCGGGGAACCTGCCTGTAAATAGGGTTCAGGCTTAGTTTCTTATCTCTTGCTTTTTCTTTCTTGTTCTGGGCTTCTGCTGGCAAAGAGAGCTGGAGAGCCTCTAATAATCGTGACTGATTGTCATCCAGATCTGTAATAGAGTCCACAGACATTGCACCCTGTAAAACACACACATATAGACCAAATAAGCACAGCTGGAGAAATCTAAACATCATCTAAACTTATCTGAAAAAAAAAGGGTTTGGCATACTTGCATTTTAAACAACTAATATCAAAATAGAAATTGCTGCAAAGGTTTTGTAAATGAATGAAATTATCAGGCCAATGTAATGAATGCCAAAATCATAATAGTACCAATGCTATTACTGCTGTTCTACAAGGAATGCAGATTAGATACTGAAAAACTACATTCTTTCCACTTACTCTGCACACCTTCTCATTGTTGCAAGCCTGCACATGCTGCGTGGAGACAGACACACACACTTTAAACCCTGAATCTTTTCATTTTATTCAGCTTGGGTCACTGTATCAGTGAAAATGATGCAAAAGATTTACAACTATAAATCACATATGTTAACTAATAAAACTACATACAACTGCAGAGAATGAAGTAATTCCATATTATCAGAGAATGAAGACACACCAGAGAAACAGAAGAATATTCTTTAGATAGTTCTACTTCCTTAGTATTTAAAAATCATTACAACTCCAATGAAAGTTCTGGAAACTATGTTTGGATTACAGGGAGGCACATTAGTTTAAGTAACCTGTAAATGCTAACATAGCACAAGTAGCAGGAACTTAGAATCACAGAATCGACCAGGTTGGAAGAGACCTCCAAGATCATCCAGTCCAACCTAGCACCCAACCCTAGGCAGTCAACCAGACCATGGCACCAAGTGCCTCAGCCAGGCTTTTCTTGAACACCTCCAGGGACGGTGACTCCACCACCTCCCTGGGCAGCCCATTCCAATACCAATCACTCTCTCTGGCAAGAGCTTCCTCCTAACACGCAGCCTAGACCTCCCCCAGAACAACTTGAGACTGTGTCCCCTTGTTCTATTGCTGGTTGCCTGGCAGAAGAGACCAACCCCCACCTGGCTACAGCCTCCCTTCAGGTAGTTGTAAACAGCAATGAGGTCCCCCCTGAGCCTCCTCTTCTCCAGGCTGCACACCCCCAGCTCCCTCAGCCTCTCCTCATAGGGTTTGTGTTCCAGGCCCCTCACCAGCCTTGTTGCCCTTCTCTGGACACGTTCTAGCACCTCAACATCTCTCTTGAGTTGAGGAGCCCAGAACAGGACACAGTGCTCCACCACCTCCCTGGGCAGCCCATTCCAATGGCAAATCACTCTCTCTGTGAAGAATTTTACAGCATGCTTCAATGCTTATATTCTAAGTACATTTTTTTTTAAACCACAAGATTACTGTCACTCCAAAACTGTTATTAACTGTTATTAAACATACCAGGCAAAAACATTTTAGGGGAGAACCAGGCTTATTTATAACGCAAAAACTTCAGTTTTAATCCTCATTAAAAACATTTATTGCTAATTATTTTCTTTCTCTCTGAACCAAGGGATACATTTTACCACAACATAAAATATACTGCACAAGGATCCAGCATGTCATCCTAAGAAATAAGGAAGAAAATGGCAAATTCCCATTCCCATATTTGCTGATAGCTCTAACTTCTTAAAATCATACTCTTGTAATGACAGGTATTGCATAAACTGCCAGTGAGATCCCTACATCTCTTAAATCAGAACAGTACAACTGGAAGAGAATTTTGGGCTCTAGAAGGATTTTGTTCTAAACAAGATTCTCTGGCTATGTGTGTAAAATTTAAACTGACAATTTTGGTTTTAAGCATTTAAGGTTTCAGACACCAGAATCAGACAACTGACACTAAAAATCCCCACACTGTGCTCACTGCTGCAGCTGTATGACAGGTACCTTCCTTTATACCCTCACTGTACTGGCTCTTCCCTGCCTGCAAACCATCCTCACCTTGTGAATCATTATCATCACAAAGTAACTTAAGTGGGATTCAGATCCCTAAAATAGATGCAAATACAGTTAGTTAGCTATTATCCTTGGGCATTTTATCTAAATTGTGGATTAACTGAGGCACTGAGCTGGCTTTAAGAAAAGTGACCTTGAGTTCAGTGGCTGAAGTAGAGCACTGCTTGGCAACACCAAGTCCAGCTCAGCCCTGATTTTTAATGATGCTACCAACACACTCTATGGGTCCAGCTCAAACTCAGCCAAGATGTATTAGTTTGGGCCCAGTCAGACCTACAGGATGGCTATGGAACAATGCAGGATATCATGCACAGTGCTGCTCACTGCTCTGGAATTATTAATGTAGAAACAGTGATGCTTGGACAGCAGTGCCCAACAACTGAAATAAAATCAGGTTTCATCAACATTTGCAGTCTGCTCCACCACGACAAGCTCAAAATCTAAATAAACTAGGGAAGAATTAAGCTAAGCAAACAAAGACATGAACAAAAGGATAAAGAACAAACAGAAAATGAAAGCCAGAGGGACAGGTGTTCAATGAAGGTTAGGTGACACTTCTTACTTTCTAAAGGTTATAGAAGGCTTTTCTTCATTTGAGAAAATAAGCAATATTACAGAACATGCAGGAAATTGAGAACCATCCCTGGCAGATCTACTTTCACTCTATGTATTATGCTATTTGAGTAGCAAAGCAGTTTGACTGAGCTCCAGATACCTGAATGAGTGATCTGGATGTTGGGATCAAGAGCATCCTGATGAAGTTTGCAGAAAACACCAAAATGAGTGGAGAGCTTGTTACTCCAGAAGGGAGAACCAACCTCCAGGAAGAGCTGGACAGGTTCAATGAGTGGGCTTTCAAGAACCTTATGAAGTTCAATAAGGACACATGTAAGGTCTCACATCTGGGAATACATAACCTAGGAGTGCAGCTCAGATTGAGATCGAACTGGCTGGAGAGCAGCCCTGTGGAAAGGGATCTGGGGGGCTTGGTGGATAACAAGTTCAGCATGAGTGAACAGCGGCAAAGAAAGCCAACAGGATGCTGGGTTGCATCAACAAGGGCATTACAAGCAAAGATAAAGTCATTATCCCACACCACTCAGCACTTTTCAGGCCACACCTGGAGCACTGTGTGCAGTTTTGGTCTCTGCTGTACAACAAAAGATGCAGACAGGCTGGAAAGCATACAGAGATGGGCTATGAGAACGTCAGAGGACTGAAGACCTGGCATATGAGGAAATACTGAGAGAACTGGGTTTGTTCAGCCTTGAGAAGAGAATCAAAGAATCACAGAATGTCAGGGGATAGATGTGACCTTGAAAGCTCATCCAGTCCAACCTCACTGCCAGAGCAGGGCCACCTATATCTGATCATACAGGAACATGTCCAGGAAGGTTTTGAATATCTCCAGAGAGGGAGAGTCTACAACCTCCCTGGGCAGCCTGTTCCAGTGTTCTCACAGTGAACAAACTCCTCTTCATGTTTACATGAAACTTCCTATGCCTCAACTTCCACCCACTGCCCCTTGTTCTGTCCTCGGGCATCACCAAGCAGAGCCTGGCTCCATCCTTTTGGCACTCACCCTTCACATATTTATAAACATTGATGAGGACACCTCTCTGTCTTCTCTTCCCCAAGCTAAAGAGCCCCAGCTCCCTCAGTCTCTCCTCGTAAGAGAGACTCCTCACAGAAGGCTTAGGGAAGCCTTATTACTATGCAGATAAAGGGTGGAGACTCCACTTTTACAAGGAGTCACATGGAAAAGACAAGGGGCAACGCACAGAAATTACTCCTAGGGAGATTCTGATTGGACTCCAGAAGAAGATTTTTCACCATGAGAACAGTTAGACAATGGAATCATCTCCCAAAGGAAGCAATGCATTCCCCTCTACTGGACAGTTTTAAGACTCAGCTTGACGGGGTGCTGGGCCATCTCATTTAAACTCTACTGTTGTCTAGAAAGGTTGGACCAGATGATTCTTGGGGTCCCTTTTCAACCTGGCATTCTGTGATTCTGAAATCTTTTAAGAGTCCTTTTCAAGTCAAGTTTTCCAGTACCTGAAAAGGTCTTATAAAGGCTGGGGGGGGATTGTTTATAAAGGCCTGCAGTGACAGGATGGAGGGTAGTGGTTTGAAATAAGAGTACATTTAGGTTGGACATTAGGAACAAGTTCTTCACCATGAGGATGATGGAACACACAAATTGTCCTGTCCTTGGTGGTATTCAAAGTTAGGCTTGACGTGGCTCTGGGCAATGTGAGCTAAAGGAAGGAGGGTGTCCCTGCTCACTACAGGGGGGTGGGACTAGATGACCTTTGGAGGTCCCTTCCAACTTAACGCATCCTACGATTCCATATATATATATTAAAATAATAGGTGAATAGAGGATCAGAATTCTCTCTATAATAAGCACACATAACTACTGCACTCATACCATGAGCTCTGCAGCCAGCATTACAGCACCTCCCTTACTGAAAGCCTCAGCTGACTGAAGACTCACTGAAATACACAGTAATAAATTACAGAGTCGCAAAGAATTGCATGGTGCAGCGATAGACAATCCTTCCAATTTAAATTCAAGGGAAGTGCACTTTAGCTGTCTGCAGCACTGGTGTGACAAGCTGGTGGTATCAGTAGCATGTACTAATGAACCAATTCTTTTTTTTCAAGTATTTGCTATGATAGAGCTGAAAATAGTGCAACACTATCCAAGAGATAAAAGAGAAATGCAGTCTCCTGAAAAACCTCAGTGCAGTAGAGTAAGTAGACTGATAAGCAGAAGTGTAAAACTCAAAAGACAGACAAGATATAGGACATGAGTTGATATTAATGCTAAATAATTGACAACACATGAAGAATATCAGTGAAAAACTGACACTGATTCCTGAGAGAAAATGTCAGCTACCTCAATGTCACACTGTCCACCCTAGTCTATTTTTACTTCTCTGTAGATGAACCATGCCATACTGCATCCTCATGACTATGGACTGAAAGCTCATATTCTATAGCCTGAAAGCTGCAATCCTGGTATTAACAAAAAACTCCAAACCAACCAAACAAAACTCCCCTGCTGGCTTGAAGGAGCTTGGTCCTGTGGAGCTCTATCCCTTTGATGTAACAAAGGACCCAAACACCTTCTGTTTGCCAGCTGGTCAAATGCATGTCAGAGATCTTATCACACTTAGTGAAAAGAACAGCAAATGACCTGTATCTGGACACATGAATTATCTTTGCCTCATATGAATACAGCTGCTGAAGCCAATGGGTGGATATGATGCATTTCTGGTTTTGTCACTACCTATGCCAAATTCTGGAAGAAGCTGACAGGTTGTTCTTCATGCTTAGATTCAAGCATCCTTTGCACTTTTGGGTGAATGCAACAACCTAATCATGTAGTCCTGACAGGCCAAGAGATGTGCATTTTATGTATGCAGGAATGCAAACACCTGTAAATATCATGCCTTCTGCTACCTGCAGACAGAAGCTAGACAATCCAAGCTTTAGCTCACAGTTGAGATGGAAAGCAGGTAGGTCATGGGGCTTTCCAGTCTTCTCTTAATTTGCAATTTATTCCAGTTCTATCCCTTAACACTGTGGCTGAAAAGCTTCACACATAGATTTTCTGAAGCAGGTTTTATCCAAGGTGTGAAAGAGGGTAAGGAAGCTATGAACATGTTTTGTTTTCCAGAGTCTGTTCTTGTACCCCAAATTCTTTCTGCAATTACCTAACAGGCATTAAACAAAACATGCATTTTTCTCCCTCCATTGTAAATAAAAGGTAGTAATTCTAGATAAAAGGTAGTAATTCTAGAACCTCTGTCCCACAGTAAGAAAAACCCCTCCATTTACTACTGTTACTAGCCACAATACTGGAAAACTGGAAAGCTCAGAGTATAAAACTTACTTACTAGGAATAGAAACAAGCAAACAAATGGTCCACCTTACACGAAGGATTAACATTCAACCCAAACCACTGCACTGTGTTCTACTGCCAAAGGCATCTTTCACAGCATGCATGCAGAAATGTCCTTTAAATAAAATCCTGGGAAAAAAATATTCTGAGACTTTCTTGCTTACCATCAAGGCCATGATTGGACTTAGACTATGAGAATTTTTGTTAAGTTAAAGATCAATAGATTGACTTATTTCCAAGTTGATGGAGCTAAATTAACATAAGCAAACACATAAATATCAATCACTCAGGTTTAGTCTTCCCCAGTTGAGAAAAGAAACAGGATAAAGATAGCTGGAATTTCTTAAATCTAAAAGGATAGAAGGAGGTTGATAAAGGGCATGAACAAGAAGACTTCTAAATAATGTCTCTGCCACTTTGAGATCTGTAACAAATTTGCACAGTCCATATGATCTTTTCCTATCAGCACAGAGAGCGATTTGCCACTGGAATGGGCTGCCCAGGGAGGTGGTGGAGTCACGATCCCTGGGGGTGTTCAAGAAAAGCCTGGATGAGGCACTTAGTGCCATGGTCTACTTGATTGGACAGGGCTGGGTGCTAGGTTGGCCTGAATGATCTTGGAGGTCTCTTCCAACCTGCTTGATTCTATGATTCACTAGAGAAAGAAGATTTCCACTGCAGTTAGAATTTTCTGGTATCGACCAGGCCTGCTTTAAACTGAAGGGAAAAAACAATGTAAAAACCATTCCTGTTCAAATATGACAGAAGAAATATTCCACAGGCACAACATGGTTCTTTGCTGCTTCAGCTAAACTCTCCAAACCTACTGGCATGCACCACATTGTGATGAGTTTACTTACCCGCCTCCTTGCTCGTGGTGCTGACTCGGGAGTGTTAGGAGAAGTGGATTCGTTTGGTGTTTCTGAAGTTGAGCTAAGAGATGAGTTGCTGCTGGAAAGTTCTTTGTTCTGCCTTTTAGTTCCGAATGGCAAAAGAAAGGCCACGAAATCTGAAACATCTTTTTGCTCTTCTCTCTGAGAGTCTTGCTTCAGCTTGTAGGCTCGGTCATTAGCAATCACTTGGGACAAGGGCATTCCAAAAGCCTGGGGAATAAATTCTGCAACAACAACAAGATTTACTGGGCATCTGATATATATTTAGTACAAAATGAACTAACTATTAGGCTGTTAAAAAGAAAAACAATCTGAGGTCCCTTTAAATGTACAGTAATTCCAGTGAGGTACTGGACTGTATAATAACAACAACATTCAAACAATAAAGTAATAGTGGAGATGTGCCAGGTAATTGTAGCCCATGGTATCTGAATCCTGTTTCCAGTTGGATACATCACAGAGAGTCTTAGAAGATTGTTTGGGAGTGCAGCTAATTAAAATCTGCACTTCCACTGAAAGCAACTGGCTACATCTAGATGGTAAGGAGGGCCACTAGAGGCTCAGGCAACCTAATCCTGAGACTGTGGAAGCTAGCTGGACGCTGCCACAGCTCTCTCATATTTCAGAGCACTTCAGAAGGTTCCTTTCTCACAAATGCTGCAGGGGACTGGAATGAAGGTGTACAGGGACATGCACAGATCTCATTATAGTTCAGGATCTACCTGTACAGGGAACTTGTAAGTGCATGCACTATTCAGACTGAGGCTTCAAGGATACGGTTTTACACATACACAAGAAATACACTGCTTTAACATACTGATCAGATTAAACCAGCATAATAGTGCTACATCAGTATAAAGAGCCTTTGTAACAGAACAACAATAAATATGGACATACAGAAATACAGGAGAGCACAGGTTTCTTTCAGTTAACTCAAAGAGCATAAGCCCTTCCCATAGCAGTGTAACTGTAATGTACAAAACCAGCATACATGTCAGACCTCAAAGTAAAAAGCTCAACTATTTTACAAAACAGAAAAATGTTCTACAGTGAATAAGCCAACAACAACTACCATTGAAATTCTTGATTAAGTTTCAAATCTAGAACCACGTGAGATTGGAAGAATCAAAATAATTGGGCCAGACTGCCAACTACAACTGATTTCTACTCAATGGGAACGAAAAAGTAACTTTTGACTCTGTATTTCCTAGTGAAAATGCATGCAACTTCTACTAGATCCTGGCTCCAGATCTGCCTGTATTAGAAATAAAGTTCTGGGCCCCCCAGTTTAGGAAGGACATTGAGATGCTTGAGCATGTCCAGAGAAGGGCGACGAGGCTGGGGAGAGGCCTTGAGCACAGCCCTACGAGGAGAGGCTGAGGGAGCTGGGATTGGTTAGCCTGGAGAAGAGGAGGCTCAGGGGAGACCTCATTGCTGTCTACAACTACCTGAGGGGTGGTTGTGGCCAGGAGGAGGTTGCTCTCTTCTCTCAGGTGGCCAGCACCAGAACGAGAGGACACAGCCTCAGGCTGCGCCAGGGGAGATTTAGGCTGGAGGTGAGGAGAAAGTTCTTCCCTGAGAGAGTCATTGGACACTGGAATGGGCTGCCCGGGGAGGTGGTGGAGTCGCCGTCCCTGGAGCTGTTCAAGGCAGGATTGGACGTGGCACTTGGTGCCATGGTCTAGCCTTGAGCTCTGTGGTAAAGGGTTGGACTTGATGATCTGTGAGGTCTCTTCCAACCTTGGTGATACTGTGATTTTTTTTTTGTAAGCATGACAATACAGAAGAACAGCAACAAAAAGGAGAAAAAAAAATCATTTTACACTTCCCTTCACTTTTGCTACGATTGCCTAAATGATTAAAGACTGAAGTTCTTCCTGGGACTTAAGTGTGACTGCATCTTTGATGACACTTTCAAATTTTATCTAGGCTTGCATTATCACATGAAGTAATGCATTCAAGGCTGTATTTCATGAATCTTGGATAAGGACACAACTAGAGACGAAGGCCCATTGTTTTGATTTGATGAGAAACATTACTGCTCTTTAGAAGTATAAAATGTTCAGATATTAACTAGCTTTGGTGGCCAGACAAAAATAAATCAGGAAGCAGAGCCTTACATATCAAGCAAGCCTGGAGGTGACCTGCAGGTACAATGACATCTAAACCCACCTGCATTTAATTTAGGACAGAAAAGGAACATTATTGCATGGGTATCAAGCAGTGTGGGGACTGCCAGTTCCAGGAACCCGGAGTTAGACCCAACCCAGCAAAGTATGCCTATAAAATATTGACAATATAAATAATATATATATTAGACCCATCCCAGCAAAGTATGCCTATAAAATAATGACAATATAAATAATATATATATTAGACCCATCCCAGCAAAGTATGCCTATAAAATAATGACAATATAAATAATATATATATTAGACCCATCCCAGCAAATTATGCCTATGAAATAATGACAATATAAAAATATTTTACTGTTCTGAATTATTTTCCTAATGAATATTTAAGACCACAAACTTGAAACACAAATGTGCAACGTTACCCCTCTCTAGCTGTCTAACTAGGTACTTTGTTATACATCCAGCACTCCTTATTTATCTGTCCTTCCACAACACTGCCTGAGAAAAGCCACTGAGCTAGATGAAATCCTGAGCATGAAATGTTTCTCACATTTTGGGTCACAGCCACTTATGCTTCAAACTGGGACAGAAGAGTAGGGATGTCCACTTGCATGCTGATGCCACTGATCTAAAAGCAGTATCAAACAGAGTAAGATCAGCAGAAAATGAGATGCCAGCACAGCTTCATTAATTTAATTTAAACAATCCTCTTCCTAACTTTGTTATGTGAAAAAATGGTATTTCAAGGTAAGTTTTGCTTCTCCTCAAAAGCTCTTAGTTGTGGAATGCCAGGCTTTTAATTGCTCCTGCTCAATGTGCCTGGAAGCAGTGAGCCTCTACTCTAAGCTGTTTTACTGTAGGCTTCCATCACAGAGGACATGAACCTCTTCATTGATTTCTCAATGTCTGGCAGAGATGGGAAACTGGATGAAAACCAACTGGCTGATTTTCAGGCTAAATACAGATGGAAGTGATGCTGGATGGCAGTTGTAATTACATTAAAGAACTGGCAAAAGTAGCATTGTTTGTTGAAATTAAGAGAATTGGTTGCATCCTCTGCACACTGGCTGCAGCCTCAGATTCCCACCAAAACCAGTGGTTGTGTGCTGTAGAGGGTGGTAGTGAGGAGCATGTTTTACCTATCAGTCTTCAAAGACATTCAATCCAAACAATCCCATTGCTGAACAGGTAAAGTAATGTCCATTAAGGTGAATTAACAGAAGAGAGAGTTGCAGTCATGCTACGTATTTAGCAACCTACTGATAGGAGTTTGAAGCTCTGATCTTGCAATGTTCCAACTGCCTACTTCCTGCTGTAGGTTGGCACTCCCCACTGTTGGAAATACTTCATTCATATGAAGAAATGTTCCTTAGATCATAGAATCAACCAGGTTGGAAGAGACCTCTAAGATCATCCAGGCCAACCTAGCACCCAGCCCTATCCAGTCAACTAGACCATGGCACCGAGTGCCTGAGCCAGTCTTTTCTTGAACACCTCAAGGGATGGTGACTCCATCACCTCCCTGGGCAGCCCATTCCAATGCCAATCACTCTCTCTGCCAACAACTTCCTCCTAACACCCAGCCTATACCTACCCTGGCACAACTTGATACTGTGTCCCCTTGTTCTATTGCTGGTTGCCTGGGAGAAGAGACCAACCCCCACCTGGCTACAATGTCCCTTCAGGTAGTTGTAGACAGCAATGAGGTCACCCCTGAGCCTCCTCTTCTCCAGGCTAAACACCCCCAGCTCCCTCAGCCTCTCCTCACAGGGCTGTGCTCCAGGCCCCTCACCAGCTTTGTTGCCCTTCTCTGGACATGTTCCAGCACCTCAACATCTCTCTTGAATTGAGGGGCCCAGAACTGGACACAGTACTCAAGGTGTGGCCTGACCAGTGCTGAGTACAGGGGCAGAATAACCTCACTTGTCCTACTGGCCACACTGTTCCTGATGCAGGCCAGATGTGGGGTTCAAACTCAGTTTGTTGTATCTGTACTCAGTGAGAGCCAAAGCTACTACATTAGCTACTCTTTGTAATGCAATTCAAATTTGATCCCTTGTTCAATTATAACAGCAGGCTGCTTAAAGAGAAATTTTGCAGAAAGCACCATGTCAAAATGTGAAACAATCTGGCAGGCTGGGCAATCAACTTGGAAATGCAGACTTGTGTCTTTAGCCAGCAGCGCTTCAGTATTTGACTGCTCACGTTCTGTTTTCTAATGCTTCCTGGCAAAGGAGACAATTTGCTATTTTGGAGAAGTGCATCATAGAATCATAGAATCAACCAGGTTGGAAGAGACCTCCGAGATCATCCAGGGCAACCCATCACCCAGCCCTATCCAGTCAACTAGACCATGGCACTAAATGTCTCATCCAGTCTTCTCTTGAACACCTATCATTTCTCTTATCAAAGAGTCCACCTTGCAGCTGGGGCAAGTTTCTTAAAATGTTGATAAAAACAGTTATGTTCCTCAGAATCTTTTCTCAGCAGCACGCAACAGAAAAACTCCTTGTCAGATCAAGTAAGAGTTCCAGTGACCAGGAATCCTTTTCTTTACAAATGGAATGATGATATCCAGGATGTTGACCCATAGCTTACTTTGCCTCATGACACCTCACCCACACATAGTTTCAAAGACTTCTCTGAAGTGTTAGCTGCTGAAAATTGTGGTTTCCATCCTGCAAACTATAACCAGTGATGTCTATACCCCAGAACAGGGGTCCTCAAACTACAGCCCACGGGCTGGATATGGCCCCTCAGGGTCCTCTTTCTGGCCTGCTGGTATTTACAGAACCCTCCCACCCGGCTGGGGGGGAAATCAAGCAGCCACTCCCTGCCACTTAATCTGCTTTGCAGCCCCCAGCACCCGCTAGGACTGGACTGGAACCAAACTATAGTCTGGCCCCCAGCACTACTGGGCTGGAACCAAACTATAGTCCAACTCCCGACACTGCTGGGCTGGAACCAAACTATAGTCCTGCCCTGACACTGCTGGGCTGGAACCAAAATATAGTCCTGCCTCTGACACTACTGGGCTGGAACCAAACTATAGTCCAGCCTCTGACACTACTGGGCTGGAACCAAACTATAGTCCAGCCCCTGACACTACTGGGCTGGAACCAAACTATAGTCCTGCCCTGACACTGCTGGGCTGGAACCAAACTATAGTCCTGCCTCTGACACTACTGGGCTGGAACCAAACTATAGTCCTGCCTCTGACACTACTGGGCTGGAACCAAACTATAGTCCAGCCTCTGACACTGCTGGGCTGGAACCAAACTATAGTCCTGCCCTGACACTGCTGGGCTGGAACCAAACTATAGTCCTGCCTCTGACACTACTGGGCTGGAACCAAACTATAGTCCAGCCCCTGACACTGCTGGGCTGGAACCAAACTACAGTCTGGCCCCCGACAGTGTCAGAGGGACAGTGAACTAGCCCCCTGTTTAAAAAGTTTGAGGACCCCTGCTGTAGACCCTAGTGAGGCCCTCAAGGGTCATAAAGTGAACAGCATACAATGCAGCAACTATGGATAGTCTCCTTAGCACTTCAGGGATATTTTAAGTACAGCTTTAAATGTGTGCTGCTTTTGAGCTGCTAAAACTGTGTGACCAAGATCTACCACCCTGCTTGTAATACCAGGGTAGGAGACAGTTGAGAGAACAGTATGCTTTAAGAGATATTTAAATGGGGAGGGGTCTTTAAGTCAACCTGTGCAGCTGGCCAGACTAGTCAACGTTGTTGCTAACTGAATTACTTTGGATCCACAGAGACAGTGACAGAAGCAAGCAAATAAGGAAAATGTATGCTTGCTGTCTACAACTACCTGAAGGGAGGTTGCAGCCAGGTGGGGGTTGTTCTCTTCTCCCTGACAACCAGCAACAGAACAAGGGGACACAGTCTCAAGTTGTGCTGGGGAAGTACAGGCTGGATGTTAGGAGGAAGTTGTTGGCAGAGAGAGTGATTGGCATTGGAATGGGCTGCCCAGGGAGGTGGTGGAGTCACCATCCCTGGAGGTGTTCAAGAGGAGACTGGATGAGGCACTTAGTGCCACGGTCTGGTTGACTGGCTAGGGCTGGCTTATAGGGTGAACTGGATGAACTTGGAGGCGTCTTCCAACCTGGTTGATTCTATGATTCAGTCCATAATGGGAATGGCAATGCCATCTGCAGGTTCATCAGAACGCTGCACTGACTCCAGAAGATTCAGGATAAAAAGTTATCAGCATCAGTTCTGTGGCTGAAACTCCCCTCCAGCTAGTCAGAACTCACTGACTTTCAAGGAGTGATACAAGGCCATTCCAATTACTTAGGCTTTTTCTGTGGGTAGGTCTTTGGGATTTTTTCTTAGTTTTGATGTTTTGAATAAAATAAAATGAAATGTCTCCTAAGTCCTTTAGTTGCTTTTATTATGAGATATGACACACTGTTGCTTAAGAAAACCTTTTGTATGCCTAAAGAGCATGGCAAACATCTCAAAAGGTTTACAAAAAGCAGAGTGCAATACTGGAAGGGCTTGACAGACCCCCACATTTCTGATTATTAAAACAAAAGAAACTTCATCTTTTCAGCTCTCTCCTTAGCTTTTGCCAAGGTATACTGACATCGTGACAGGCTGAACTACAAGGATGATTAGGGGACTGGAGGACATGCCTAATGAAGGGAGGCTGAGGGACCTGGGGCTGTTTAGATTGGAGAAGAGAAGACTGAGAAGGGATTTAATCAATGTTTATAAACATCTGAGGGCTGGAGGTGAGGAGGGGGAGACAGGCTCTGCTCACTTGCTCCCTGGGATAGGACATGGAGCAATGGGGGTAAGGGGCAGCATAGGAGGTTGCACCTCAACACAAGGGGGAACTTCCTTACCCGAAGGGTCACAGAGCACTGCAACACATTGCCCAGATAAGTTGTGGAGTCTCCTTCTCTGGAGACTTTCAAGGCCTGTCTGGATGTGTTCCTCTGTGATCTGTGTTAGATAGTGTTGTCCTGCTCTGGCAGGGGAGTTGGACTCAATGATCTTGGTCCCTTCCAACCCCTAACGTCCTGTGATGCTGTGAACAAATGCAACCATCAAGAAATATCTCTACACTTACTGAGCATGGCTGGGAAGTAAACATGGAAGATGTCTTCATAAACGATGAACTACAGAAAAATCACATCTCTACTGCTGGATCTGTGTATGCCACAGCTACCAGGAAGGCCTTTTCTCAGAACCTGCAGCATCTCTGCTAAGGCCCCACAGACGAACCTGTCAACCATTTACATTCCACACAAAAGCATCAGCGAAAGGGATGACTCTCAACTGCTCAACAAATCACATAACAACAGTGATTATTGTTTCTGAGCCAGTCTTCAGTTCACCTGTAGGGTTTACTGGAAGTAAGACAAAAGGGAGCTGGTTTACTGGTAAAAATCTTGGAGCAGAAATCCTTTCTGGAAGGCATCCCTCCCAGGAATGCCTGTGTGTACTTCCCACGTAGGCATGCTTACGCTGACCCGTGTATCGCTTGCAGGGGACAGACAAAATGCTCTGCTGCTGCTGCCGTCAGAAGTGGCAGTGAATTTGTAAGGGAACAGCACTCAGCCACCAGCATGCAGAACATCCTGAGAATTTCTTATTCCAAGCAGCACTGACATTTTACTGTTTCTTTAGTCTGAGTACTGTTTGTCAGCAGCTAAAGCAAATGTTTGGACACGTACGTAGACAGCACAATTGAGAGTTGTGATGGCCATTAATAATCAGGAGGCTGGGTAGGGAAAAGCAAAGATACTGAATGATGGAAGCTGAAAATATTGCTTAAGTATCTGGGTGGAGTGCTGCCCTCTTGTTTTGTCTGTTTACATTCAGGAACTTTTGCTATATCCTGCTCTGCTGAGTCACTCAGAGATGTGAAAACAACATAAAAACCACTTGCTTTAGAATTTTTTCCCTTTTAATGAGATTACAAGAGATGTACTTGTCAAAAAGGACAAAATAAAAGACAATAGTCTCATTCAAAATGCATTTGATTCTATTTTAGCATCTTTGGTGGCCTTCAGAAGTATAAGTTTGGCAAAAGTCTCATTTAAGAGAGAGACAGGTCAACTGACTGATCTACTTAAATAAAATGTGATGTTAGGGGAGTAAAAATTCCACAGACTGAACCAAGAACTAAAATACCAGTGTTAACATCTCCAAATAGTCCTAGAAGAAATGAGTACAGTATCATTTTGGTCATACTTCTTAAGCCCAGACATCTAATGAGGTGGGGTGAGGGAGAATAGTCTTGGGCACAAATCAGAGAGTGGTGGTACGTCCCCAGAGAGAACAACTCCTGAAGTCTGCATACAAAGGAGAGGGTTTGTCAGCCAAGACCAAAGACACAAGTCCTCCCTGTTCTTTCTCTGGAACCACCCATACACAAAGAGACAATGCCGACCATACAAGCTGTGCAAGGTCTCTATTGTGCACTCCTGGTGAGCAGCACAATGGGCTTTTTTACCACCTGCATGGCTTCCTGTGCCAGGCACATCTTGGTGATCTTTGGCTGCAACCCACACACAGGATCAGACAGTGCTGTGTGATTATCAGGACTAACCTTCAGAAGTCTATTCAAAACCAGACTTTTCAGGTGGCATATACTCCAGACAAGATGTAACAGTAGGTCCCCTCAGCTGCCACCTGCCCTGGTCTGTGAGGTCTCCCATGCTGGGACATAACTCAAAATGTTTGGAATTAACTACATATTCTTCAAACTGCAACTGTGTTTACAAAAGCAATGCTGAAGGGATGAAAATGCTGCTTCTGCTCAGGCAGCTGCAACTTGTCTGTGTAAAGTGTCCTGGAAAGCAGCTTCCTTTCTTCCCTCCCAACATCCTGTTGCCTGATCTTGCTGTTTCCTTCTCAAAATGGTACAGCCAGACTAGCTGCCAAAGAAGCCCCTGACTAAAAGCCACAAAGAAATGGATAGGAAGGCATTTCTTTCAGGTATGAGGACTAGGGACCTGCCCAGGCGGGTAAGGAAGTGTTCCCAGCACACTCAAGTCCACACTGTTTGTTTTGGACTGGTTAGCCCCCCATGTAAGATACTCTCTTTAGAAAAGAAATGGTACAACACCTATCTAAAACCTATTGTGAAACAGACCAGGATAATGCTTTCAGCTTGCTGAACACACACCATGGGATGTTAACTCTGACTTTGGATGACATGGAGACCACTGCTCAGGGGAGCTGGTAGGGTTTGGTTGTCACAGGAGGGCTCACCCTTAAAGAAACCAGAAGCACATGGTCCTATGTTTTTTCTCTTCCAGAGCCAGCACCTTCCTGCCTGCCTATTCCTTCTGCCGTGATGGAAAAGAGTCTGCTTAGCAAGATTCAGTGGGGCAGATGATCTTTAATAAATTAGGAGGGCAGTGAAAAATACACAAGAAATGACTGCGGGCAGAAACCCTGAAAAGCAGGGCACCACATGCTGCTGTCTGGGCTGTTTCAGCCTGATGTATGCTGTTGGCAACAAGAGCAAGCCAAAAAGGCTTTGCTCTTCACTTCTCTAATACAACCGGGCTAGCACAGGTGAGTGTGCCCAATTTCCTGTCCCTCTGAACCCTTACTGACCAACTCAATATTCCTGTCAATAAACATCTTGAAGGAGAAATACAGATTTTGCTGTTTGAGTAGTGCTGAGGTGTTTTTCCCTCAGGGGTGGTCCTACAATATTTTATGCATGGAGAGAGCATTTAAGACATCTCTATAAATGAGAAAAGTAATGGAAGATGGGATAAAGAAGATAAAAGCAGAGGGGTACATTTTTGAAATGTCTGAAGTTAAAAGGAGAAGAAAAAAAGGAATTAAAATGAAGAGACTCAGCACAGTGATTTTTAGAAATGCTTGGGTACAATTAACCAGAATATGTGAGTAATGCTGAGAAACAGGAAGTAGATAAATTTATCAAGGACAAACAAGTACAAAGTGCTGACCTTTTCTGTGGTCAACTACAGAGCTGAGAGCAGCAAACTGCACTCAGAATATCCATCAGAATAAAAAGAGAAAGTCTATTCCCAAAGTTACTAATTGAACATAGTATAAATGTGAGCATGCAAAGTGAGAACACAAAAAAGTGCCTGAATAGAATCATAGAATCAACCAGGTTGGAAGAGACCTCCAAGATCATTCAGGCCAACCTAGCACCCAGCCCTAGCCAGCCAACTAGACCATGGCACTAAGTGCCTCAGTCAGGCTTTTCTTCAACACCTCCAGGGATGGTGACTCCACCACCTCCCTGGGCAGCCCATTCCAATGCCAATCACTCTCTCTGACAACAACTTCCTCCTAACATCCAGCCTAGACCTCCCCTGGCACAACTTGAGACTGTGTCCCCTTGTTCTGTTGCTGGTTGCCTGGCAGAAGAGACCAACTACCACTTGGCTACAGCCTCCCTTCAGGTAGTTGTAGACAGCAATGAGGTCACCCCTGAGCCTCCTCTTCTTCAGGCTGCACACCCCCAGCTCCCTCAGCCTCTCCTCATAGGGTTTGTGCTCCAGGCCCCTCACCAGCTTTGTCACCCTTCTCTGGACACCTTCCAGCGCCTCAACATCTCTCTTGAATTGAGGGGCCCAGAATAGCAGAAAACTGTATTATCTTTAAGTGCTCAGCCAGTACAGCTGGGTAATTATCAAAAACAGAGGCCAGCTGAAATAAATTTGGCTACAAGGAAATCACAAAAAATTCAAAGCAATGCAAGGAAAAATGTTGTTTAAAAGATCTTTGGCAACAGAGAATTTAGACAAATGAAGAGCAACTCCAGGTTAAGCATTTGTGTGCATCAGCAAGGGAAGCTTTAATTTCTCAATCCATTGTACCAAAGATGCATTGGAGGAGTTCTGGAAGTGCAACTCTAAGATTCACCAGGCTTGGTGATAAATGAAGAGTAGCTCCAGGTTAAGCATTTGTGTGCATCACCAAGGGAAGCTTTAATTTCTCAATCCACTGTATCAAAGATGCATTGGAGGAGTTCTGCAAGTGCAACTCTAAGATTCACCAGGCTTGGTGATAAATGAAGAGCAACTCCAGGTTAAGCATTTGTGTGCATCACCAAGATGCATTGGAGGAGTTCTGCAAGTGCAACTGCACCAGGCTCGGGTGGCACAGCAAAATGTGGTCTTTGGTGGATTATCAAACTGATTTACAGTTGCTAAAATCTGCTAATGAAAATGAAAAATGTGAGAACAAAAAAGGGGGGAAAAAAAGTATTTAAACTCTCAGGAGAGCTTCCAGACAAAAACTTTCAAAGGAGACACATGGAGGAAAAGACAAAAGCCTTCAGAGCATCCAAAGCTTATGAGAGATAAAAAATTATTTTTATAAAGCTGTGATTAGCCATTTGCAATACAGAAGGAAGATTTTCAACACAGCTAATGGTGCTTTGCACTTTTAAGTGCAAGGATAAACAAAACAACATAATGACTGATTAACTACACTGCAGCCAAATACAGTGCATTGACACGAGCAGCACAAGAGAGATTTTTCCTCAAAGGTAGCTATAAAATCATTGAACCTTTTCCTTATATGCTCCTTCTGCATGGGGGTTCAGTCCCACATGAAGCAGTTCTAACAAATGAAAGAATTGGTACTTGCAGTGCAACATGGGAGGCCACTGGATTTATCCAAACAAATAAAACATCAGGGGACCTTCATTTTTAGAAAGATTAATGCAAATATTTTCCATAGCCATTTCTAAACCAAGAAAATAATAATCCCATATACGAAGTCACCAAACAAACAAAACTTAAAATGAGAACATTTTCTTCTTGACAAATATCCAAAGTGAATTTGAAACGGGGATGTTCATTTTCTCAATGGAATTTCAATGTTCCATCCTTCTGCCAAACTAGATTACAAGCAATTGTGTCAAAGCAACCAAATCACTTCTCTCTGTAAATGTATGTGTTTATGTGTGTGTTTGTGAAACTGGGGTGTTAATACTGAGTTCTACAACCACTTGCCCACAACTTCTTTACAAGAAGGGAATACAAAATCAGATGCACAATTAGTTACATGCAGGAATCTGCAATTTCAGAGACACTTTTCATGTCTCAAGGTCTTGACTTAGTGCAAATGGCTGCAAAGACAGGTGAACCCCAGTGGATTAGGATCCAGCCCATAAAGTCAATTAGCATCCAAACAAAAATGTACCAACCATATCTGCAAATCCACGTCATATGCAGTCTAGTAAAATCCAGCAGATGAGTAGCACTGAAGCATTTATGTATTTTAAACAAAGGCTGTTTTCCTAAGGCTATAAGAAGAAAAGCAAGCCAACTGACTTTCTTGGGCAGGGCTGGGGTCATGTGCTTTACAAATTAAAATAGGAGAGTGCAAATGCAGGTAAACAACTGGATCACATTATCCAGACTGCACTCTGTACTGGATGATGAAAATGGGGAGAAAGAACAACGAAGAAAAGATGTAGTCCTTTAATTCTGCTTTTTCTCCCAGGACATAACCCATTTCTCTTCAACAGAAAGGTTATACTAATGTAACAAATATTATAAACTAATATAACAATATGACAAATGTAAAAGATAAGACATATTTTTCAGTATGTTCAAAATTCCCAGCACATCAGTTCAGTAACATTCTCCTACTCCAAAAAAATATACACTTAAGACTAAACAAACACCATATGCAAAACTAAAACCTGACCAGAAAATGTGTGTCAATTTACCTTTGTCTCTGTTCTTCTCCTTTCCTAGTGAGTCCAGTTTCTTTCTTAGTGATTTCTTCCTCTTTTGTCCATCTGTAAATGTAAAAAAAAGAAAAAACAACAAAAAAAATTAAGTGGAGAGAAAAATAATGCTGCAAAAGCTGTAGGAACACAGAGTGAGATGGCCATAGAACTTGAAGTCAGGATGAGCGTAGGATATGCTCGCAAAGGTGAGGGACTGCCACAGTCCTTCAGCCTAAAGAAGTGATGCTCTGTTCACCTAAATGCCACGGTAGTACTGGGGAACCAAAATGTGTCCCACTGCATGCTGCTGGACACATGCATGCTCACATGGTCTACGTGGTAGAATGAAGAACTAATTCTGAAGACCTCAAAATGGAGGTTTATCGCTGGATGCTCTTGATTACGAGGCATCATAAAAGTCAAAAGCACTGGTTTGTGACCTCATCCATGGTCACAAAACTGTGACTCAGATGTGGAACCAAAGGCAGTATTTGGAGATGGAGGAGTACTAATCCCCAGGATAAATTCTGCATACCAGTCATACCAGTTGAGTGATAGCTGACCACCTTCACATGACCCATCTGATCTGAAGCCACATTGGGAGCCTTCAGTTTGGTACAGCATATCCAGACTGCTTCAGAAGGATTAGAGTCTCAGAGAAATTATTGTTCTGACATCCAAGTTTTCACTAAGGTATTAAAGACCAAAGATTTTAAGCAACAGCACAGGCAGGTTCATTCTTGAAACAGTATGTTCTCAAAGGTTAGTTATCGTTATTTCATTGTAAAAGATGCTGCTGGAGGAAAAGTCAACAAAGAAGCATTTTATTTACTAAGTCTCAACAAACACCAGGGATTTGAGACATGGGCCTGCTTTAACTTGTACCTTTGGAATTTTTTAAGTTCCAAAGCAAAATGAAAGGTCCAACAGAGAGACTAATGCCAATGCTAACATAGGCACTACTCTAGCTAAAGGGTAATCAACATGTACCTTTCCCTTACTGGTTTTGTAACAGGGCAAAACCTCAAAGAGAAATGCACCATAACTGTGTTGCACTTCTATGGTTAGAAGGTCACCAAATAATGTGCCTCAAAATGTCTTTTGACTTATGTAAGCCACTGTCTTAAGTGGTCT